>NC_083345.1:74265171-74601421 GCF_019175385.1 Lycium barbarum
TGAAATCCAAATACCCGCACTTATTTCATCCCTCAGAAAGATTCCACGATAAAAACATCGGGATTATGAGGTATGTATGTTTTTTTTTTATGCATATGGGTCGTGTGTGGCCAACTTATTGTTACACCCTAATTCCGCTAGGGTGTGATGGGCACCCGGCCCCACATCCGGAGCCGAGCGAACCCACAGACCTTTAGGGTACACATAATATTATTAGACTTTTAAACCAAATAAGGATAAAATACATAATAACTTTCAAAATACTCTTTCTAATGCTTTCCAAATCAAACAGGATCTGTAATCGTATGGAATTTAATACATAATACAGAATGACATATCGGCTGATGAAGCCGCTTACAAAACTGACATACTATACCCACGACTCTGTCTGCAAAGCCTCTAACATCAATCCAGAAAAACATACGTACAAACTCTGACTCGGCAGCATTCCAGGAGCAAATGGAGCTTGCCAACTCTGTCGGAACATCCTCTATAATAACTTCATATCATCTAGGTGTACCTGCGCGGCATGAAACGCAGCCCCCGAAGAAAGGGGGTCAGTACGGAATATGTAAAGCATGAAGTATAATAACAGAATCATAACCGGGACAGGAGGTAAAAAAATAAGTGCAATAATCTGAACATCAGAAATGCTTACTTCATATAACATAGATAATGCATGTCAAAACATATGTCATATCCGGCCCCATTATGGGACTCGGTGGAACAGAACGTGGTCGCCACCCCGTCACTGGCGCCACCACACATCATACTCCAGAGTGGGGAATAGCTCCGTAACATATCATATCATATCAGAATGTGTACATATCATATCATATCATCACATATCAGAATATATGTACATGGCACAGCATACTCCCACAACCCATGTACAGGTATACCTGCCTCCTCACATCGAGGCATGGCGAACAATGCAGTGGAATATGCGTGATAACATATCCTGGCCCGGGCTCAGTGAAGGAAGCATTGAGGCATCCACCAGTGGAGTAGTGAGAAACTAATGCAATATAAAATATAACACATTTACGGAGACTCGATATCATAGCTCAGATGACAACCCATATAAAAGAAATTAAGCGGTAATCATAGTGTATGCCTTTCGGATATCACGATGATTTATGTCAAAATAAACTTTCTGAAATCGTTTTCATGTTTCAAAATACATTTTGGAACTTAACGAAATAATTCAACAACTGTCATATAGTAGTTAGAAGAGTAGCCAAGAGTTTCTTTTGGGTTCTACTCCAAAATAAGTCAAACGGAACAATAAAGAAAAATCCGAGAACAGTGGGACCACCTCGGGTCAAATGAGGTGGCGTATACAATTTACGTATGTTACATTTCATGACGTCACTTGTGAGAGTTTTAAGGTAGTCGGGTCCTATTTGTGCAAGTTCTAGATGTTTAGGTAATTCTTCCAACTATTCATACAATATTTAGTTCAATTCTACTGAATGAAAAAGGGGCAAATTTAGGCGCGGATTCCTAAGAGTAGAGTCGTCCCCGAGGCTCGTCTCCAAGCCTATCACATCTAAGACATGCCAAGAGAAGGAAAAGTAAAACTTTACATACCTTATTCTCCTTTTACGCTCGTCCAAATTCAAATCCCGTTTCCTCCAAAATCTACAATTGGTCACATTTACCAAATACTAATCATAAAGCTTTAAGAATTTAATCTTAACCAATACTTGTCTACAGAAATTTGGGCAGCATCTCCCCTATACATACAACATCCCCGAGTTTTTAACTCGGCCAAAGTATCAACAACCATACCAATAGCAATACCAATAATCATCAACAATCGATTTGAAACACATTCTAACATAAATTGTCTTCTTTTCTAAATAGTGCAACAACTTCCAATCCAACTTTGCACTTTCAAACCATGTCAACATTTCCATATTCATACACTAATTTAAGATCATTCAATCATAGGCCAAGAACATTCCAAGCAATCTATACAATATTCAACAATTCCATCAATTCCATACTCCACCCGAATTCCTACATACGCAACAAAACTATCACGACGCATTTTCTACTTTCAAATTCATAATCAACAACAACAATCCACACTTTAACAACTTCATTTCCATAATATCATAAAATCATACTAAAATGACATAATCTTCTACAATCAATTTCAATGCCAACTTGAACCATTTAACCTTCTTTACATTATAAGGATCACAACAACACAACTAACATATTAAACAAAATTAATTCATTTCCATTTTTATCTCCCACACCACACGGCCCCATACTCCATTTTACAACTTCAACCAAATCATCAAACTTCCATTTACAATATAGAGTTTACAACAACCACAACTAGAATACTACATAAAATTCAACTCATATTGTCTATACAACAATACATATACACGGCCACCTACTCATATACACACCCACTTTGCAAACTTCCATATTTCCATAAATTCTACTCATTTCTACATACTACAACATAAACAAGCCTTCATAACATAATAAAAAGGAATTAATTCTTACCTTTTTCTCCCAACTTCTTCACTTGACCAAGGTACTAATTTGATGAAACAAGCATCCTATCTTCCAAAATAACTACACCACGTTGTAGAGGGTCCTTGAATTAGTAGGAATACCACAAGAAAATAATTTTTGGAACAAGATTTTAAGGGGGAAAAATTTGAGGGGCATGGCCGAATGGCCCTATTTTTGCTCTTCTTTCTTTGTTTTTCTCCTTTCTCAATTTGTTTTGAATGTTCTATGTGTGGTATGACTCATATATGGCCCTTTTTATTAATTCATCACATGGATGAATTTACATGGGCTTTGGTCCTTTTCATGGACCATGGCCGGCCACCCCTCTCTCTTTGGGCCTCATTTTCTCTTATTATTTTTTTGAGCCCAATTGGTTATGGATCTTGTTTTGTAATTCCCAAAACTAATTTCAAAAATTCTAATTTTGCCCTTGGCCTTCCTCCGTATTTCCACATCAATATTTTTCATGAACTACATATATATTAAATAAATTCAAAATATGGACTTATCCCTCATAAGTCACAATTATTTCAAAAACATTTCGAATATGTGAAATACGGGGCATAACACTTATATTGTTATTGTGTTGTGGCCCTGTGAGGCAATGTTATTGTGGGCTGTTGTGACAGGATGGTAGTGCCATATTACAGGGGAAACTCTGGCGAAATTTTCACAGAATTCCCGAGTGCTTAACATTCGAGGACGAATGTTCCAAAAGGGGGGAAGAATGTTACACCCCGAAAAAAAATTCCCCGTTGATGCACACCTAAACTAAAAAAAGGCACGAAGTATACGGTATCGTAATAATTGAGAAATGACATTTTTATGACCCTAATTGAGATTTTCAAAGACATGAGGAGTAAGAGAAGAAAGTTTGCCAAGAGAGGGCAAGGCATACGATGTGTATTGGAAAGGATTTACGAGTAACAAGTTAATGATGACCTAATGGTGTCTTGGAGAAGAGTTATAACGTCCCTTAGATTGTTAATGAAGTGTTAAACAAGTGCGAAGAAGGTTCCATAAGGATTTGAGATCAAACGAAATGACGAGAACAAAATCGGAGAGAGAAAGATTATACGACCAATTACATGGTCCGTAAAATGGTCCGCAGAACCGTCACAGTGAAGGTCCCTCACTGATGGGATTATATGGTCACTTGTACGGACCGTATAATGTGCCGTATAATGGTCACAGAAGTGAGATGCTGATGGGGTGATTTCACGGTCACTTATACGGACCATATAAGTTTATATGGACCGTATAAGTGTCCGTATATTTTCCCGACAGATCAGATTTTAAGTTTTAAATAAGAGGACCCAAGTTTATTATTTTCATTTCCCATCTTCTCATTTCTTCGCCATGACTCAAGAACTCTCTAGAACCTTCCACACTCTTCATCCACAAGAACCCAAGAGAGATTGGTGATCAACTTCATCAAACCAACAAAATTAAATGTATGAAACTCCTTGAAGTTCATCCAAGCCAAGAAATTCCAATGGAAGTGAACTAGGGTTTTGGAACAAGAGAAATATTTCCACTCAAGGCTTATTCCTACACTATCTAAGGTAAGTTTTATGATCTTTTCATGTTATTTAAGGTAATGAGAGGTTGAAAGACTTAGGTTATGGAAGGAGATAGAAAATGGGTCACAAAGATAGGAATAATGAGATTTTGAGTAGTAGTTTGGAATAAGTCATGAATATTGATATGTTATCAATGTAAGTATGCTACAAGTGACATTTAGAATATGGGACAAGTATTATATGTGAGAAAACGCAATAGTGAACTGTCACGACCCAACCCGGTAGGCCGCGACTCGTGTCCGAGGAGGACACCTTACGTACCCAGTAACCCCAAACCAACATATAAATTAGATACATAAATATATAAAGCCAAACGGAGTCACAAGCTATCGTACATAAGCAGATGTAGCGCACAGAAGCCGATAAGACCATCACAGAATACGTATTTCCCAGAACATATACACAACCCACATATGTGTCTACAGACCTCTACGAACAGTAATAACAGAAACATAAGACGGGACAGGGCCCCGTCGTACCCCTGAATAGCGTACATATATACAATAGCAGAATACTATACCAAAATATAGGCTCCGGATAAAAGAGCGCTCCAAAATAGCAGAACAAAGTCCTAACCGGGCGGATCAGCAAACCTGTCGTCTGTACCTGCGCGACATGAAAACGCTGCCCCCGAAGAAAAGGGGTCAGTACGGAATATGTACTGAGTTTGTAAAGCATGAAGTACAGTAGACGAAATCATAACCGGAACAGAAAATACAGAAAATGAGTGCAAAGTCCAGGATATCAAAATGTATACTTACAAAACGTAAATAATGCATGCAAAAACATATGCCAAATCCGGCCCCAATACGGGACTCGGTGAACAGAACGTGGCGCCACCCCGTCACTGGCGCCACAACACATCATACTTCAGAGTAGGGAATAGCTCCGTAACATATCATAACATATCATATCATATCATATCATATCATATCAGAACATAGGTGTACATGGCACATCATACTCCGGACCCATGTACATGTCATACCTGCCCCCTCACATCGAGGCACGGCGAACAATGCAGTGGAATACGCTTGATAACAAATCCTGGCCCGGGCTCAGTGAAAGAAGCATTGAGGCATCCACGAGCATAGTAGTGAGAAACCAAATGCAGGGTAAAGTATAAAAACATTTACACAGACTCAATCGAAGAACCCAAACAACAGATCATTAGAAAGACGTCAGACGATAATCGTAGTGCATACCTTTCGGATGTCACGGTGGATTATGTCAGAACAGAACTTCCGGATTCGTGGTACATATCAAAACATTTCATAGGACTTAATGGAATATTTCAAACAGTTGTCGTTTAGGAATTAGAAGAGCAGCCAAGCGTTTGCTTTAGATATCGTTCGGAAACAATTCAATAGCACAATAGAAGTGGATTCGGAAATAGTGGGCCCGCCTCGGGTCAACCGAGGTGGCGGGCACAAATTATGTGTAATAAACTTTATGGAGTCGCTTATGAGGGTTTTAAGGTAATCGGATTTTATTTACACAAGTTCTAGGTATTTAGACAACTTTTCTAACCATTTGCAACAGAATTAGTTCAATTCCACTGAATGGAACAAGGACAAGTTTAGACGCAGGTTCCGAAGAGTAGAGTAGTCCCCGAGGTCCAAATTCAAACCTAATACATCTAGGACATGCCAAGAGAAGGAAAGGTGGAGCTTTACATACCTTTTCCGCTTCTTACGCTCCTCCAATTTCAAATCCCGAATGCCCCAAAAGCTACAATTGGTCACAAATACCAAACATTGATTATAAGCCTTTAAGAATTCAATCTTAACTCAACACTTGTTTACAAAAATTTGGGCACCATCTCCCCTGTTTATATGCCTAGCCCAGAATTACAATTCAGCAACCAACACATCAACAACAATACCAAATATATTAACATCATTTCCAACACCAACATATGCCGTAAAACAGCCCGCACATTATTTTCCAAATTTTCCAACCAACCAATTCGCGATATAATTATTTAATAATTTTATTTCCGTAAAGAAGTCCAAAATTAACACTAACAACATCCTCCGCATTCTACAAGTTAAATACATTTTTTTTTCATCCAAAATTTTCTTCAAACCCTATTCCACAATTCAACCATACCAACAAACGAATTTATCACGCTATTTTCTTCGTTCTAATCCGTTAAAACTCTAAATAAACTTGTTAACAATGAAAAGGAACCTTATTCATACCTTAAGTGCACAGCGACCACGTCCACCCTCTTCTCTTTAGTTGATTTTTAGCTCAAATCGAAGGCAACGCGACGTAGAACACTTTTCTCTTCATGGGCTTCGGGATTCGGGGCTCCGATTTTGGTCAAAATTTGATTTTCTCTCTAGGCTCTCCTCTCTCTTTTTCTCTAGAGTTTTCTAGGTTCTCTTGGTCTGAAAATGAGGGAGAGAAACCGAAAATTTTAGTTAAAAAGCATGGGTAATGGGCCTGACCCGAATTGGATTCGGGTTGGGCCGGATTTACTGTTCCACTCGACCCGCCTGCCTTAAAACGTTCATATCTCCTTATCCCGATGTCACCTGTAGGCCCACGACCTACCGTTGGAAAGATAATTCAATTATCTACAACCTTTATTTCGGGGAGTTTTCCCAAATTCCAAACTTATAATGCCGTTTTTGCCCCTCCAGGTTAGGTCATCCGAAAATGTTTTCTGAAATCGTCCTTTTAGAGGGCTTACACTCATTTTTGGCTTATGGGTCCTTCTTAGGACTTGCTCAAATTCACATGTACTACCCATATATCTCTTCATATGTCTTTTATAAGGTCCCGATGTGTGGGCCCCACCTTAACTTACTGTAACGAGGGTTTTTCGTTAAATAACTTATGAACCAATTCACACCATATTGTCTCCAAATGTCGTATGTGTATATATTCTTAGACTTAGATCACCCAATCTTCATCCTTAATCCTTGTTTGACTTAACTCCTTTTCGAGCTCGTACTACGCCGTCTATGATTTTGTAGCGCGAAATGTTTCCGGGGTGTAACATCCTCCCCCCCCCCCCCCCCCCCCCCCCCCCCCCTTTAGAACATTCGTCCACGAATGTTCGATTGTCCTTATGAAGCTTCATCATATTTCGGGGAGGTCCCGTTACCAACTATGTACTCGTATTTAATCAGCCCACTTATGAGGGCATTCATTTCCCAACTCCTGCTTTTCCTATTCTAACATATCTTTCGCTTCTATATTCAACAATGCTATTGTCCTTTCTTTTCCAACCCAACCATCCACATCTTTCACTTCTTGTCACACTTCTCGGTTCCTTACAACGTTATCATAATCCCACGTCATATCAAACAAATTTATAACTAGGGTCAGACGCATAGAAGCATATCGGACAGATCCATAATCAGAGTCAGATGTACTGAACTATGGCGGACAGATTCGTAGTCAAAGTCAGACGTATGGAAGTATGTCAGGCAAATCCGTGATCAGAATCAGATGTACAGAGATGTATCAGATAGATTCGTAATTAGAGTCGAACGTGCAGAGGCATATCAGACAGAAACGTAATCAGATTCAGAAGTACAGAGGCATAATAGACAGAGCCTCATCAAAGTCAGAGGCGCAGACGTATAACAGACAGAATCTTAATTAGAATCAAACCACTTCCACTAAGGCTTCAGTGATTTACGAAAATTTCCCCTGTCGACATTTCATTACTCACCTTGATCGTTGTACCACGAGTTATTTCATCAAAACCTGTTCACTCATTTAGAGACTTGTTCATCAAATTTCCACACAAATAGGTTTATGTGTCGCTTGTCGACTCTTTCGAAGGTTTTGCTTAATCACATTTCTTATCCTTCATCTTTTCTAATGTCCGTACTCATTTTCTTTTCCAGATATCGTCGCACTAGACTAATTTGTAATGTAGTCAGGGTTTGTCTATTCTTTGACAACATTCGTACCATAATCTCCGCTTCGCTTCATGCATTCCGTTTAGTAAATCCTTCCGTCTATCGCAACATTAGTCGTCGGGACTCAACTCTTGATCAAAATGGTCACCAGAGGAAAATCATACACATACATATACGTTTCCCACTATCTTACCTGCAAACGTCTCCAACCGCTTTTCAAATTCGCCCCAAATTTCTGAGCGGTATTGCACTTTTTCCTTTCACCCATTTAGTCCGCCTCGGTCTGCGCGACTCCTGTGAGGGTACTAGCTACTCCACACGTTCTCTTTTCCTTTAGGTTACCCCAAATTTCCATTTATATCTTATACTTACACTTGTGACAATTTTTGTATCCTTCCCAGGGGGTCACCCATCCCAGAATTGCTCTGGCCCCAGCATGCCTAACCTCGAAACTTTCATGCGTTTTGATGCGTTAATGCTAACATAATTGCGTCGACTGCCCCACACGACCTTTGCCACGTGATTTAGGGCAGATCGGGGTCTTAGTAAATTTTTGAAAAGTTCCCGTAACGGGCCCCACTCCGGTTTAAACCATACAATTACCATATTGCCCTTCCGAATCTTCAATATTCACTTTCATCTGGGGTTTCTAGATTCACACTGGTGGCGGGGACATCTCAGTCGCCCTTGCTTTTAACCACTGGGTCTTTAATCCTTTTAAAATTGTTCTGTTGCCGTCACTGAATAATATTCTACAGAAATCATACACACATAGGAAATTCTAGGAAACTCATATACTTATAAATGATCAATCTCGGGCCTGACCTGGGGAGCTGCCGTGGGAAATGTGTCCATTATCATCGTCTGTCTGCCCCCCACTCGTCTGGCTCCCGCTATTACCTGCATCCGAATCGAAGGAGTATAGGTAGCCCGGCAACTCCTGGTTCACTGATGGCCAGGACAAAGGATTGGAGTAAGGCGTAACACTCTCCGGGGAGGCCTGTCTAACATAGTGCTCCACCACAGGAGCTGCTGGCATGTCCCCGGAAACCTCCTCCTCCGGCGTCCCAGAGGAATGCTCTAGTGGATCTGTATCGTGGCTATCCTCCTCCCTGGGGGTAAGAAACTCTGGAGGTATCGTCGTCGGATCCTCCGAAGGGTCAGTATCATAACTATCTTCTCTGAGATCCTCTGCTCTAGGGATCAGAAACTCTGGAGGAATTGTCTCTGGATCCTCCGAAGGGTTTGTCTCAATCGAGTAGCTGGGGCTCTGCTTACTCGGTCCTGGTGATATCCTGGGGGCCTTCTTAGCACCCCTATCCCCATCTTCAGGAGCTGTCTATTTCATTCTTTGTCAATCTACAGTCACCTGCAAAAAGAGGATCAGAAATAATTTCCCAAATGCTGACACTGTTGCTCTTTTGGAGCCTCGCTGTAGACACATCAATTCGTTCGAAAAGAAACATCCTAACAATACAGCTCTATCGCACGATCTAAGATCCAAAGAAAGGGTAACATCCTAAATGTCCCGTAGCCTCCTGTTTATAGATGTGGTGCACAACACACCGATAAACAGGACTCTACAAGACACGGTCTGTAGACACGCTGAGGACTAACCGCTCTGATACCACTTCTGTCACGACCCAACCCCGTAGGCCGCGACTCGTGTCCGAGCAGGACACCTTACGTACCCAGTAACCCCAAACCAACATATAAATTAGATACATAAATATATAAAGCCAAACGGAGTCACAAGCTATCGTACATAAGCAGATGTAGCGCACAGAAGCCGATAAGACCATCACAGAATACGTATTTCCGAGAACATATACACAACCCACATATGTGTCTACAGACCTCTACGAACAGTAATAACAGAAACATAAGACGGGACAGGGCCCCGTCGTACCCCTAAATAGCGTACATATATACAATAGCAGAATACTTTACCAAAATATAGGCTCCGGATAAAAGAGCGCTCCAAAATAGCAGAACAAAGTCCTAAGCGGGAAGATCAGCAAACCTGTCATCTGTACCTGCGCGGCATGAAAACGCAGCCCCCGAAGAAAGGGGGTCAGTACGGAATATGTACTGAGTTTGTAAAGCATGAAGTATCAAAATGTATACTTACAAAACGTAAATAATGCATGCAGAAACATATGCCAAATCCGGCCCCAATACGGGACTCGGTGAACAGAACGTGGCGCCACCCCGTCACTGGCGCCACAACACATCATACTTCAGAGTAGGGAATAGCTCCGTAACATATCATAACATACCATATCATATCATATCAGAACATAGGTGTACATGGCACATCATACTCCGGACCCATGTACATGTCATACCTACCCCCTCACATCGAGGCACGGCGAACAATGCAGTGGAATACGCTTGATAACAAATCCTGGCCCGGGCTCAGTGAAAGAAGCATTGAGGCATCCACGAGCAGAGTAGTGAGAAACCAAATGCAGGGTAAAGTATAAAAACATTTACACAGACTCAATCGAAGAACCCAAACAACAGATCATTAGAAAGACGTCAGACGATAATCGTAGTGCATACCTTTCGGATGTCACAGTGGATTATGTCAGAACAGAACTTCCGGATTCGTGGTACATATCAAAACATTTCATAGGACTTAATGGAATATTTCAAACAGTTGTCGTTTAGGAATTAGAAGAGTAGCCAAGCGTTTGCTTTAGATATCGTTCGGAAACAATTCAATAGCACAATAGAAGTGGATTCGGAAATAGTGGGCCCGCCTCGGGTCAACCGAGGTGGCGGGCACAAATTATGTGTAATAAACTTTATGGAGTCGCTTATGAGGGTTTTAAGGTAATCGGATTTTATTTACACAAGTTCTAGGTATTTAGACAACTTTTCTAACCATTTGCAACAAAATTAGTTCAATTCCACTGAATGGAACAAGGACAAGTTTAGACGCAGGTTCCGAAGAGTAGAGTAGTCCCCGAGGTCCAAATTCAAACCTAATACATCTAGGACATGCCAAGAGAAGGAAAGGTGGAGCTTTACATACCTTTTTCGCTTCTTACGCTCCTCCAATTTCAAATCCCGAATGCCCCAAAAGCTACAATTGGTCACAAATACCAAACATTGATTATAAGCCTTTAAGAATTCCATCTTAACTCAACACTTGTCTACAAAAATTTGGGCAGCATCTCCCCTGTTTATATGTCTAGCCCAGAATTACAATTCAGCAACCAACACATCAACAACAATACCAAATATATTAACATCATTTCCAACACCAACATATGCCGTAAAACAGCCCGCACATTATTTTCCAAATTTTCCAACCAACCAATTCGCGATATAATTATTTAATAATTTTATTTTCGTAAAGAAGTTCAAAATTAACACTAACAACATCCTCCGCATTCTACAAGTTAAATACATTTTTTTTTCATCCACAATTTTCTTCAAACCCCATTCCACAATTCAACCATACCAACAAACGAATTTATCACGCTATTTTCTTCGTTCTAATCCGTTAAACCTCTAAATAAACTTGTTAACAATGAAAAGGAACCTTATTCATACCTTAAGTGCACAGCCACCACGTCCACCCTCTTCTCTTTAGTTGAGTTTTAGCTCAAATCGAAGGCAACGCGACGTAGAACACTTTTCTCTTCATGGGCTTCGGGATTCGGGGCTCCGATTTTGGTCAAAAATTGATTTTCTCTCTAGGCTCTCCTCTCTCTTTTTCTCTAGAGTTTTCTAGGTTCTCTTGGTCTGAAAATGAGGGAGAGAAACCGAAAATTTTAGTTAAAAATCATGGGTAATGGGCCTGACCCGAATTGGATTCGGGTTGGGCCGGATTTACTGTTCAACTCGACCCGCCTGCCTTAAAACGTTCATATCTCCTTATCCCGATGTCACCTGTAGGCCCACGACCTACCGTTGGAAAGATAATTCAATTATCTACAACCTTTATTTCTGGGAGTTTTCCCAAATTCCAAACTTATAATGCCGTTTTTGCCCCTCCAGGTTAGGTCATCCGAAAATATTTTCTGAAATCGTCCTTTTGGAGGGCTTACACTCATTTTTGGCTTATGGGTCCTTCTTAGGACTTTCTCAAATTCACATGTACTACCCATATATCTCTTCATATGTCTTTTATAAGGTCCCGATGTGTGGGCCCCACCTTAACTTACTGTAACGAGGGTTTTTCGTTAAATAACTTATGAACCAATTCACACCATATTGTCTCCAAATGTCGTATGTGTATATATTCTTAGACTTAGATCACCCAATCTTCATCCTTAATCCTTGTTTGACTTAACTCCTTTTCGAGCTCGCACTACGCCGTCTATGATTTTGTAGCGCGAAATTTTTCCGGGGTGTAACATGAACTATGACCATGATTATGGAGGAATTGAAGTGAAATTGTGAAATGTGGATAATGTAGATGAATGATGATTGTTGCCTATAATATTGTGAATGTTGTTATGGATGTTCGAGAGTTGATATGGAATATGAGGAAAGTTGTATAAACAAAGGAAATGCTGCCCAATTTTCCCTAGCTTTAGTAAGCACGTTCTTATAATCGATTAGCTAATGTTAATACGAACTTTCTTGAAGGTTGAAACGCCAGCATCAAAGGAGAACAATCAAGCGATAGAATTGTTAAACGAAAGAGGTATGTGAGGCTAGTCCCTTCTTTCTATGGCATGAATCTTATGACATGATCTTCCGTCCTTCTGCATGAATTTCCTACATTCCGGAAGACTAAGAGTTTATGTTCATAAATAGCCATATGAGTTAAAGATAAGAGATATTATGAACATGATGATGATGAGCTTAAGTCCAAAGATTCTACAGTTCACGATATGATGTTTCTACAAAGCTAATGATGTTAACTACGATCCATTGATGTTTTTTATTGTATACACTCACCTTATATGCTAATTCCTTCAAGGTAAGGCAGACATGAATGCTCCATAATGGAATCGGGGGTTCACGACCTTATGTCACCCCGATAAAGTATAGCTATCCTTGAGTTCTGTGCATGCATTATGACGACTACATGATGGTGATATTACACCGCGCCTATATGGCCGGGCAGACACCGCTAAGGCGGGCAGCGTATACACCATGTCTAGATGGCATGGGCAGACACCACTAGTGGGCGGCATGAGATGGTTACCCCAGACGCGGGAGGCCTGGACGCGGGCTAATGATTATCACACCGTACTTATATGGTCGGGCAGCTTATACATACATGCATGTATGATATGATGATGATTATAGAGTAAGCCAGCATGCATTATTTCTTTTATAATTGATAGTTAGCTACAGTTTGCTCCTCATATTATGCTTCCTTATTTCTTTGAGGTATTATTATTGTTGATGCCTTACATACTTAGTACAATGTTCGTACTGACGTTCGTTTTCTTTGGGCGTTGTGTTAATGCCCACAGGTAGGCAGGGAGGCGATCCAGACTCGTAGGAGCTACTAGCAGACTTTGAGAGCACCCCATTATTCCGGAGGTACCATTGATTTATTCTTTTGTGTATATATATGTTTTGGGCATGACGGGGTCCTGTCCCGTCCATATGTCTAGTACTCTAGTAGAGGCTCGTAGATACGTATGTGTGGGTAGTATGGTCTCATGATTTCCTATATATATTGTATGTACATTATTTTGATAGCCGAAGGGCTTATGTATATAAAGGTAATTATGTTTCAATTGAAAAATGGTTTTCCTACGATTATGAGCATAAGAAATACGACTGTACGCAGAATGAGTAATAGAACGAGTGGTGCTCGGTGGTTAGCCCCGGTTACCCGTCATGGCCCTAGCTGGGTCGTGACAGTTCTCCTTCAATGCTCACGTTTCTACCTTCATTAGAGTTATACTATCATTAGAAAATCGATAGCTTAGCATACAAGACTAAAGCTTAGAGAAAATTGGACAGCATCTCCTTTATTTATACGACTTCCTCCATATCATACATCATAACAATAGTCTTTATTCACCTACATTATCCTTACTCCTCAATTCATTTCCCATCATCCATATCTATGGTCATAGCACACTATTACATTCGCTCATATACAATGTTTATCTCATGTTCTCAATATCATTTATAACATGATTATAATCATAACATATCAAGAATCATTACTCTGTATAAGTGACTGTGAAATAACCCCTTCAACATCTCGCTTCTGTGACCATTATACGGCACATGATACGGTCCGTATAAGTGACCGTATAATCCAATCAGTGAGGGACCTTCACTGTGACAATTCTGCGGACCACTATACGGACCGTGTAACATTATACGGACTGTATAATCGGCCGTGGAACCCATCTTTTCTCTGATCTTGTTCTCGTCACTTCGTTTGATCTCCAATCCTTATGGAACCTTCTTCATACTTGTTTAACACCTCATAAACGATCTAAGGGACATTATAATTCTTCTCCAAGACACTATTAAATCATCATTAACTTGTTACTCGTAAATCCTTTCTGATACACATCATATGCCTTTCCCTCTCTTGGTAAACTTTCTCCTCTTAATCCGAATGTCTTTGAAATCATAATTAGGGTCATCAAATGTCATTCCTTACTTATTGAAATTTTGTATACTTCGTGCCCTTCGTTAGTCTATTCACTGTGCATCAACGGTAAATTTTTCGAGGTGTAACAATGGCTTGTCTATTTTATTGGTTTTATGATGTATGAATGATACTAATCTTAGTCAGCTTATGATATCTATCGGTACATAGTATTTGTAGTGATACTACCTTGCTGCATTCTTTTGAGTGCAGATTGTGATCCAAAGACTGCTACCCGACCTCATATCTAGCGTTGAGGCTGTTTGCTGACAGATTTAGGGTGAGCTTCTATCCATGCCAAGCCGCCCGAAGATCTTCTTTTATAATATCTATTTATTTTCTAGACATTTTTGGTCATTTATTTATACAACTTACATTCCTTATACATGTTTTGGATTAGAGTCCTTGTACAGTGACTTTTGGATTTTGGGCTTGTAATAATTAGGACTTCGGCATTTACTTCCTTATTTTATGGCATGACTAATTTTAATATATCTCGTGCTTGAATGGTTAATAACTAATTCAATTGATTAATATAAAAATGGACTTGAATGAGTAGATGGCTTACGTTTTGGGTTCGCCCAATAGGAGTTAGTGTCGGTGCCAGTCATGGCGGGTTGGGTCGTGACATCACTTTCAGGGGTCTGATGGATTTTAGTTCAGATTTGAGGTATGACAGGTTTTACTGAGCATTATCGTGGTGTACGAATAGAGTTGATGATGTCTAACCGAGGGCAGCTATTTGAGAGTTCACGACAGTACTTAGTGATTGAAGATTTGAGAAGGTTTGAGCTACAATTTTGGCTAAGTGGTTTCGATACCGGGTTACGAAACTAACAGACTTGGAACTAGTGTAATCAGCTTTGGGTAAGATTAGTTTTGATGAAATTGCTTAGAATTTCCTCGGATAAAGCAAGGATTCTTTTATGGCGAAAGGAAATTATGATTTGGGCTTATGGCATCGGTCTATGTGTTTCTAAGGAATCTTAGTGTGAAGGACAGCCTGGGAAGGTGTGAGAGAAGGATTGGTAGAATCAAAATATTTTATCGTTACAGGTTAGACAACGTTTTGTGGCCACAAATAAAGGGTGGTGGTGATTAAGGTAATATTTGTGGATTCAATCTAACATGTATAGAGATATGGTTATAATCAAATCAGGAAATTCGAGTGGAGTCAATTGTCACATTCGAGGATCATATGTCAAGGAAAGTTTGGCTATGAAGAAATGGAAATTTTGGTCATTGAGCTAAGTTAAAGGTAGTTTGACAGATAATGTCACGACCCAAACCGATGAGTCATGACGAGTGCCTGACCTCTACTGACCAGACACCCTTATACTCATACCTGGATCTCAATGAATAACAGGGTAGCCCATAAATTACTTATAACTAAACTATACTAACCCTGTAAGAACAACACCATGAACTCTGTATCAAGAACTCACAACCACCCGTATATATACATACTGAAAATAACAATGCAAGTCGACTAGTCCGCTACATAGGTTATACAACAAAATAAGATCCGACAAGGCTACATAACATCCCAACTATATACAACTATCTACAGACGTCTAATGGAGTACAAAGCTGTAGAAAGGATGGGAGAGGGCCCCGTCATACCCATATATACATCTCAAAATAGCATACCAAAATGGACTGCAGCTCCGAACCAAGTGGAGCGCACTGAATACTGCTGGGTGGAAGTCCTACTGAGCTGGACCGCCTATCTGTCTACCTGAACCTGTGGGCATGAACGCAGGTCCCCCAAGCAATATGGAAGTCAGTACGAATAATGTACCGAGTATGTAAGGCATAAGAACAACATATACATAAAAACCATAAAAGGTATCTGAAACATGGAAGCTAATCCAAATATCTGAACACCTCTGTGTACTCTGTATAATAGAAACGTGCCTCTGTGGTGTATGATATGCATGCTTTCTTTCGAAATCATATACATAGATCATAATATAACGACTAGTGTTGTGGAACGTATAGCCCGATCCATACATCATGTCATCCCGCATCCGGGGTAATCTCATAATCTGCCACTGCAGTGGTGTACACATCTATGTGTCTGCCCAGCCGACTATAGTGCGGCGCAATGTAAGAAAATAACTGTACATATATATACATGCATGAAAAACTCGTAAAAAGGATACTCTGAACTCCTTAGGATAACATCAGAACCTAGTATGTCAGTGTAATAAACCTCTGGAAGCTATTGATATGAAACATATGAGGTCAAGGATACAAATTCCCCTACACTATCTTGGAATAGAGTCTTTGGGACTCGCTTGCTTACTTCTTTCATTCGTATCATGAGGATCGTGCTAAATGAAAGAAAGGGATAGCCTTCACATACCTCGAAGTCTATTTAAATGTCCAACGTTTACTTCCCGAGCTCACAAGTCTACAACAAAGATAATATAGGTTACAATTAGACCATATACATCTCTTACTATCCAATTCAGGTACGAATGAAACTTAACGAAATTTGGGCAGCATTTCCCCTATAATTCTTACTCCAATCCCACTCCAAAAAAGCTCACAATATATACAACATTATCAACAACAACAACAACATTCACAAGCTATATTCCAAGAATTTCCAGCCACAACAAAACTTAGGAAATTACCAAACAGTCGATACAACAACAATAACGTCAAAATATGATTTCCCGCTATTAACTCCATATTTCTCATCCCACAATTTAGCTATGACCCGTACGAACTTAAATATATCAAGAATAGGAGAATTCTTACCTTATATGCCAATAATTACTCTTTTTCTACCTTACTTCACTACGAAGAAATCCCGAATCCAACAACACGGCAAAACAAAAAATGAGATCGAAGCGGTGCCCAACACCCGTATTTTGTTCTTGACAAGAACTACACTTTGTTGCCTCAAATTGCAAGTGCCATTGCTACTAGTGTAACTTCAAGTTACTGTCTAAAATGAAGATTACAGATATTGCTAAGAGGAAAGTAATGTTACTACCAGTACACTTCGTTGTGTATTTAATTTCCAAAAGAAGATTGCTAAGTTTGCATGACTTTTCCATGCAAAACACATTACTGCACACACACACACACACACACACACACACACATATATATATATATATATATATATCCTCCTTGTGAAAGCTTTCCGTTAAATTCCTATATCTATCAATGTATCTATATCCATCCCTTGTTTTAGTGGGTATGGGGTCCACTTAAGTATAACCCCTTCATAATAATTATTCTTCACTAAATGGTGACACCAACTCCTACAATCTGCATAGTAATGGGTTTATTTTCATCCTACAGCCACGTGAAAGGTGGTTCCATTTAGCACTTATCCAGCTTTATTTAATTCTTTATCTCCGCTATAATTCAATAATCAATCAATTACTCACATAATTACTTTCTCGATCTCAATCGACTTAAATAGTACTTATATACTCATTATTATACTCATGTGATATAGCACTAGTCCATAACCTCTTTTTCCACACACAAAATATTATTTGCAATTATCGTCGTCACACTTTTTCGTCTTAATTCATTTCAGGACTCCATTCCTTGTATACACCGAGTTCTTGATTTTCATGCTTGAATATGACCAAATCCTCCAGGCTCGGGTAAATTTGATCATGTTGGACGGTTCCATTTCCTAGTCCAAAAATACGGGACATTATAGCTTGGACCATATTTCATTCAAATAAATTTTGAACCTCGACGAACCTTATTTTCTTCAATTTGTTTAACTTCTAATCCTAATGATATATCTATACCATCACTCTAACCACCTATAATCTTTGGGGATAACCTCATCTTCCATTACTAATGTCATTTAACTTGCAAGCTTTCCAACACATGAAAACACGGGATGTAACATCCTTCCCCCCTTTAGAACATTCGTCCTCGAATTTTTAACTTTCCCGCACTTTATTTCCTGGTGGACTTGATTCTTGTATGAAGATGTAAACCATCTTTGGATGTCATTGTCATTTTACTTAAGAGGTCATCAATCAGTACGACATAAGTACACTGGTTATGGAAAACTTATAACGAATCAATTCGAGCTAGAACTCGTCTATCATGCTGTACCTTGCTTCGTTTAACTTAATACCCTTCTCCACTTGATATCAGTTAATATTGAACCTCCAAAGAAAGTGGTCACAACTTAGCTACCTTTGCAATGAACCGTAAGTTACTATATCCATCTATGCTCGAAGCTTAAGTTGAGTTTTTCTTGTTTTGGAGTTGCCTCTCCAGTAACACTGTATAATAGGAGTTGTCTTCCCCTTGAGTAGGTTTACAATTGCATACTGGCTTCTCCTATTCCCTTTGAATAGTAAAAAAAAACTTTATCTTTCTTACTAATGATTCTCTGTTGCTACTTTTTCTCTCTTATCTTACTTACATCTTTGTTTGCCTTGAGTACGCCCCATTTTCCTTTAGCCTAGTTCTATTTCTCCTAGTTCCTAATTCTTCTGAGTTACTCATTCATTGCTTACTTCCTTTCCTTCTTGCTACCTATCCAGTTATATCCCTTTATACTCTTCATAGAGCTTGTTCAATAACACGCGTTTCTTATGAATTGTTACCCGAAATTCGTTGTCATTCTGAATTTATTGAGGTCTATAATGCATCAACTATTTTCATTAACCACTCCCTTGGCATCTCTAGAATATCCGTCCAAGAAATACAGGTGAGTCACTCTCCTGATATGATCCTTCTTGATACCTAAACTCATCAGTCCTTTTTCACGGCTAATTATTCTTGATATCTTTTGTCCTTATCATTTTATTCTTCCCATGATCATAATCTTATAGTCATTACCTCTATACCCACATTACTAAATCAACCATGTGAATCCTTATATCGTTCATCTTTTAGTTTTTTGAGGAAACATAATAGTCAGAAAAACCTTTTCTTACCTTTATACTCCTCTTTAGGTGTCTATTCTCATTTATCTTATGCCTGAAGAAAATCCACAGTACTCGCATGATGTATCATCCTAAGGGATATAAATCATATGTTAATCATGTACCACGATAACTATTTTGCACCCCTCTGAGGTAAATACATATACATGTCGAATTAACACTCATTATATGAATAATCTCTTTTGGACCACATCTATCATCACAAAATTTACCATTTTGGACTTCCCTCCCCTCTTTCGTCCTATGGCCCATATCTTTCATTATTTCGTCCTACGTCTCCGCTGGTCACATTATCTCACAATGTCTAAGATTAATTCTCTTATCGTCGTTTGGTTTCTATAACCATTAAACCATAGGGTAGATGCCTTTGTCCTAGTGTTTCTTCCCATAAGTTCATTAAGACCCATAGATCATCTTACACATTCATCAATATAGCTCGTAACTAATCCATGTCTCCTTTACCGCATTGTCCCGAACTTGCCATCTCTTGATCTACCTTTTCTCAGTAATCTGTTCTTGAGACATTGTTACATAGCTTACATTATTTGTTGTCTTGTCTCGCTTCTCATTCTTTTACTCAAGTGATTCCATTAGCAGTGCAATAACAATGAGTGTAATTAAGACTACCTTTGACTTCCCTTTGGTAAAACTGTAACCTAAGACTCAATGTTAATCATTCCATAATCTTCTTCGATCAGTCCACACCGTCATGGGTGCATTCTTCCTTGCTACTCCAATGCATTATTAACGCAATAATATGTTGTCCTTTTTGGAATCCTTTGGGAAAATGTTGTATAGTATAGACGTAGAGTCAGTTTCTTCTTCGTGCATAAGGTATTTTACTCATTCAATAATCCCATATCTATCGTCATAATCTAATTAGTCACATATTACTTATGATCACACATTACTTATGATACAATTCGAAACCTCAATCATCTCATAATAATATCCATTGACATTCTCGCATAATACTGGAATATCCACAAGGTATGATGCTCTCTCGTACTCTGCTCATCAGGTTACTATTACTAGTGGACGTTCTTTTTATTCGCCTCACTTCTACCTTTCCTTCTCTATCTTTAACATGTTCCTCTTTTTCTGACCATACACATCACACATACTGGACATTCGTCACTAGTTGTTCCTTTGTCTCGTTGATCAATCTTATCTCGTTTTCCATTATCATAGTTTGGATCTCTTCATTTCTGCATCTCTCACTTTCCTTCGTGTCAATAATAACAAATTCCTATCGTATAACCATCTTGGTGAATAACTTGGGCTATAACACAGAACGTAGTTATAGTCATAAATTCAACAAACTACCAAGCGATGAGCTTTAGTAAACATATCTCTTCCATCTATTATCTCGAGGCATTTGTTAAGGTCAATAGTCCATATTTTGCCGCATTAATCACCAGGTGAGGTCTAACTTTCCAATATATATTGGTATTACATGTGTATACATATACGTGTACACATCAAGCTCATCCCATAGCTCAATATTTTGAAGACATATAAGGGCTGGTTAACTTTTTTTTATTTGTGAACTTCTTTTGGGGTGCTTATCTCTTTAATTCTCTTTTGATACATAAAACTTCTTTCTACCCCAAGCAAACATTTTTCCTTCACATTCTTATATCCTATCCTCTCTTATATGTCATAGTCTCATTATTCCCATTTCTGATCTAGTGTTTATCTATTAAACCTGTCCCATAACTGACTGTCCATTTCACCTCTAATTACTTCACTGCTATACCCTTTCTTTCTTCTCGTAATAATCCCACTTAAAAGTTTCCACAATTTCCCTTTAAGTTCTCCGAAAATTTCGGCAGAGTTTTCTCTATAATTGTAACAATCCCAAACCTGTACATAGCCCAGAATATACATCTCATGCCTTAAAAGACCATATATAGAACATATGATATACAACTCAACCACACAGGGTTGATTACTACAAAAGAATGTAAAATACTAAAGCTTGTCTCATAATTCGTGCCTGAACACTCTTCCTAAAACTCCATCTTTCCCTTCTAAACATTTCATCAATCAACTCCCTTCACGGAGGTTTACGTACTTGTAAATCATATAATCCCCTTATCTTCCGTTTCTTTGTCACCTTATAAATAAATTTTTATTTACTACTGCAATTAATGCTCATATTACATAATTCAACAATGAATTTTACCTCCTTATATAATCACTTATATCCTAAAATTCTGACAACGAAAATCCTTACCTTGGCCCTACTCGAGAACTCTGATCCGGTACAAATCAGTCCAATGGTAGCTGGGGATGTTCTTCTTTTGGTCGCTCTTCCACAGGTTGTTTTGTGGCACCCACACCTTCTACAAATGTACCAATTATACTGACTCTCCCAGACTTACCACAGTTCTTATTTGATCCTTGTTCTGTGGATACCGTCAATCTAGGATTATACAAATGGTCATCCCCCAATACTTGTCTATCCCTTACCTACTCAGTAGGTTCCTCCTGGATCTCAAACGGATTTGTCTCTTTGGAGGATATGACTTCCGATGGATCTGTGTCAATAGAGGGCACATTCTCCGATGGGTCTGTATCATAAGAGTGGCTGACTCTGAAATTCCCATGGACCATCAGCCTTCTTTCCCACAGAAGCCATCTCACAGCTACAAAAATAATCAGAGTTAAGTCTAGAAATCTTATATCATACAACTTGGCTCTATCGCACGATCTAGAATAGAAAAGAAAGTAACCATCTTAAATGTCCTGCAGCCTCCTGTGTTTAAGTGTGGCACGCAACACACCCATAAATAAGACTCTACTAGACACGGTCTATAGACATCCCTAGGACCCAACTGCTCTGATACCACTTCTGTCACGACCCAAACCAATGAGTCATGACGAGCGTTTGACCTCTACTGACTAGACACCCTTATACTTATACCTGGATCTCACTGAATAACAGGGTGGCCCATAAATGACTTATAACTGAACTATACTAACTTTGTAAGAACAACACCATGAACTCAGTATCAAGAACTCACAACCACCTATATATAAACATACTGAAAATAATAATGCAAGCTGAGTAGGCCGCTACATAGGTTGTACAACAAAATAAGAGACGACAAGGCTACATAACATCCCAACTATGTACAACTATCTACAGACCTTTAATGGAGCACAAAGTTGTAGAAAAGACAGGAGAGGGCCCCGCCATACCCATATATACATCTCAAAATAGCATACCAAAATGGACTGCAGCTCCAAATCAAGTGGAGAGCACTGACTACGGCTAGGTGGAAGTCCTACTGAGCTGGACTGCCTATCTGACTACCTGAACCTGCGGGCATGAACGCAGCCCCCCAAGCAATATGGAAGTCAGTACGAATAATGCACCGAGTAAGTAAGGCATAAGAACAACATATACATAAGAACCATAAAAGGTATCTAAAACATGGAAGCTAATCCAAATATCTGAACACGTCTGTGTACTCTGTATAACTGAAACGTGCCTCTGCGGCGTATGATTTGCATGCTTTCTTTCGAAATCATATACATATATCATAATATAACGGCTAGTGCTTTTGAACGTACAACTCGATCCATATATCATGTCATCTCGCATCCGGGGTAATCTCATAATTTGCCCACTACAGTGGTGTGCACATCTACGTGTCTACCCGACCAACTATAGCACTTCACGGTGTAAGAAAATAACTGTACATATATATACATGCATGGAAGACTCATAAAATGGATACTCTGAACTCCTCGGGGTAACATCAGAAGCTAGTACGTCAGTGTAATAAACATCTGCAAGCTATAGATATGACACATATAAGGTCATGGATACAAATACCCCTACACTATCTAGGAATAGAGTCTTTGGGACTAGCTTGCTTACTTCTTTAGTTCGTATCATAAGGTTCATTCTAAAATATAAGAAAGGGATAGCCTTAACATACCTCGAAGTCTTTCCAAATGTCCAACGTTTACTTCCCGAGCTCGCAAGTCTACAACCAAGATAATATAGGTTACACTTAGACCATATACATCTCTTACTATCCAATTCAAGTACGAATGAAACTTAACAAAATTCGGGCAGCATTTTCCCTATAATTCTTACTCCAATCCCATTCCAAAACAGCTCATATTATATGCAACGTCATCAAAAACAATTTCACAAGCTATATGCCAAGAATTTCCAGCCACAACACAACTTAGGATATTACCAAACAGTCGATACAACAACAATAACGTCAAAATATGATTTCCCGCTATTAACTCCATATTTCTCATCCCACAATTTAGCTATGACCGGACGAACTTAAATATGTCAAGAATAGGACAATTCTTATCTTATATTCCAAGAATTACTCTTTTTCCACCTTACTTCACTACGAAGAAAGCCCGAATCCAACAACACGGCAAAATGAACAACGAGAACGAAGCGGTGCCCAAAACCCGTATTTTGTTCGTGAGAAGAACTACACTTTGCTGCCTCAAATTGCAAGTGCCCTTGCTGCTAGTGTAACTTCATGTAACTGTCTAAAATGAAGACTGCGAATGTTTCTACGAGGAAAGTAATGTTGCTACCAGTACATTTCGTTGCTTATCTAATTTCCAAAAGAAGATTACTAAGTTTGCATGACTTTTCCCTGGCAAAAAAGTTACTGCACACACAAATATATATATATATATATATATATATATATATATCCTCCCTGTGAAAGATTTCCATTAAATTCCTATATCTATCAATGTTTCTATATCCATCCCTTATTTTAGTGGGTATGGGGTCCACTTAAATATAATCCCTTCATAATAATTATTCTTCAGTAAATGGTGACACCAACTCCTGCAATCTGCATAGTCATGGGTTTATTTTCCTCCTACAGCCACCTGAAAAGTTTTTCAATTTAACACTTATGCAATAGCTTTATTTAATTCTTTATCTCCGCTATAATTCAATAATCAACCGATTACACACATAATTAATTTCTTGATCTCAATCCACTTAAATTGTACTTATATACTTATTATTATACTCATGTGATATAGCACTAGTCCATAACCTCATTTTCCACACATAAAATATTATTTGCAATTATCTTCATCACACTTTTTCGTCTTAAATCATTTCGGGACTTCATACCTTGTATACACCGAGTTCGTGATTTTCATGCTTGAATATGACCAAATCCTCCGGGCTCGGGTAAATTTGCTCATGTTGGACGGTTCCATTTACTAGTCTAAAAATATGGGACATTATAACTTGGACCGTATTTCATTCAAATAAATTTCGAACCTCAACGAAACTTATTTTCTTCGATTTGTTTAACTTTTAATCCTTATGATACATCTATACCATCACTCTAACCACCTATAATATTTGGGGATAACCTCATCTTCCGTTACAAATGTCATTTAACTCGCATGCTTTCCAACACATGGAAACACGAGATGTAATTAATTCGCGTGCTTTCCAACACATGAAAACACGAGATGTAACAGATAATGTGAACAAGTGGTACTATCGGCATATTTCTTGCCTGTGGAGGTTTTCATGAGGTTATAATGGAGATTACTTGGTTACTCATCGATTTTCGTACTTTCCTTTAGTTCGAGGATGAACGATTGTTTAATTGGTATCTGATGTAATGACCCGTCTAGTCGTTTTAAGTTTTTAAGCTTTTTTCCCCAATACCCTTCCCGTAGTTCCATCTCGGAGTTTTTGACTTACAAAATTGAAGTCAAATGGACGTCATTTGGCTCACTTTGGGAAAAGGTTTTACTTTGAAAATTTTGGCATTTAATTATTTGGATAAATTATTTGTTTTGGGAAAGTGTGCTCTGATTGGCAGTATGAAGATTTCGTTAGATTTGAAATATTATTTATTAACTGTAGAAATTGATGGAGCTAATTTTGGAGTTCGTTTGATTGGTTTTTGACAATTAAGTTAGTTTTAGCATTTAATATGCCTATTTTTAGTGAAAAGATGGTCAGAGAAGAAATAAGACTCGGATTCAAAAAAAAAATATTCCATTAGCTTCGTATTGATGTTTATGACTTGTGGGGATGGGTGGTGCGATTCCTGAAGCTTCCAGAGGAGTTTTGGATGAGGAGAAGGATATTTTGGAAATCCTTAAGTTAAGAAATGAAGAAGTTTGATCAAAGTCAACATCAGGGTTAAATGAGTCTTTTTTCGAAGTTTCATCAATTCCATTAGGTCTGAAATGTGATTTATAACTTAGTTGAGTCGTTGGTTCGATTCCCAAGAAGTTAGGGTGTAATTTAGGTCGTTGGTTGAGAAACTAAATTTTGAGAGAATTTGGAGTTGACACGATCAACATCGGGTCAGGACAGCCCTGCTTGGGTGTTTTGAGAGTTCGAGCAACTTCTTATGATCATTTGTGACTTGTAGGAACTTTCAGAATTGGATTTGGACTTCGTTTGGTCAAGTTTAGGTGTTTGATTCATTGGCATAAGTCGCTCGCCTTCGACACTTTGATGTACCATTATATTCATTTGATGTTGGAATTGAGTTTTGGTTGTTGGAATAGATGCGCATCAAATTTATGAGCCGTAGCAAGTTAAATCATTGAATTTCGACATCATATGAGGTAGTTATGGTCATTTTAGTGTCGGAGAAAATTGTTTGTTTCTGGTGTGGTCGCAAATGCGATCTCTTGATCTCAGGTGTGAATTCTAGTTGCAAATGCGAAAATATTATCGCTAATGCGATGGTCGCAGATTTGGAAATCCGGTTGCTAATGCGAAGATCGTTGTGTTAAAAATTCAGGCTTAGTCCCTTTAGTATTTTCATCATTGTTGTAGGCTCTGCGTCCACCAAGTAATGTATGAGGGACCTAGTTGTGCACCAGTTCCCTTATGCAGTGCAGTAAGTAAAGAAGGCAATTTTATTGTGGAAAACTCCTTGCTCAAGGGATTAAAAACCACGACCTACCCCAGTAGGATTTCAACTCCACTACACGAGCAACTTCATATTACAACCCATGGTAAGCTAGGAACTAACTCCCATAATCTCTCTACCCTTAAAACAGTAGCAACCTAGGAACTAACTCTCGTAGTCCCTTAACCTTTGCAACACACCGATTGCAAACACCTCGACTTAACTAACTCTAGCCAAAGAAACTAATACACCTAGACTAACTCTAGCCTAGTGTACCACTCAAAAGTCCTTGGGAAGACACTCTTCCAAAAAGCAACCTTTGAGAATTCAACTAATACAACTACGCTAAATCTAGCTTAGTGCACTACTCAAGAGCTTGTGAAAGCAGCCTTGAGAATTTAGAACACCTACAAACAACTTCCTTTTTGGGAAGAGTAGGTTTACAGTTTAAGTACAAGTAAACAAAGACTCACAACAACCTAAAGAACATAGATAATATCTTGTGTCAGGATCTGGTTCTTCGGCTTGTCGATGAATTTGTTCTTAAGAGCACTTGAGAAACATGTGTCGGCCGATTCTGCACGATTTAGATTAGGTTTTTCAAGTCTACTCAATATGTTGCCATTATGTTGTATATATAGTGGGAACATGTGGGATGGATAGAGACCACTCATTCATTTTGACCTAAAGCATGGGCCAACTCACAGTTGTACTTATGTGCAGCAAGTGGCTCGGCTTTACATCTTGCATTCATACATTCATGCATGATGAAAGAGTTATAGAAACGGATTCGAAATGGAAAGAAAGAGAAAGATGAAAGTAACATTGTTAGTGCTATCGATCCTAGGTCTGTACTGGACGTATAGGGGCAAAGTCACGATTCGAGGCCTGTTCTGGAGTGGCTAGCACATGGACATTGTGGGTCCCCTATGGGTCATGACTGTTGAAGAGATAAATTCTTATAGCCTATGTGTACAGGTTCGAGTTATTGGCCATTGCATTGAGCGACATTGCATCGCATTTGCATTGCACTTCTCAATATCACATCATATGTTATCTCATCGGATTCGTGTTGGTGTTGGACTTGTGTTGTGATCTGTGGTTGAGGAGTTTCTTAGAACTTGGTAGATTTGTGGATTAGAAGCTTAAACCTGCGCTATGACTTGATTATTTGGGACATTCTGTGCCTGTTGGTTGTCTTATCTGCTTTACTTGTTGATTTCTGTATTTCATATGTGTTAACTAATCTTAGTCGGCCTATGATGCTTACCAGTATGTGTGTTGTACTGATACTACTCTTGCTCCATCCTTTTCGGGGTGTAGAGTTGTTCCAAGTAAATGTTCGAGGTATCAGGGTAGAATCCGAGGATTTCCCCAAAGATGTTCTGGGTGAGCCACTAGTTGATTCTGCTTCTCGAAGTCTTTTCCTATTTACCCTGTATGCTCTACTCTTATAGACAGTGTTTACTATTCAGAGTCTGTATGTCTTTTCAATTCTAGTAATTCGTTGTAGAAGCTCTTTTACCGTGTAAGATCAGATTTTGGGAAATTTATTTATAAAAGTCTTGTTTTGTCACTGATTTTGTCATTTTGGATTAGATTATACTTCTAATTATTTCAATTCCGCACTTATTTTCGAAAGGAAAAAATCGACTTGGGAAACGGTACGCAAAAATTGACTTGGGAAATAGTACGCCTACTATAGGGGATAGTGTAGGTACCACCACGGCCCGCGATTTGGGCCATGACAACTTTAATGACATTCAGGTGGTGGGCTTTAAAGATGAAGTGTGAATTGAGAAATGGTGGAAAATAAAATTGGAGAGAAATGAAATTTGAAAATTATTTTTCAAGAGAACTTTCTCCCACATCGGTGAAGGGAAAATAATATTTGTGTACTTGTATGTAGAAGCACATCTTCTAGCTCATAGAGAGCTGAGAAGAGAGTCTTCCCTTGCGCCGTCATCATCGCTCAACTCGACTTTGGATTTGAATTTGAATTTGGTCAAATGATTTGATTGATAATTTTTTTGACCAATTTTTTATTTTTCATTTTCATTTTTTAATTTCTTTTTTGGATTTGGTCAAATGATCTGATTGATTGGTAATTTTTTGGACAAATTTTTTATTTTTCATTTTCGTTATTTAATTTCCTTTTCTTATATTAGTTAGTACGGAATTAAATTTAATATGCAGTATTAGCTTTGCCAAAGGTCATTTATGAATTAACTTGTTGACTATAAAATTTTGAGAGGATTCGCCTCATTTCACACACTGAATCACGAAATTACTCTCTGAAAAATTCATATTCTGGATTCCCTCTTTTGTGCATCGTTTATCAAAGTGAAAAGTAAGTGTCGTGTGATTTATTGTCATTTTTTGAGTTCGCTAATGTTCTACAATTTCGATTGCCTGTATTGTAAAGTAGAGTTTTGTTTTATCGTGGTAGGAATTAATCCAAATCTTGGGCAATTGTAAGGGGATTAAATTCCTTAAGGAAACACAGTTTCTGGTGAGCTTAAAACTAAACTTGTTTTAACGTTTTTCTGGTTTTTAGTATATTACCTTATTACTATTTTTTATAAGCCAACACACAAGACAAGGACGAATGCAACATCAAAATGTTGTACAAAAAGCAATCCAGATTGTACTATAGAGGTGGGCCTAACTCATTTATAAATAAATACACGTGTATTTGTCTCCTGTATGTACAATATTATTTGGATCAGTCCTTCTATGAAAAGTTTTATTTTGGGTGAGCCACATCCAACAATAGTTGTGTGAGGGCACCCTTTTCTTTTGACAAGTGTTTTGTGGGTCCCCCTTTTTAGCAGTCTCTCTCTTTCAACTTCATTTCCTCAAATTCCCTTTTTGAGTTTCTTCTGTTCAGTACTTTTGTTTTTCTGCACACCCCTTCTCATCTTGTATGTTTTGTCTCCCCTTCTCTTTTTGTAGTCTTGTTTTTCATCTATCAAAAATCAAATAGAGATAAATGGATTAATGTTAATCCAGTTTTTTAAGTGTTTTCTTTTACTATTTCTAAAAGATGGGTAAGTTTAATAAATGGTTATATAATTACAATTTTTTTTATGGATCATCACTCATTGGAAGACTAAAAAATTGGACTAAATCAGCCTTCTTTTAATCGGATCTATATTTGTTAGATTAAAAATAAAAAAAGAGTTAAAATATAGAAGTAAAAAATTATCTCACATCGAAAAGCTGAGTTTTCGGACAATTATGAATTTTGTGTAGAAAGGTGAATTTGTTTGCTAAAAAATATAATTATGTGACTTTATTAAAAAAAAATACAATGTTATATGATCATTCATGAAATTTATCCCTTAGAGGATTGACACTATTGTCACGATCCATTTTTCCTAGGTCGTGCGGGCACTTACCTTCCCACCTCGGTAAGCGAACACTCATCCCAACAACGAACCAATACATGAATTGAAGAACTTAAGTCGCGAAAAAAACAAATACGTAAGTCTCACAATATATAGAGATAAATAGTAGTAAAAAGTGCGAAAGACAGTAAATACCCCCAGGGTCTAGTCTAAATAATACAAGAGCATCTAGGGAGAATAATACAATCTGGAAGTACTAATACATAATATCTATGTCTCTGAAATAAAGTAAGACATAAAATAGGAAAGTCTTTAAGGTCAGCGGATGCCATGCTCACCCTGGAAAACTCGAGTGGAAGCTGAAGAGTCGATTAGCCACGGGTCAAAGAAGTAGATCCGACCTGCTACTCTGCATTCATAAAAGAATCCAGCAAGTGCAGGTCAGTACAAACCACAGTACTAGTAGGAATCATCGGCCGACTAAGCATAGTTAACAAAATTCAGAAGATAAGCAGATAGCAAGGAATCTAACAAGTAAGACCATAAGATTACAACCAAGTATCCATCATCGCCTATATAAAACCTCTAACTCAAACATGTCAAGTCCGAATATATACACGATCCAATCCAATCATCACAATTCAATCACCAAGAACCTCAATCAAGTCACACTACAATGCAATGCAAGGATGAGGTGAATGAAATATAATGCCATGCAAATGAGGTGTACACATGTACTTCGGACGGAAATATCAACGTCTCAGTAGCAAAACCCAGCGTGACTCGCGAAGTCTAAGTGCCACCCGTCCCGGATCTTTGCCCAACAGACAGACGGGCTCTGGGTAATTGCTCACAGAAGGAGTCTTACCAGCACCACCCTGGGGGACCCGCAGAGTCTATGCACTAACAATGATTTCGGGATATCATCGGAATCGGCCATTTAACAACGATGCCGGAATAGATAATCGATCATCGGCCATCTCACAATCACTCAAGTAAAAGAGTGTCACATATCAGTCTCACACAATCATCGATTACGGAGTTGAACCTCGGACATCGGCCTTCTCACAATCACTCAAGTAAAAGAGTTAATCAATATCATTTCCATACAACCAACGATTCCGGAATTGATCTTCGGACATTGGCCTTTTCACAATCACTCAAGTAAAGAGTTTATCAAAATATCAGTTTACTCAATCAACGATACCAGATCATCACCGGGTATCGGCCATGCATCATGAAAGTGTGAGAATGCGTGCAATGCGTATATCAATTATCAATAATCAAGTTCAATATCACAAGTACCGATGGAAGGGCACGCTAACAAGGTATCAAATCACAACACCAATAATGGTATGCCAACAATATATCAATATCACAAGTACCAACAAAGAGGTATGCCAACAATGTATCATATCACAATACCAACAATGGTATGCCAACAATATATCAATATCACAAGTACCAACAAGAGGGTACGCCAACAATGTATCATATCACAATACCAACAATGGGTATGGCAAATCTATCTCAATTAGGATGATAACACGGATTCCAAATTCTACCACTACTCAGGGCATCAAAACCATCACCACGGACAATCAAACACACATAGGGGGGTGGCTAGTCCCAACACACAACAGGGCCCACCATAAGGCAATATGCAACCCGACTTCATACCCGAAGGTTCAAATTCTGTCTCTAACATTATATTCTAAATATGTGCTTCGCTGTGCAAAGTCTCACTAAAGGTAAGCCATAACCTACCTGGACTGCCGAACCACAACACCAACAAGTCACTCCTTTGCTTTACCCTTTCGCTGAACCTCGGAACCAAAGTATTCTAAGCATAATCTAATTATATATTAGAAATCATGAAGAATGATACTAATATTGCTACTATTTCAATTCAGTCCATTTTAACCCTAGAAATTGGAACAATGGGCCCACAAGGGCAAACACAGGAAATTCTCGGGAAAAATACAAAATTAAGTACTAGGTAATCATAACCAAACCATTAATTGTTGATTTAGCCTAAGGATTAGCCTAATTTCTAATTCAAGTAAAAACCCCCAAATTGGGTATGAACCCTAAGTCTCCAAATTTGAAATTCAACGTTAAAAGTGGAAGATATATGACTAATAAGCTTAGATTCATCAAATTTTAGCATAACCATCATCAATTTATCATACATGACCCTAAGAAAAAGTTTCCCAAAACCCTTCTTCCAATTCCATCTCTAAGGGATTGTTAAAGGGAAGGGGGAAATCTAAGATGGTTGTGATTAAGGAAGAGTAAAGGATTAGGCAAGGTTTACCTCCAAGAATTTCTCCAATTTATCTCCAAGAACAGTTTCCTCAAGCTCCAATATCGAGAGGGGAAATAGTGAGGGTCTAAGACTTAATTAAGACACATGTAATGAAATATAACTGCCCGTCACCACCACGACGGTAGGAATGCTGCTATGGTTGCGAAAATACCGCCATTGCCAGAATCCCCCCGATTTTATAAATCTTCAATCAAAATCCCAGGTTATTCCCGAGGCCATCTGCTCACAACCCGACCACCTAAACCCACACAAAATTACGCTGCGAACGCGCTCGTGGTCTCAAAATTTCCAACGGAGGTCTCGTTGACCGAGTCACCCCCCAAAGCCTTAATTTTAATTTCCCATCCCAAGTCCGGAAATGCATCCGAATGCATTGGGAACTGAACCAATTACACATACAGGTTCTAAACGACCATCCAGACCTCTCAAAATTGATAGAATTTCTGAAAAGGTCCGTTTGCCTAAAAGTCTACCTTGGGTCAACCATTTTTCACTTAGAGCTTTTATTTTCACCAAAGTTGCCCAAATTAGGTCTAGACACCCCGAGGAGCATATCAACGGTCCCCTCGGGTCAAAAGCGAGCTAATCAATGCTCGGGAACGGGCGAAAAGATCGAAGATACTATAACGACCAAACGGGTTATTACATCAGATACAATTGAGTCGTTTCTCGTCCTCGAGCTAAGAAAATAAGGGAAGTAGGGAAATACCTAAATCAGTGAACAATCGGGGAAATCGGCTACGCCTATCGGACTCAGTCTACCAAGTAGCCTCTTCCACAGGACGGTGCTTCCATTGCACCTTCACAGAAGCAATCTCCTTGGACCTTAATTTCCGAACCTGCCTATCCATGATCGCGATAGGCTCCTTCTCATAAGTCAAATTCTCATCAAGCAATATAGAATCCCAACGGACAATGTAGGTACCGTCGGCATGCTATTTTTTCAGCATCGAAACATGAAATACCGGGTGAACTCCCGCTAAGCCTGGCGGCAATGCCAATTCATAAGCTACATCACCGACACAATCCACGATCTCAAACGGACCAATGTATCTTAGGCTCAACTTGGCCCTCTTACCAAACCTCATAACACCCTTCATGGGTGAAACCTTCAACATAACCTGGTCACCAATGGAAAACTTTAAATCCTGGACCTTCTAGTCACATACATCTTTTGCCGACTCTAAGCTGCCACAAGCCGGGCCTGAATAACTCTCACTCTATCAAGGGACTCTCTCAATTGATCCGTGATCCCAGATCGAGCCTCGAACCCATCAAACCAACCAATCGGAGATCTACACCTCCTACCATATAAGGCCTCAAAAGGCACCATACCAATACTCGAATGATAGTTGTTATTGTACGCAAAATCTACCAAGGGCAAATGCTGGTCCCAATGACCACCAAAGTCAATAACACACGCTCTCAACATGTCCTCGAGCACCTGAATGGTCCGCTCAGACTGGCCATCGGTCTGGGGATGGAAGGTTGTACTAAGATCCAATTGAGTACCCAACTCCTGATAGAATGCCCTCCAAAATCGGGAGGTGAAGATTGTACCCCGATCAGATACAACATAAATAGGGACCCTATGTAATCTCACAATATCCTGAATATACATCTTGGATAACTTCTCCAAGGAATAGGAAGCCTAAACCGGAACAAAGTAAGCGGAATTAGTCAACCGATCCACTATCACCCAAATAGAATCAAATTTGGCAAGAGTCTTCGGAAGACCTATGAAAAAATTCACGGTAATCTTTTCCCACTTCCATTCGAGAATGGGCATCCTCTGAAGCACCCCACCGGGTCGCTGGTGCTCATACTTTACCTTCTAATAATTTCCACACTTAGCCACAAAATCAACTATATCTCTCTTCATGCGACGCCACCAATAGTGCTGTCTTAAGTCACGGTACATCTTAGTTGCTCCCAGATGGATGGAATAGCGAGAACTATGGGCCTCAGATAAAATCAACTGAATCAGATCACCAATACGAGGAGCGCACACACGTCTTCTAATCCTCAAAATGCCCTCAGAATCAATCATGGCCTCCTTGGCCTCCCCTCTCGAAGACCTATCTCAGATCTTGCTTAACTGAGCATACTCAAACTGATGAGCCTTGATCCGATAAAATAACGAGGACCTCTCCTCTATACAAGCCAATATCCTGCCCGAGGCTGAAATATCAAGACGGACGAAACTGTTGGCAAGAGTCTGAACCTCCATGGCCAACGGGCGCTCGGAAACAATCAATCGAGCTAAACTCCCCATACTCATTGCATTGCGACTCAAGCCATCAGCCACCACATTGGCTTTACCAGGGTGATAAAGAATAGAGATATCATAGTCCTTCAGGAGCTCCATCCATCGGCGCTGCCTGGAATTAAGATCTCTCTGGGTAAACACATGCCAAAGGCTACGGTATCGGTAAAAACCTCACCATGGACATCGTACAAGTAATGCCTCCAAAGCTTCAAGGCGAAGACTATGGCCAACAACTCCAAATCATGGGTAGGGTAATTCTTCTCGTGAACCTTTAACTGACGGGAAGTATAAGCTATCACTTTACCCTCCTGCATCAACACCGCACCCAAGCCCATACGGGAAGCATCACAATAGACAGCGAAGTCCTTGCCTTGCACAGGTAAGGATAGGATGGAGGCTATAGTCAAAAGAAGCTTGAGCTTTTGAAAGCTCTCCTCACAATACTCCATCCACAGGAAAGGAACATCCTTTTGAGTTAATATGGTCAAAGACAAAGCAATGACAGTAAAACCCTTCACAAAGCGACGGTAATAACTAGCCAAACTCACAAAACTACGAATCTCGGTAACAGTAATGGGCCTTTCCCAACCCCTCACAGGCTCAATCTTCTGTGGATCAACCATAATCCCCTCATTGGACACCACATAACCCAAAAATGCTACAGACTCCAACCAGAACTCACACTTAGAATATTTAGCAAACAAACTATGTTTTTTTAACAACCCAAGAATGGTACGAAGATGGCTCTCGTGAGCCTCTCTACTCTTGAATACACCAAGATGTCATCAATAAACACAATCACAAAAGAATCAAGAAACGGCCTAAAGATGTCATTCATCAAAGTCATAAATGCAACTGGGGCATTGGTAAGCCCAAAGACATCACTAAAAACTCATAGTGGCCATATCTCGTCTGAAATGATGTCTTCGGAATATCCTCTGCCCTAATCTTCAACTGGTGATAGCCGAAATGTAAATCAATCTTCGAAAACATTGAAACACTCTGAAGCTGGTCAAACAAATCATCAATATGCGGCATAGGGAAATTGTTCCAAATAGTGACCTTGTTCAACTGGCGGTAATCAATACACATCCTCAGAGTCCCATATTTCTTCTTCACAAATAGCACAGGGTCACCCCAAGAGGAGACGCTCGGTCTAATGAACCCTTTGCTCAATAAATCTTACAATTGTTCCTTAAGCTCCCCCAACTCAGCAGGTGTCATCCGATATAGTGCGATGAAAATAGGACGAGTGCCCGGATCCACGTCAAATAGAAATCAATGTCGCGATGTTATACCCCGTATTTTTGTACCTTGGATTATTCGTAAGCTGAGGTGGGGTCCACAGGTCGAGATTTTTTTTTTAAATATACATATGACAAGTTATATGGATAATATATGTGAAGTTAAACACAACTCAAGAAGGACCCTTGAGCCAAATCCAAGTGTAAGCCGTCCAAAAAGATGTTTCTAAGTTACGCTTTCGGGTGATCTGACTTCGGGAGGCCATAACCCCATCATTATTTGGGAATTTGGGAAAAATCATAAAATTAAAGTTGTATAAAATTGAAATACCTTTCCAACCATAGGTCGTGGGCCTGTATGTGACATCAATATGAAGAGTTATAGACGTTTTAAGGCAGAAAGGTCAAGCTGGGCAGTGAAATGGGCCCAACCCGATTCCAAGTCGAGTCAGGCCCATTTCACTTGCTATTTAAGGGAAATTTTCAGCATTTAGCCTCATTTTTACACTAGGTTCTGTACTTTAAATGCTCATAACTTTCGTATACTAAGTCGTTTTGACCCGAAACTTGTTTCTGAGCCTTCAGATGTCAGTAAGTGTATATATCCATCGAGTCTTGATTTGTATGCATATGGTTTCTCACGACTCTGCTCGTGCACGCCTCAATGTATATTTCACTGAGTCCCGGGCCAGGACACGTTATCGTGCGCATTCCTCTGTACCTTTCACTGAGTCCCAGGCCAGGACATGTTCTGGTGCGCACTCCACTGCATTGTTCACAGAGTCCCTCATAGGCGGGCCGGGACATGTTATATGAATATGTATATGATGATGTGATGATACGGGGATGGCGGCCAGGATGGCATATGATAACTCTATCCACTGAGACCCGCACTAGAGGGCCGGGACACGTTATATGTATATATGATACATGATGTTGCATGCATGATTCTATCCACCGAGTCCCTCACTGGAGGGCCGGGACACGTTACATGTATATATGATATATGATTTTGGCATATGATGATTCTGTTCACCGCGTCCCTAACGAGAGGGTCGGGATCTGTTACATGCATATATACGATATATGATTCTGGCATATATGATTTGTGTTTGGAAAGTAGGCATTTTGGCATTCTGTACCTTCTGTACTTCTTCTGATATACGGTATCGGCATACATGATCCGTGCCTGGAAAACAAATATCCTGACATTTTGGATTCGTACTCCTTCTGACATATGACTTCGGCATATATGATCTGTGTCTGGGAAACAAGTATTCTGATATCCTGGATCTGCACTTTTTCTGACATGTGACTTCTGTATACACGATTTGTGATTGGAAAATAAGCACTTTGGTAATCTGGATAATGTACTCACTCTTGTACTGTTTGTTTCGATTATGGTTCTGTTTTCTGTATTTCATGATTTACATACTCAGTACATATTCCGTACTGACCCCCTTTCTTCGGGGGCTGCGTTTCATGCCGCGCAGGTACACCCAGATGAGTTGAAGCTATTATAGAAGATGTTCCAGCGGAGTTGGCAAGCTCCACTTGCTCCTGGAGTGCTGCCGAGTCAGAGTGTATGTGCTATGATGTCTGATTAATGTTAGAGACTTTGCAGACAGAGTCGTGGGTATTGGTTGTCAGTTCTGTAAGCGGCTCCATCAGCCGATGTGTCATTTTGTGTTATGATATAAATTCTATATAATTACAGATTTTATTTGATTTGAGAGCAGCGAAAAAGAATATTTCTGAAAGTTGTACTATGCATTTCATCTTTATTTGGGTTAAAAATCCAAAAGATTATGTGTGTACTAAGGGTCAGAGGGTTCGCTCGGCCCTAAGTAAGGGTCGGGTGCCCATCACACCCTAGCGTAATTAGGGTGTGACAAAGTGGTATCAGAGCAGGTTTGTCCTAGGGGTTGTCTGCAAAGTCGTGTCCAGTAGAGTCCTGTTTATGGTGTGAAGCGCGCCACATTTATAAACAGAAAGCTACGGGGCATCTAGGGATTGTTGACCTTCTTTCTGTCTCAGATCGTGCGATAGAGCCAAGTCATAGGAAATGAGATTCCTTATATGTAAGCCTTACATACGACGGAGAAGGTAAAGGATGAAATGGAAGGTTATAGAAGTCTTGATATATTTGTTCTGTTATCTGAGACTGAGAGCTCTGGATGGCTGGAATATGTCGTATGACTGTATGCCTTGTGAGGCATTGTTGATATTTGTTGCGTGCAGAGTTTGAATAGTAAGAATGGTAAAAGAGATTCTGCTGAAATTGTTAATCAGGTTATTTAGCCAGGTACGTCAACAGAAGGAGATATCGTAAATAGACAGTAAGCGTTATGTGTTGTCTTAGAGGATTTATGGATTTGGCATGATCTGAAGAATGATTGTGAGAAAGACGATTAGCAGTCTGAAGGATTAAAATGGATAACATCCGTGGTTCAGTAAGAACAAGGTCTGCTAGAGGATTTAGAGAAAGTTGACGATCAATTTTGCTGTAGATTATTATGTACGGATGGTGAGTAGAAATCTAAACATACTGATACCCGAGTACTTATAAGTAATGACGACGAAGGCGTGTTTCCCACCATCGGGAATCCGTAATTGTGAAGGGTGAACATTGGGAATTGAAAAGGGTAAAATAGTAATTGTGAAAAAAGACGGACGTGTTACGAAAATGTCTCGGAATATGTAAGACTTCAATTTGCTCTAGATCATGTAATAAAGGTCATGCGAGGAAGTGAACGCGATGATATTAGTATTAAGGCACCGGATTTCAATGAAGTTTCGAGGTTAAGCGTGCTACGGTGGGAGAAATTTCAGGATGGGCGACCCCCTGGGAAGTGCGCGAGAAATCCTATAGATTAGACATAAAAGAAAAATGAGAAGCGAGGGTAGCCTAAGGGAAATCAGGGTATACGAAATGACTGGAAACTTTAAGAGGTCGCGTAGAATGAGGTAGCTAGTCCGCTGAAGAGACAGAAAGTGCATCACAGCTCTGAAATTAGGATAGGCTTGAATAGCGGTTGGAAGTATTTTGTGGGTGAATTGATAGTAATTATATATACATATATGAATGTGTATGATATCCCATATATGATTGTATCGGTGGATATGTGAGCCGCAGCAACCGGCGCTACGGCAAAGAAGGCATTAATCAAATAAGGGTACCGAAGTTCGAGTGATAGCAAAAATAAATGTTACAAGTGTTACAAGGTAAGCTGCTATTATTTTTACTACAGGTTAAGATTGGAAATATATTTGGAAAAGAAAGAGTGTGAGTAAATGGAAGGCAAGGAGATTAAAATGTCGGAAAAAGGTGAAAGGTGAGAAACCTTCGTGAGTGAAGCCCCCGAGAGAAATTACCGGCAAAGTACGAGACAACTTGGGCAAAACACTAGGATAGGCACGTGAAAAGAATAAAGTGTGGTAAGATGGAGCAAAAAGAGAACGTGCGAGGATCGAGCACCAATTCTAAATAAGTGGGGCTAAGAGAATAGTGATTGCGACAAGGAATGTAACGTAGGAGAAAAGAACGACTAAGCCTTGAGACGATGTTAGAAGATTCCGGCTCTTGAAAGGTATATAAAGGAATAAAATGGGCAGCTATATTAATATGGTTGCCTCGGATGTGGAAGAGCTTTCCTAAAAGGGTGACTTAAGAATAGGACGGATTTGTGCGTTAGAAGGAATATTTCACGAACTTCAAGTTGATGCTGCAAATAACAAGAAAGGAAAAGGTACCAACCGTAAGGATTCTGTGCTAAGAACAAGAGTAGCGGAATGCTCGAAAAATATGGATGCGCCGTTGCAAAGCAAGTGCACGGTTAAGAGAAATTACAAGTAAGTAAGTTAAATGAGTGAAAGGACTAAGAGTGGATGAAAAGATATGGGAATGTTGACAAGAATGATGTTATGGTAGTAAAATAAAAGAAAACTTATGGTATGGAGTGTTCGACATGTTATGCACAGAGTTGGGAAGAAAGACGAGGAATAAGGTAATTATTGTAGACGAAGGTACTTGAATACTGTTGGCGTACAAGGAGCCCCTTTAAAAAGGGGTGGAGAACTTATTATATTGGACTTAAAAGGATAGTGACAGGGATAATGAGTTGGTGCAGCGGATTAGAAAACCCATGACACAGAATGAGGACTCATGTAACGACCGAGGAGTTCGATTATAAAGGAAATAGGGTAAAAGATAAGGAATGAGCATGAATAAAAAGACAATTATAAAAAGGACCCTCCCGAAGTATTATGACACCCCATAAGGTCAGTTGAACATTCGAGGATGAATGTTCTAAAGGGGGGGAGGATGTTATATCCCGCATTTTGTGCATTCGGATAATTCAAGATAATTGCGGGAAGCTAAGAGCAAGGCAACATTTTTGATCTTGTTTAACATATATGTTGATTATGAAAATTTTTGATGTGGAAATATTAAGAAAGGCTAGGGGTAAAAAGGGAAATTCGCAAGATGACTCATAGAAATATGGAGGAAGGCTAAGGGCAAATTTGGAATTAGGAAAATAATTTTCATGAATTACAAGACAAAAAAAAAGTGGGCTTGAGACCAAAAGGGCCAAGGTGGCCGTCCCAATTGATATGGGCCAAGGCCCATATGGGTGAATTATACATGTGCACATAAGATGACTAAGTAGTCATATTTTCATCTTCCACCCCTTAGAAAGTTCAAGAAACATGGAGAGAGACCAAGAGAGGCCATTCGGCCAAGGCCAAGGAAAAATTAGCTCCATGGAAAATTGATCAAAAAAATATTTCTTCTAGTATTCCAACCAAGTTGAAGGTCCTCTTTAACATGGAATGGTTGTTGGAGCAATAAAATCATTTAATTGTGCAAGCTCACAACCTTAGTCAAGCCAAGAAGTTGAGTGAAAAAGGTATGTGTTCAATCTTCCCTTTCATATGTTATGAATGATTTGTGCATGTTGTGGTATGTGGAAATGAATGAAATTCATGAGGCTATGGTGTGGAAGTTGTAGCCGTGCCTATGTTGTGTTATGTAGGGGTGGATAACTAATTTTATTTAGCATTTTGATTGTTGTGTTATGGATGATTTGTATATGTTGTAACATGTAGAAGTAGATGAAATACATGAAAATATGTATGTTGGAGTGATGGCCGAATGGGGGATTGAATTGGTGAGATGTGATGAATTGATTTTACTTAGTATTTTAATTGTTGTTGTGGTAGACTCTATGATGTAAAATGAGGATTTAATGGTTGGAAATGAAGTTGTAATCGTTTGCGGATTATGGAAGAAGTTAATGTGATATTAGTATGATTCCTTATAATTATAAGAATAGGGTTGCTAATGTGTATGTTGTAAATATATTTCATGAATATTGGAAATGAGACATGTGTTTGGAAGATTGTAAGTTGGGTTGTTGTAATTGAATTTGAAAGAAGGAAGTGTGTTGCTATGATTCTTGTTGCATTTGGAAGGTTTCGGGTGAAATGACATATTGGCTAGATTGTTTTGAATATGGTATGACTTGTTTGAAGTATTCTTGAATTGTGTTGTAAGGTCTTGGGCAAGTATTTGAATGTGTAAGCATTGGTATTGGCTTGATTACATGTGATTAAATTGAATATAAATGAGATGTCGTTGAATTGTGTGACAAGAGTTGTTAATGTTAGAATATATTTTGGATTGATTGTTAAAGTTGCTAGTATGATTGTTGGTATTGTTACTGATAATTTGGCCGAGTTGAATTCTCGGGTTTGTTGTTGTTAAATTGGCCGAGTTAGATTCTCGGGGATGTTGCATTTACAGGGGAGATGCTGCCGAAATTCCGGCAGATTATAAATGAATTCATTTGAAGGATTAAGACAAGTATATGACGATGAGTCTAATGATTTTGTCGATTTTCTTGAATGTAGACTAGCAAGCTTGGACAATTAAGCCTAACTAATAGGGCGTGGAACAGGTATGTAAGGCTTACCCTTTCTTTCTTTGGCATGTCCTAGAGCCAAGTAAGGTATGATGTCGATATGCACATTGTGGTTACTCTATTCTGTGATTCCGAGCTTGTTTATGATTCGTATGCACTTTTGATATGTTCTTAAAAGAGTTCCGTAAGAATTAATGTGCTCGACTTTTGAAAACAGTCTGCTATGTTTTGATACGTATGTATGGTTCCAAAAGACCTATCTGATTTGATCCATAATGAGATTCGAAAAGCTCCTGATATGACTATTGTTTTGATTCTCCAAAGAAAGCTTCTGAAGCGTTCAAATAGTTTCTGTTCCTAAAAGAATTCTGTAAGTATCAATGTCCCTAACTTTGGTATATGGTCTCGGATCGGTTTGATATATGACTATGATCCCTATGGCTCTTGATGTGCTCATGATGTTTGATATGTTTCTGAGTGGCATTCGAATGATATTTGGTATGACAAATGTTTTGATTCTCAAATAATAGTTCGTTCGATTATTCCATCGAGTCTTCGATATAATTTGATATGTATACACGGTCCCAAAAGCTCCATTTGATTTGATCCATAACGATATCCGAAAGGTACTTGACATGATCATGGCTTTGATTTTCCAAAAATGGCTTCTGAAACGTTCGTAGAAGGTTCTGTACTTTAAACGCTCATAACTTTCGCATACTATGTCGGATTGACCCGAAACTTGTTCTGAGCCTTCAGATGTCAGTAAGTGTATATATCCATTGAGTCTTGATTTGTATGCATATGGTTTCTCACGACTCTGCTCGTGCACGCCTCAATGTATCTTTCACTGAGTCCCGGGCCAGGACACATTATCGTGCGCATTCCTCTGTATCTTTCACTGAGTCCCGGGCCAGGACATGTTCTCGTGCGCACTTCACTGCATTGTTCACCGAGTCCCTCATAGGCGGGCCGGGACACGATATATGAATATGTATATCATGATGTGATGATACGGGGATGGTGGCCAGGATGGCATATGATAACTCTATCCACCGAGACCCGCACTAGAGGGCCGGGACACGTTATATGTATATATGATACATGATGTTGCATGCATGATTCTATCCACCGAGTCCCTCACTGGAAGGCCGGGACACGTTACATGTATATATGATATATGATTTTGGCATATGATGATTCTGTTCACCGCGTCCCTCACGAGAGGGTCGGGATCTGTTACATGCATATATACGATTTATGATTCTGGCATATATGATTTGTGTTTGGAAAGTAGGCATTTTGGCATTCTGTACCTTCTGTACTTCTTCTGATATACGGTATCGGCATACATGATCCGTGCCTGGAAAACAAATATCCTGACATTTTGGATTCGTACTCCTTCTGACATATGACTTCGGCATATATGATCTGTGTCTGGGAAACAAGTATTCTGATATCCTGGATCTGCACTTTTTCTGACATGTGACTTCTGTATACACGATTTGTGATTGGAAAATAAGCACTTTGGTAATCTGGATAATGTACTCACTCTTGTACTGTTTGTTTCGATTATGGTTCTGTTTTCTGTATTTCATGATTTACATACTCAGTACATATTCCGTACTGACCCCCTTTCTTCGGGGGCTACGTTTCGTGTCGCGCAGGTACACCCAGATGAGTTGAAGCTATTATAGAAGATGTTCCAGCGGAGTTGGCAAGCTCCACTTGCTCCTGGAGTGCTGCCGAGTCAGAGTGTATGTGCTATGATGTCTGATTAATGTTAGAGACTTTGCAGACAAAGTCGTGGATATTGGTTGTCAATTCTGTAAGCGGCTCCATCAGCCGATGAGTCATTTTGTGTTATGATATAAATTCTATATAATTACAGATTTTATTTGATTTGAGAGCAATGAAAAAGAATATTTCTGAAAGTTGTACTATGCATTTCATCTTTATTTGGGTTAAAAAGTCCAAAAGATTATGTGTGCACTAAGGGTCAGAGGATTCGCTCGGCCCTAAGTAAGGGTCGGGTGCCCATCACACCCTAGCGGAATTAGGGTGTGACAAGAAAAATCCAGAACAATTGAGAGAGAGAGAGAGCGAGAGGAGAGTTAGAGAGAGGAAGTGGAGAATCGATTAAGTTCGAGGCCCCGAATCCCGAGGCTCGTGAAGGATAAAGTGTAGTACGAGTTATCGTTGTCGTTTTAAGCTAAATATTGATCGTGGGGGAGGATATTTTCGTGGTTGAGCTGCTTCTATGGTATGTATAAGATTCCTTTTATGTTATTAATAAGTTTATTTAGGGTTTTAACGGATTAGAACGGACAAAATAGCGTTATAAATTCATTTTTTGTTTTGTTGAGATTTATGGATCGGGGGATGTTTTAGCTGGATTAAATGGATGGAATTAGCTGAGTTATGATGTATAATAATTGTTGATGTTGTTGAAAAGTTGTTGTTCTTGAATTTTGGAGAATAAAGTGTATGAAGATATCATATACAAAGCGTATACCGAGCTGTTTTTATATGATTTTCGTGGCTTTTTTGTGACTATATTTTGGGGCTGTTTGGTGGTTGTTATGAATTGTTTTGTGGGCTGGAATATCGTGGGATTGGCTGTAGTTGTTGTTGTTGTTGTGTTTGTTGTTATACTATAGATATACGAAAATAAAGAAGTGTATACAAGCATTGGTATACGAATGTATATTGAGCTGTTTTGAAAGTGATTTAAGAATGGATTTAATTCTAGTTTGATATGAAATTGTTGGTGTTGTTTTTGTTGGTATTTTGATTGATGTTTGGCTAAATTGGAATCTCGAGGATTGTTAACTTTTCAGGGGAAATGCTGCCCACATTTCGTTAAGTTTCATTCATACTTGGATTGGTTAGTAAGTGATGTGGATGATCTAACTGTGGCTTATGTTATCTTAATTTTAGACCTACGAGCTCAAGAAGTAGACGTTGGACATTTAAATAAGCGTTAAAGGTATGTAAAGTTATCCTTTCTTTCTTTTTGGCATGATCCTTATCATATGAACGAACACAGTGAGCAAGTGAGTTCCAAAGACTCTGTTCTTAGAGAGTGTAGAGATATTTGTATCGTTGGCCTCCTATGTTTTATGTCCATAACTCCTAGAGACTTTTCATATTAGCTTCTTATGTCACCAGAGGAGTTCAGAGTATCCTTTTCCGAGTTTTACATGCATTTATATATATTATGTTATATATGGATCGGGCCGTACGTTCCTCGGCACTAACATATTATATTTATGGATCGGGTCGTACGTTCCTCGGCACTAACATATTATATTTATGGATCGGGCCGTACGTTCCTCGGCACTAACATATTATATTTTTGGATCGGGTCGTACGTTCCTCGGCACTAACATATCATATTTATGGATCGGGTCGTACGTTCCTCGGCACTAACATATTATATTTATGGATCGGGCCGTACGTTCCTCGGCACTAACATATTATATTTATGGATCGGTACGTACGTTCCTCGGCACTAACATATTATATTTATGAATCGGGTCGTACGTTCCTCGACACTAACATATTATATTTATGGATCGGGCCGTACGTTCCTCGGCACTAACATATTATATTTATGGATCGGACCGTACGTTCCTCGGCACTAACATATTATATTTTTGAATCGGGCCGTACGTTCCTCGGCACTAACATATTATATTTATGGATCGGGCCGTACGTTCCTCGGCACTAACATATTATATTTATGGATCGGGTCGTACGTTCCTCGGCACTAACATATTATATTTATGGATCGGTACGTACGTTCCTCGGCACTAACATATTATATTTATGAATCGGGCCGTACGTTCCTCGACACTAACATATTATATTTATGGATCGGGCCGTACGTTCCTCGGCACTAACATATTATATTTTATGGATCGGGCCGTACGTTCCTCGGCACGAACATATTATATTTGTGGATCGGGCCGTACGTTCCTCGGCACTATTATATTATATGGATCGGGCTATACGTTCCACAACACTATCAGTTATATTGTAATCTATGCCTATCATACGCCGTAGAGTCAGTTTCAGTCATACCGGGTTACGCAGATATTCTCAGATGTTAGCCACAGATGCATTCAATTATTGATATTGGTTTTTATGATTCATCTTACTTGATGTTATTATGCTTTATATACTCAGTAGATATTCCGTACTGACCCTCTTTCTTCGGGGGGCTGCGTTTCATGCCCGCATGTACAGATAGTCAATTTGGTGACCCTTCAGCATAGGACTTCTACTCAGCTGTCTTGGAGAGCTCCGTTGTTCCGGAGCCTAGACCTTTGGTACAGATCTTATGGTGTATATATATGTTTACCCAGGGGTACGGCAGGGCCCTGTCCCGTCATATTTCACTATCGATGCTCTTAGAGGTCTGTAGACATATGTGTGGGTTGTGTATAAGTTTGTTCAGCTGTGTCTGTATGATGTGCTATGGATATGCTCTTCTGTAATGGCAGCCTTGCCGGCTTGCGTATCATGTTGATATATTGTGGCAGCCTTGTCGGCTTGCGTATCATATTATGTTCTGATCAGTTGTGACTCCCCAGGAGACCGGTTATCTGGATGTATGTATATATGATGATGTTATGAACCTTTGGAGTTCTTTTGCAAGTTTCCATATTGATTTCTGCTTCAGTTGACTATATCTAACAGGTACGTATACGAGTGTCCAGGTCGGGCACTAGTCATGGCCCACGGGGTTGGGTCGTGACACGCGATCGGATGGCATACCCGACAAATCCGATGGAAATACCTCCGCGAACTCGCTCACAATAGGGATAGACTCAAGGGGTGGAGATGTAATAGTCGTATGACGAACATACGCCAAATACGCTAAACACCCCTTACTTACTAAGTTTTTCGCCTGAGGGAAGAAATCTTCATCAGGGCGGGACAACGAGTACCTCTCCACTCAAGCCTAGGAATGCCCGGCATGGCTAAGGTAACTGTCTTGGCGTGACAGTCCAAGATCGCATGATAAGGAGAAAGCCAAGGCATACCCAATATAATAACAAAGTCCACCATATCAAGAATCATCAAATCTACCCAAGTGCCATACCCCATAAAAGTAACCAAACAAGACCGGTAGACTCGATCAACAACCATAGAATCTCTGACCGGAGTGGACACATGAATAGGTTTATCTATGATATTGTCACGACCCAGCTAGGGGCCGCGACGGGTACCCGGAGCTAGTTACCGAGTACCTCTCACTCTACTACTTATCTTGCTCATTTAATACTCTTTCATCAATTTTACATACCAATTGTAGGAAAATCAAATTTAATCAAAATATAAATACTTTATATACATTTGCCTCTCAGCCATCAAAATAATATACATACGTATGAAAACATCTTGTGAGACCATGTAACCCACACTGCGTATCTACGAGCCTCTACTAGCATAATGAATACATGGACGGAACAAGACTCCGTCATGCCCAAATATGCATGTCTGAATGTACATCAAAAGAATAGTCATAAGCACCTCCGAACAATGGAGTGCTATCTATCAGCTGTCAGATACTGAGGACCTGAGCCAAGCTCTCCTCCCTGTCTACCTGTGGGCATGAACACAACGTCCGAAGAAAGGACGTCAGTACGAATATTGTACCGAGTATGAGAGGCATACATAATGAAAGGAACATCAATAATATGAGGATAACATCAAGATGAGACATCTGGATCTGACTGATAATCATAAATGAAGTAATGCATGCTATCTTACTCATACTCATCATCATGACATGTATGCATCATATGCAAGCTGCCCGTCCATGTCGGAACGGTGTGATAGTCAATAATATTAGCCCGCATCCAAGCCTCCCGCGTCCGGGGTACCATCTCATGCCGCCCACTAGTGGTGTCTGCCCACGCCCGTAGGTCGTGGTGTATCCGTATCGCCGCCCGCCGAAGCGGTGTCTGCCCGGCCAACTAGGCCCGGTGTGAAATGCTCATGACATGCTCAATGTAACTGCTCATAGTAATATGCTTATCATAAAATACTTATCTTATCATAATGCGTATATATGACTCATGATCAACTTTACTCTATCGGGGTGTCGTAAGGTCGCGATCCCCCGATTACATTATGGAACCATCATGGACATTCTGCCTCACCTTGAAAGGACTAGTACATAAGGTGAGTGTAGGCAAGGAATAACATCATCATCATTCTAGTGTCATCATATCGTATAACTTATCTCATATAGACATTCATAAGTATAAGCTTTTAACTTCTTAGAATGTAAGAACTCACGAAGAAATAGGGATCCAAGTTAAAAGATTCATGCCTTTAGAAAGAAGGACTAGCCTCACATACCTTGGTCGTTTAGCTAAGATATCGCTCACTTGTTCTCCGTCGATATCACGTCGTTACCTGCATAAGAGAATTCGTATCAACATTAGTAACTGACTATAAGAACGTGTCGCTAATTCTAGGAGAAGTCGGACAACGCTTCCTTCGCTCATACTACTTTTCTCACGTTCTATATCAACTCCCAATATTCATAATATTATTCGCAATATCATAATCGACAATCGTCATTTACGTGCGTTTGGCAAAATCCACCATTTTCCTCCAATTTTCCCTTATTTCTACTTCTAGCTCATCCTTGCGTTTTCATGCATTTAATGATTGTTTCATGATATAAACATCATTTATAACGTATTTGTACTCACAACACTTCAACATTCATAGTTCAATTCCACTATCATTCATTTATGTCATTATTCACTCAATAATAATCCATTTCTATGTTCTTCTACATTTCAAGTGTCTAAGCTTTCCAATACTTCAAACAATATGGAATAATCATGAAACTTACCTTGGATGATGGTCGAACAATCCTTAAGTGGAAATACTTCAATTAGCCAAAACCCTAGTTCCACCTTCTTGGAATTTCTTGACTTAGAAGATCCTTTGATGTGTTCTTACACTTATTCTCATGAATTTGGTATTGATAATCTTAGGTTTCATTAGATTTTCTTGCTATTCTTAGAGTTGAAGTGTTGAAGAACACTCTAGAGTTTTCTTGAAGTGTTGGATGAAAAATGACGTGAAATGGGCTTAAGTTCCCTTTTAATAATTCAAAATCTGATCTTTAATGAAAACTTGTCGGGATGAACAGTGGCCGTAAACCACCATATACGGACTGTATTTTGATTTACGGTCCATCCACTGTGGTCGTATTTAACCATTCCAAAGGCAGAAAGTTTTGGCTGATGGACATGGTAGTTTACGACTTGGTTTACGGTCCGTAAACCAGTTTACGGGCCGTAAACTGGGTCGTATTTAACCATATTCAACATTTACAGAAAGTTGGGATTTTTGACAAGCTGGAGGACGATTGCACTATACGGTCCGTAAATCACTTTACGGGCCGTATAGTGCCATATACGACCACGGGACAGAAATTTTTCCGCGACTTTCTTATTTTCCAAAAATTCTTAATTAGCCATTCCCGACTTAATAAAACATCATTCACTCAACTTTTCATCATTCTACTCATCATACAAGTACGGAGAAATTTCCGAGGTGTAACAGATATCACAAGGCAAATCCCAACCAATGACATGAAATGCAGATATATACGAGTAAGTGGATCCAGGATCAAATAACACATATGCTACTCTATGACAGATCGAAATGGTACCTGATATCACAGCATCTGAGGCCTCTGCCTCGGGCCTATCAGTAATGAGTAACAATGGGCTCCACCACGCCCAGTCTGGGATCCTCCTCTCGTACTCTAAGTACCACCTCTAGCTGGTTGGGACCCACCTCTCGAACCATGTGAAGTACCGCAGCCTGACTCTCTGAGAAGTCCCACCTCGACAACCGGATGATACAGGAGTCCTCGGTGGCTGATAATTCCGAATAAGTCGAGGACATCTCCTGGCAACATGAACAACCTCTCCACAAGAGTAACAGGTAAGAGGAGTCGAGTGCTGAAACACAGAAGCTGAAGACCCGGAGGAAGCAGCCCTGTCCACGGGTCTGGAGAACGAACTCTCAGGAGCTGTCTCACTGGAGGAAGCCGGTAATGCAAAATGCACAGGATGACCGAAATAGGGCTGAGGTGGCCTTAAAAACTTACCAGTGCCCCTCGTACCAGAACCCCCAAAACTGCCTGTTTGACGTGGCCTCTTGTCACCACCACTAAAAGCACGGACCTTAGCGCCCTCAACCATAGAAGCATGCTCCATAATGGACTGGAAGGAAGCCCCCATAGACTCCATCTGAAGGCAAGGAATCTATAGAGAACTCACTAGTCCTCCAACAAAGCACCTGATCCTATCGGTCTCAGTAGGGATCAACGGAGTTGAAAACGGGCCAAATAGAGGAAAGAGATCACATAGGACTCCAAGGACATGCCTCTCTGTACAGGGTGTAAAAACTGCTCCCTACACGCCTATCTCATAGACCGGGGCACATACTTCTCAAGGAAGGCCCGGTAGAACTGAGTCCAAGTCAAAGAAGGAGAACCCTCAGTTCTGACGCCATTATCACACCACACCCTTGGTAAGGCGTGATTGGCACCCGACACCTTACAGGAACCGAGCGAACCAACTTATAACTTACATCCTTCGTGTCTCAAATGGAAACAATAAGATCAAGAGGCTATATATGAATATAATATCATGCATAAGTAAATGTACAATAGACCCATGATGCCGACATTACTACTGTCACACTATGACTAAGTTGTGTACAGGAACTGTCTGCAAAGCCTCTATGAATATGACTGAAGTATACAAGTCGGGACAGGGCCCCCGACGTACCCTTAACACAATTCATATATATATAGACTCTGACTCAGCAATGCTCCAGGAAGAAGTGGAGCCACCACTCGAGACCAGTACCTGAAGGCAGCCTACGATGAAAGATCCTCGTCTCGTCTATCTACACCTGCGGGCATGAATGTAGCATCCACAAGAAGGGACGTCAGTACGAGCAATGTACTGAGTATGTAAGGCAAGAATAGTAGTATGATATCAGAATGAAGATAACATAAGATAAAGTAAGTAATTATACATCGTACTCTTCTTAAGATCTCTGTCATGTAAACTACTCATCTACAGGAAAAACATTTCATACACATCCACACATACATATGCATTCACATGCACTTACTATACATACATCTGTCATATCCGTGCCCGACCCTTTCGGGACTCAGTGTCATCCGTACTCAGCCCTTGTGGGACTCGATGTTATCCCCAACTGATCAGTGGGAGTGCAATGCATACGTACATATACATAAATGAAATCAACATCATCATTAGAATTATCATTATTACTATATCATTCCTTGAAGGATCAACCATCGTAAGATGAAATCGACGATGTCACGGGAGTCACGAGAATCATGAACTTAGGTAGCAGTGAAAATAAAATCATTATCTTCTCTATAACTCACCTCGAAGGAACGAATGACATGAGGTGAGACCATCAACAATAAGTAAGATCAAGGGATTCATGGAATGGCTCAATAATCTCATAATGCTCTCAAATCATAGCCTCATAGTTTCTAGAAGAGAATCATCATCATCATCGTCACAATCATCACAAAACATTTTTCATTTAACATCATAACAATCCTTAAAAGTCATAAACTTCTAGCTTTTGAAAATAAGGAGGTTATGGAAACATTTATGGAATCACAACATAGGAATCATGCCTTTGAAAGAAAGGGACGAGCCTTAACATACCTTTTTGGTCGCCTTAACTTTAACTACTCAACGCTTGTCCTCCCAGGCTCGTAAATCTATATTCAAGAAAATTTATACTATTGTTAGACTCACTTTTATACACTTGTCTTATTCCTTCAATTTAAATCCATTTAGAATCTGCCGAAATTCGGGAATCACCTCCCCTGTTTAATTGCCTAGCCCGAAATCACAATACCAACAAAACAACAACTACAACAGCACCAACATCAACAACATTGTCATCAATACCAAAATATTCCATAAAACATCCCACGCGATGTTTTATCCAATTTCTCGACCCATAAATTCATTGTACACTCATTTAGTAACTGTTGCTCCGTAAATAAGCTTAAATCAATACTGATAAGGAAAGCTTCATACCTTTCACCTGCTAGAATTTCAATATCTTCGACTATCACCTTGAATCCAAGCCAAGTTTCGCCGCAATACGATATTATAATCGCAGCTATGCGTTGTCCAAACTTAAATTCGGGGATTTCGCTTAATTTGCGCTAAAATTCTATAGACGGAAGTTAGAGGATTATTCTAGATAATTTGGGAAATTTTGAGAAGTGTTGGGCTGAAAAATGAGGGGTAAAACCCCTCTTATAAGATGCCAAATCCGGGTCGGGTCACTGTAGCAGTATTGTAGTAGTTACCGTAGCACGCATTTCTGTTCTGTCAGCCTAACTTGTAACGTCCATAATGCTCTACTCCGATATCGTACCGACTAGATGTTTGTTGCATTGGAAACTAGACTCGAAGAACTTCATTTTAGGATTTTGGAACACCTTAAAACTCTTAATATACTAGGAGATATACCCCTCCAAAGTTGACCTAAAATTCTGTCAACGTTTTTCAAATTTTCGACAAACTTATTTTCTTCGATTTGCTTGATCCTGGAATCTTCCATAGCTTATTATATGAACATAAACCGTCATGACCATAGGATTAGTTCGTATAATATCATATATCCTTGAAGGAAACTCCAGTATCCATACTTAGAATGTCCAACACTTATAAATTTCCACGTACGAAACTATGGGGTGTAACATTCTCCCCCCCCCCCCCCCTTCAAAAACATTCGTCCTCTAATGTTACAGTAAAGTTCGCTCTGAGGTAAATGTCCATGTTCTTACCTGCATTCACTGGTAATTACTTTGCTCACTTGCTCAATTAAAACAAAACTTATTCGAATTGCACAGGTTATCTTTCTTCCTTTGCCGTTTGCACTTTTATGTGATACATACTTTCATTTAGAATTTCTTGTTCTCACCATTATCTCCTAACTTCATCTTCTTAGAGTTTAATTTATTCTCATTCCTTCCATTTTGATATCCTCAAACTAGTCATATCACAGCATCCTTTGCTTTCCATAGTAGTCAAATTAATCCTAGCGATACTTTATTTATCCATCAGTTTAACACTGGAATTTTGGCTTAACTCCTCTTGCTCTTAGTTGGATTTCTTGCACTTGCACTTGCTGACGGTAGCTCTTGTACTTATACCAAACATCTCAAATCTCTTCCCTAAAGATTCCTTCCTTCAACTTACCCTTAAAGTTTTTTATTCCTTAGTTCGGCTAATGAATTAGGGGTGAACTCTTTTCTAAGGGTCTTTGTCCTGTAGCGAATTCAAACCGCTTCGTTCTCTTCGATCTCTGCGTATCCTTCTTACGCTTCACAGATATTCCCGACCTTTGTCTTAGTCACCAGCTTGTTCCCATTCAACGCGATATCTTTTGTCATTTCCTTTGAGTTCTCCTTTTGCTCTTAACCTTCGCCCGAATCTCACCTGATAAGTCTTTTCCCATAGTCTAGCGCACTTATATATTGTTTTGATTCATTAATCAAGCAGGTCTCTTGATTCCGTAAATGTTTGTCTTCTCTATTTATATCCATGAATCTTTTTCTTGCGATCTCATCTCCGTCTAGTTTCATAACTTGAACTTGCATTTCCTTATCATCTTGCTTCATAGCTCTCTATTACTTTTCGATTACCCCATTGTCGGGTGTCATAATTCCTCTAATACCTTATCCAGTCAGCCTTGTCTTCATCATGAAATACCTATAAAGTGCATCCCGTCATTCACTTCTCATTTCCCTTTACTAATTTATTAAACTTCCTCTTATCGTCGATGGTCACATAACTTCCTTTAATAGATTCATAACCGCAGTTTCTCGTACTTCTGTCCTCCTTGATTTCCTTTGCTCTTGAGGTGCTCTTTCCCGTCTGCCACTTAATAATATCTACCTAGAAGTCTGCAAAACATTCCACTATGAGTACAAACCCATCTTGATCTCGTATAGATATATATATATATATATATATATATATATATATATATATATATATATATTTCTAGGGTGAAACTTCCCGTACTCATTAACTTCCTTCTCCATATCAGTATTTCTTTGTTACCTCTTATTAACCAATCCAATCTATAAATCGTAATACCTTATCTGAGTTCCTAATGCCAACTTTCCTTATATTTCCAATAGGTCTCAATCCCCCGAAATCTCAGATGCAACTCATTCCAGTTTCTTTAACTGCTAATCATTTTTCCCTCTAGGGTTCCTCCTTTAAATTAAATTAAAATCATTCTAAAACTTCTCCTTGAAAGCGGCTCATAGTTGTTTCTTCAATCATGACTTACCAAACGGCTGATGGTCATATTTTTCCTTTACGCTTTCTCTATAAACATGCAAACAATTCAATTTGTGAAAATTTCGGTAGAGTTTCCTCTATAATTCTTACTACTTCATTCCTGTACACAGTCTAGAAAACACATCCAATGCCCCACAGAGCAATCACCAATACCCATAATATCTTTCTCAATTTCTTATATCAACGTCTATCCATATTAATAAAACAGGAAACATACCTTTCGAATGAACAACTTCAATTCTCAGCAATTATCACGTAGCGGCATAATCAACTGCTTATCCATGATCAAAACATTTGAGGTTAGAATCAGGGACATCATATCCTATGATTTAGCTCTATGGCACGATCTAGGATGAGAAAGAAGGGTCAATCATTCCTAAATGCCTTGCAGCCTCCTGTTTATGTCACGACCCGACTAGGGGCCGTGACGGGCACCTGGGGCTAACCACCGAGCACCACTCATTCTACTACTCATCATGCTTATTAAGCATACATTCATTAATAATATTCTCAAATCCTAGGAAAAACCACTTTTCATTTGGAAACATAATTACTCTTATATATAGATATATGCATAAGCCCTTCGGCTATCCAAAATAATATATACATATACAATAGTAACATCGTGAGACCATACTACCCACACATACGTATCTACGAGCCTCTACTGGAGTACTAGACATATGGACGGGACAGGACCCGGTCGAGCCCAAAACATATATGCGTAATAAACAGTAAATCAATGGCACCTCCGGAATAATGGAGTGCTCTCAAAATTCTGCTTATTGACTTCTATAAATCTGGGTGGCCTCCCTGTCTACCTGTGGGCATGAACACAGCGTCCAAAGAAAAGCGGACGTCAGTACGAATACTGTACTGAGTATGTAAGGCATGAATGAAATGAACATATTAGAGAAATCATAATACATAAGGTGAAGATATAACTTGCGTAACTCTTAAGGGTGGATACCTTTCATGCCTATCCCATATATAATCACAGTACATGTATCATCATAGTGCATACATCATCGTATCATACATATATCATAATACCGTATCTGCTCATACACATTAAACATTATCCGTATTCGGCCACGTAGTGGCTCGACAATATCACATACATATATGCCGGGCTTTTCATACATATATCCTATATATAATCATAGTAGTATCGTACCCGATTATATAGGTTCAGTGTCTTACGTACCCAGCTATAATAAAGCTTGGTGTTATGCGTACCTGGCCCTACAAAGGGTCAGTGTTGTCCGTACCTGGCCCTACCAAGGCTCAGTGATATCCGTACCTGGACCTACCAAGGCTCAGTGTTGTCCGTACCTGGCCCTACCAAGGCTCAGTGATATCCATTCCTGGCCCTACCAAGGCTCAGTGTTGTCCATACCCAACTGCAGTAGTGCGCGCGCATTATATATATATATATACATATATTCTACCCGGCCATATAAGTTCGGGGTTTCATAATAGCCATACGTAGGCACATATACATAAAAGCCCATAAACATCTTTAGCGTCATCACTATTGTCATCGTCATCATTATCATTATCACTATCAAACATCATCATCGTTATCATTATCATCATCACTATGCAAATCTTTCATCATCCCATCATACATCTCATAAGCTTATCATAACTTTTCATAGGGCATGCATTGAATTTAAAGACAATCCATTAAAATCATGTCATATTCGTAGCATAAACTTCGTAAAAATATCGCATGATAGACTTTATAATCTCTAACTTAGGCTCATCATTACCATCATCGTATCTATGGCATATCTCTTACCTTTATCTCATATGGAACCCCCTATGAACATAGACTCGTAACTTTTCAGAACATTGGTCATAGGACATGCATTAGAGCTTATAGGCAATCTATAACAATGTCGGGGTGACATAAGGTCGAGAACCCCCGATTACGTTATGGAGTAATCACATTCATCATATCTCACCTTGAAGGAACTTACATTTTAAGGTGAGTGTACACCATGAACAACATCAAGGGATTGTAAGTAGGATCTTTAATTTCATAGACATCATATCTTGCTTTAGAATCTCTAGGCTTATACTTATCAACATTATTTTCGTATTCATGACATATTTCTCATCTTTATCTCATAAGAAGCTCCTTATATGTTGACTCATAGTTCCCGGATTGTAAGAAATTCATGGAGAGGTAGGGAAATGATATCATAGGAATCATATAAGGATCATTAGCTTCATAGGATTATCGTATCATGATCTTTAGGACTCTGTCTGTAAAGTCTCTAACATAAATCAATATACGGTAACATAGATATTCTGACTCGGCAACACTCCAGAAGGAAATGGAGCTCGCCAACCCAGCCAGAACAGCTCCTAGCAATGTCCTCTACGCATCTGTATACACCTGCGTGGCATGAAACGCAGCGTCCACAAGAAGGGGCGTCAGTACGAGCAATGTACTGAGTATGTAAGACATGAATAGTAACATAGTAAGGGATGTAAAGTATGAATAATAATAGAATGAACATATAGGGCATACCGTAAGATAAAAGAGTAACATATACAATGAATGCCTTATGGCGGTACCATGCATGCTGAGTGCTGCGGAACGTGCAGCCCGATCCACATATATACACATATCCATAGTAATGATTTCTTTGAAAAACATTTCTTTTTCATATATATAAAAAAATAGAGCATATCATATTGCCGAGGCATCGGCTCCGATCCATTTAACCACATATATCCCGCGTCCGGGCATCCCGTGTCCGGGATGATATCATGTCATATACAGATACATGTATGGTGTGCATATCCCAGCGTCTATAGCGCTCTGGCCCTTTTTCCCATCTTCCCCGTATACATATACATATACATATATCATATAGCAGCATGCATGAGAGCCCAAAGAAAGTCATGTATCTATCGTAGTGACGTAAGGTCGGTAACCTCCGATTATATATTATGGAATAGTCATCGTGGCCTTGTCTCACCTTGAAGGAACAATTATTATAAGGTGAGACTATCAACGAAGGATAACTTTAAGAGAACGTAAAATAAGATCACAAACCTCATAAGGCGTCAAATCATATACTTTAGAATCTTTAAAAATAGTCGTCATCCATGAATAAAATTGGGAAATCAAGAGATAGCTCAACATTCTTATACCGTCTTTCAGATCGTAAACTTGGAACCTTTAAACATGAAATCATTCTCATCATAGTCATCATAGAAATATTCTCATCCTTGACATCATCATTATCATTGTAAAACATATCCATCGTTGTTGTCATAAGAGCTTACAAAATCATAAACCTCTGTTTTGGGAGAATACGGACACTTTGGAAAAATATTTACGAGTTATCGGGAAGAGAATCATGCCTTGGAATCATAAGCATCTAACTTTTGAAAACAAGGAAGATATGAAAACATTTATGAAGTCATAACATCGGAATCATGCCTTCGAAAGAAAGGGACGAGCCTTAACATACCTGTTCCACCTCCTATTAGCTACGCTTATTTGTCCAAGCTCGCTAGTCTACATTCAAGAAGATTGACACAATCATTAAATTCATCATCATATACTTGTCTTCGTCCTTCTAATGAATTCATTTATAATCTGCCGAAATTTTGGCAGCATTTCCCCTGTAAATACACCATCCCCGAGAATCTAACTCGGCTAATTTATCAACAACAATCCGAGAATTCTACTCGGCCAAATTATCAACAACAATACCAACAATCATACTAACAATTCCAACAATCAATCCAAAATATATTCTAACATGGTTCAAGAACTTTCAAACAATTCACATAATGTTCAAATAACCCAACCAACATACCACTTCACCCGAAACCTTCCAAATTCAACAAGAACAATAACAACACATTTCTTCTCTTCCAAGTTCATGAACTACACCAACAATCTACACACTAACAACTTCATTCATACAAATATAAGGAATCATGCTAATATCACATTAACTTCTTCAATACTCCACAAACGATTTCCACTTCATTTCAAACCATTAAATCTTCATTTAACATCATAGAATCCACAACACAACAACCAAGATACTAAGTAAATTTAATTCATTCCTTCTACACAAAACAGCCCACTCATGGCTACATCAACACACCTAGTTTCAAGAATTTCATCCATTTCTACACCCAACAACATGCATAAATCACCCCTAACACAAGTAAAAGAAGATTGAACACATACCTTTCTCCACACATCTCTTCACTCGGCTAGGGGTGTATATTTGCACAAATGAATGGTTTTATTGCTCCAACAACCACTCCATGTTAAAGAGGACGTTCCAATTGGTTGGAATTCTAGAAGAAAATAATTTTTCTTGATCAATTTCCATGGGCTAAATTTTGGAACTATGGCCGAATGGCCCCTCTTCTCTCCTTCTTTCTTTTTCTTCTCCAAGCATCTTGATTTAAAAGAAGAATATGTCTTATTTTGTCATCAATTGTATATATATATATATATATAGCTTCCACCAATACAAAGTGGACACATGTCCCCTTCTCCCTTTTTCTTGAACTTTCTCAAAATGAACAAAGATGAATATTTGTCTTGTTATGTAAGATTTGGTCCATATATATTTATAATTAGCCCCATTAAATAAAAATGTGGACATATGCCACACGGCCTACATGGCCCCCTTCAAGAACCTTCTTGAATATTTTGTGAAATTCCCATTTTGCCCCTAGCCTTCCACAATATTACCATGAACCTTCTTGTGAATTTCCCTTTTTACCCCTAGCCTTTCTTAATATTTCCACATTAATAATATTCATAAACAACTTGTGTATTAAACAAGATCAAAATATATCCTTGCCCCTAACTTATCGCGATTACCTTGAAATATCCGAATGTACAAAAATACGGGATATAACATCTTCCCCCCCCCCCCCCCCCTTTAGAACATTCGTCCTCGAATGTTCAACTGATCTTATGGGGTCTTGTAGCACTTCTGGGGGGTCCCTTTTATAGTCGTCCTTTTCTTCATGCTCGTTCCTTATCTTTCACCCTATTTCCTTTATAATTGAACTCCTCGGTCTTTACATGAATCCTCATTCCATTTCATGGGTTTTCTAACCCACTGCATCAACTTATTATCCTTGTCCTTCCCAGGTCACCTCTTCTCTGTTATTGTTTCGTCACAACACCTTAACAGAAGCCACGTCTTTGGTACGTAATCTTCACTTGTCGATCCAATATGGCCACAGGCTGTTCCTTGCCCTCATATTCCTCGACACAAGTATACTTGTTTTTGATTTCTTTGTATTGGCACTCGTTTCGTCCATCGTTATTCCTTGTCGGCTCTTTGGTGTGGATTCCTTACAAACATGATCGAGCATCGCTTCACGTCGATGATTCATATAATTTCATAGCGTATATTGTCAAGTTCCGTATAATTAATGGTCCATAAACTATTTTCTAGTATTCGGTGGACTCTTTTATTTCATTCTTAGGTGGTGCGTTCTTTCTTTCTTTCAAAAATTCCCAGACTACCAATTGTTGATACTTTTATTTAATAGTCGTTGTTGTCTGAAATATCCCTTGAGTCTTATCATTCTCTCCATTATCCTTTGTGAACTTGGCTTGTAGCCCTTTCTTGCTCTTTTTATTACTCTTTAGAACATGTCGCTGCGTACTTAGGTACGGCGCAAATTTGCCCGATATGAGGGATTCAAATCATGTTCTAAACATATCATAATCCATGTTGGCATGAAGCATTCTCTTAAGGTGTCTTCCATCCTTTCCCTTCAGGTCGGCCTCACGGTACACTCATTGTCAATTCGTTTCTACTTCTTTCATGTATCCTTTTGATGTGCCGACATGTTTCGAACTCTAGTCCCGAGCTACTAAATTTTCCTCCTCTGGAGTCTGAAATTGTTGCGATTCCCTTTTAAGTCTAATATAATAGGCTCCCCCCCCCCCCCCTTTTTAAGGGGCTCCTCATATGCTAATAGTCCTTTTGTGAAATCTTCGTTTATACCTCATCCTCATATTTCTTTCCAGCTCTGTGCATAACATGTCGAAACTTCTCACCATAAGTTTTTCTTTCATTTTGCGCCTATATCATCATTCTTGTCAACATTCCCATATCTTCCTATCCAATATTAGTCCCTTTCACCCATTTAGCTCACTTACTCGTTAAGGTATCCCCCTTACGCCTATGGTTAGAGGTTTCCAATTGCCCTGTGCCTAAATGCTCTCCTCTTCCTTCCACCAACCCATTTGTATACTTTTCCTACTTTCATCCTTAACCTTCTTTAGGTTCCTTCCTCCTCGAACACTTTTATTTTTTTTGCCATTTGTGTCATCGGCTCTGAAGTTCGTGAAATTTTACCTTAAACGCGCAAATCCGTCTTATTCCCAAGTCATCCTTTCAGGAAAGCATTTCCATGTCCGAGACAACCACATTAATATAGCTGCACATTTTATTCCTTTATATACCTTTCAAGGGCCGGAATCTTCTAACATCGTCACAAGGCTTAATCATTCTTTTCTCTTACCTTACATTCCTTGTCGCAGTCACTATTCCTTCAGTCCCACTTATTGAAATTGGTTCTCGAACCTCACACATTCCTCTTCTGTTCCGTATTACCACACTTTACCCTTTTCACGTGCCTATCTTTGAATCTTTACCCAAGTAATCTCATGTTTTGCCGGTAGTTCCTCTCGGGGCTTCCCCCACTGAGGTTTCTTACCTTTCACCTTTTTTCGACATTTTAATCTCCCTACCTTCCATTTACTCACTTTCTTTCTTTTCCAAATATCATTGCATTAGAACTTTCCAGTCTTAACCTGTAGTGAAAATGACATCAGCTTACCTTATAACATTTGTGTCGTTCATCCTTGTCACTTGAACTTCAGTACCCTTACTTGATGAATGCCTTCCCAGGGGGTCACCCATCCTAAGATTTCTCCTACCTTAGCACGCTTAACCTCGTAACTTCGATGGAATCTGGTGCCTTACTGCTGATATAATCGCGTCCACTTCCTCGCATGACCTTTATTACATGATCTGGAGCAAGTCGAAGTCTTACAGATTCCGAGACATTTTCGTAACACGTCCTTCCCTTTACAATTACTATTTTGCCCTTTTCAATCCTCAAGATTCACCTTTCACTTATGTGTATAACCACCTTTCGTCCTAGATTCCCCGATTCCCGATGGTAGAGAACACACCTTCGTCGCCATTACTTATAAATGCTCAGGTATCAGTCAGTTCGGATTCCTACTCACCATTCTTATATCATAATCTACAGCAAAACCGATTGTCGACTTTCCCTAAATCATCCATTAGACCTTGCTCCTACTAAACCCCGAATGTTATCCATTTTAATCCTTCGGACTGCTAATCGTCTTTCTCACAATCATTCTTCACGCCATGCCAAGTCCATAACTCCTCTAAAACAACACATCTCACTTATTGTCTATTTACGATATTTCCTTTCCACGCTTCTTCCTGTTAGGTGTACCTAACTAAATGACCTAATTTTGAAAAATTATGGCAGAGTCTCCTTTACAATTCTTACTATCCAAAACCTGCATGCAGCAATTACCAGCAATGCCTCACAGGGCATATATATATATATATATATACGACATATTCCAGCCACCCAGGGCCCCCAATTTCAGGTAAAAGAACAAAAATATCAAAACTTAATTCTGTGACTTCCCATATCATCACTCACTTCTCGCGTCTATACTGTGCCTCTGCTGAGATCAAAGTTCAGTATAAGGGATCTCATTTCCTATGACTTGGCTCTATCGCACGATCTAAGATAAAAAGAAGGTCAATGATTCCTAAATGCCCTGCAGCCTCCTGTTTATAAATGTGGCCGGCTTCACACCCATAAACAGGACTCTACTGGACACGACTTTGCAGACAACCCCTAGGACAACCTGCTCTGATACCACTTTGTTACACCCTAATCTCGCTAGGGTGTGATGGGCACCCGACCCCATTCTCACAGCTGAGCGAACCCCGTTAGTTCTCTTTATGTTCATAATCTCACTGGACTCTTAAATCATAAAATGAAATGCAGAATGAAAGCCATTCAAAAACATTCCTTTCGTCTTTCTCAACTCAAGTAAAATCCGTAATCATATGACATTTGTAACATAATGCATAATGACACATCGGCTAGCAGAGCCGCTTGCAAGGATGACATACTATATACGTGACTCTGTCTGCAAAGTCTCTAACATAAATCAATATACGGTAACGTAGATACTCTGACTCGGCAACACTCCAGAAGGAAATAGAGCTCGCCAACCCAGCCGGAACAGCTCCTAGCAATGTCCTCTACGCATCTGTATACACCTACGTGGCATAAAACGCAGCGTCCACAAGAAGGGACGTCAGTACGAGTAATGTACTCAGTATGTAAGGCATGAATAGTAACATAGTGAGGGATGTAAAGTATGAATAATAACAAAATGAACATATAGGGCATACCGTAAGATAAAAGAGTAACCTGTACAATGAATGCCTTATGGCGGTACCATGCATGTTGAGTGCTGCGGAACGTGCAGCCCGATCCACATATATACACATATCCGTAGTAATAATTTCTTTGAAAAACATTTCTTTTTCATATATATAAAAAAAATAGAGCATATCATATTGCCGAGGCGTCGGCTCTGATCCATTTAACCACATATATCCCGCATCCGGGCATCCCGCGTCCGGGATGATATCATGTCATATACAGATACATGTATGGTGTGCATATCCCAGCATCTATAGCGCTCTGTCCCTTTTTCCCATCTTCCCCGTATACATATACATATACATATATCATATAGTAGCATGCAGGAGAGCCCAAAGAAAGTCATGTATCTATCGGAGTGACGTAAGGTCTGTAACCTCCGATTATATATTATGGAATAGTCATCGTGGCCTTGTCTCACCTTGAAGGAACAATTATTATAAGGTGAGACTATCAACAAAGGATAACTTTAAGAGAACGTAAAATAAGATCACAAACCTCATAAGGCGTCAAATCATATACTTTAGAATCTTTAAAAATAGTCGTCATCCATGAATAAAATTGGAAAATCAAGAGATAGCTCAACATTCTTATACCGTCTTTCAGATCGTAAACTAGGAACCTTTAAACATGAAATCATTCTCATCATAGAAATATTCTCATCCTTGACATCATCATTGTCATTGTAAAACATATCCATCGTTGTTGTCATAAGAGCTTACAAAATCATAAACCTCTGTTTTGGGAGAATACGGACACTTTGGAAAAACATTTACGAGTTATCGGGAAGAGAATCATGCCTTGGAATCATAAGCATCTAACTTTTGAAAACAAGGAAGATATGAAAACATTTATGAAGTCATAACATCGGAATCATGCCTTCGAAAGAAAGGGACGAGCCTTAACATACCTGTTCCACCTCCTATTAGCTACGCTTATTTGTCCAAGCTCGCTAGTCTACATTCAAAAAGATTGACACAATCATTAAATTCATCATCATATACTTGTCTTAGTCCTTCAAATGAATTCATTTATAATCTGCCGAAATTTCGGCAGCATTTCCCCTGTAAATACACCATCCCCGAGAATCTAACTGTTATAGTCCGTATTTTGTACGTTCGGATAATTCAAGATAATTGCGAGAAGTTAAGGGCAAGACCATTTTCCGAAATTATTTTAATACACAAGTCGTTTATTAGTATGGAGATATTGAGAACGGCTAAGGGTAAAAAGGGGAAATTCACAAAGTGGTTCATGGTAATATTGTGGAAGGCTAGGGGCAAAATGGGAATTTCACAAAATATTCAAGTAGGTTCTTGAATGGGCCATGTTGGCCGTGTGGCATAGAATCATAAGTCCACATTTTTATTTAATGGGGACTAATTATATATATGTGTGGACTAAAGCTTACATAAGAAGACAATTAGTCTTCTTTGTTTATTTTTAAGAAACTTCAAGAAAAATGGAGAAGGGGACATGTGGCAGTTAGGATTTTTGAATCCCAAATCCGACCTTTGTAAGCAGGTTCCCAGGAAAGATTGGAGGGTCACAGCTGGACCACTTAAATACCAACCTCCTTAGACAGAACCTACTTACGTCGTGATGTAAGCGAAGAATAAATTGCACACACAGATTTATAGTGGTTCACCCTCAATGTGAGAGCTACATCCACGTTGCTGTTGCAGATCTTATTAAAGAATAAATATTACAAGTGTTTACAACACTCAACCTCACAACCCCAATCCCAATTACACTCAAGAATTTTTTTACTAAAAAATTCTCACAAAGACTTCTCTTACTTAAGCCTTTCACTAAGAGTATTTTTCTTAGATTTTTCTCTCTTTGGGATGTGTTGTCTTCTTCAATTTTTTGTGTGTCTAGCAAATGAGAAAGCTTCCCTATTTATAGGTATGAGATGAACCTATTGATGTCATTAGTGACTCAAGCAAGCACTTGACAATTTTTCAAAGACAAGGAAGATGTTTTCTTCCTCAAAATAAGGGAAGTGTTTTCTTCCCTAAAATAAGGGAGGTGTTTTCTTCCTAAAAATAAGGGGATGGACCCAACAAATCTCCCACTTGAAGACTAATTTTAATTTGTCTTCACACTTTGATCGATGCAGCAGCTCTTTCCTAGTTTCATACTTCGTGCAGGGCAACTGAAGCTGAGCATAGCTTCAGTTTGTCTATCATCACTGCCTTTGTCAGCATGTCTACTGGATTCTGACTCCCTGCGATCTTCTCAAGCACTAGCGCTCCATCTTCCAAAGCTGATCTAATGAAATGGTAGACCGGGTTCTTTGCCAAATGAATGGCACTTTGGCTATCACAATATAGCACACTTCCCTCGTGGTCCTGATCCAATTCTCGCAGAAAAGATTGTAGCCACATCATTTCCTTTGTGGCCTCCGTCACAGCAACGTACTCAGCCTCACAACTAGAGAGAGCTACTATCTTTTGCAACTTGGAAACCCAAGAGATTGCAGTACCTCCGAAGGTGTAAACATACCCGGATGTGCTCTTTCTGCTATCAACATCACCACCGTTGTCAGCATCAACATACCCTTGCACTCCTGTTTTTGATTTTCGGAAATACAGAGCTGAACTCGAGCTGCCTTTCAGATATCTGAATATCCACTTCACAGCCTCCTAGTGTTACTTTCCCGGATTGCTCATAAATCGGTTGACAACTCCCACTGCATGTGCAATGTCTGGCCTTGTACATATCATTGCATACATAAGACTACCGATTACAGATGCATAAGGTATCTTGTCCATCTGCTTCTTCTCATCCTCGGTTGTCGACGACTGATCCTTTGACAACCGAAGGTGTCTAGCCAAGGGAGTGCTGACTGGCTTGGCATCATGCATGTTGAACCTTTTGATAACTTTCCTCACATATTTTTCTTGTGAGAGTTTGATGCCTTCTTTCTGTTGAAATCCCTTTGCAACCAGCCTTGCTTTATAACGCTTGCTTCCATTGGGTTCTTCCTTTATCCGATAAACCCATTTGTTTTGAAATGCCCTCTTATCCTTTGGCAACTCGGCTAACTTCCATGTATGATTTGCCGATAGTGAATCCATTTCATCTTTCATTGCCAGCTCCCACTTAGTCGATTCATCGACTTGCATTGCTTCTTCATGACATTCCGGCTCCCCTCTATCAGTGAGTAGAATGTAGTTGAGGGATGGAGAGTACCTGTGAATCGGCTTCCTGATCCTGGATGATCTACGCAGTTCTATTATTGGCGTCTGTATATTTATTTCAGAATCAGCACTTTCATCAGCACCTTCTCGGATTGTTTGTTCCTCTGCCTCGGCTGTACCTGGCTGCGGCTCAGGTGTCGGGAAGTCCCTCAAATCGACTATTTCCGATTCCTTGTCCTGACATTCTGAATTTTTTTGCAACTTGTCTTTGTACAGTACCTCTTCGTTGAAGACAACATTTCTGCTTCGGATGATCTTCCGATTTTGTTCATCCCAAAATCGGCAACCAAGCTCGGTGTCACCATAGCCAATAAAGTAACACTTCTTTGATTTTGGATCAAGCTTGCTTCAAGCCGTATCATCATTATGAACATATGATAAGCAGCCGAACACTTTCAGAAATGAAAGATTTACCTTCTTGCCACTCCAGACTTCTTCTGGAATTCTGAAATCCAAGGGAACTGACGGTCCTCGGTTAATTAAGAAGGCCGCGGTATTGACTGCATCTGCCCAGAATGTCTTGGGCAGTCCAGAGTGTATTCTCATACTCCGAGCACGCTCGTTCAACGTTCGGTTTATTCTTTCAGCTATTCCATTTTGTTGCGGCGTTCCAGGAATAGTCTTCATCATCTTGATCCCATTATCTGTACAGTACCATTTGAAATCACCATCAGTGTATTCTCCGCCGTTGTCGGACCTCAAACACTTCAACTTGAGGTTTGTTTCATTCTCAACCATGGCTTTCCATCTTTTGAATACACTAAACACATCGGATTTATTTTTCATAAAGTAAACCCACACCTTCCTGGTTGAATCATCAATGAAGGTCACGTAGTAGTGTGATCCTCCAAGAGAGGGGACAGTGGTAGGTCCCCACACGTCTGTGTGCACTAATTCCAGCTTCTCGACCTTCAACTCCCTACCTGCATTTGAGAAGCTTACTCGCTTTTGTTTTCCGAGAATGCAGCTCTCACACGTATGAAGGTCCACCGCCTTCAGCTCCGGAATTAAGCCATTTGTCACCAACAGCTTCATCCCTTTCTGGCTGATATGTCCCAGCCGACAATGCCACAAATCTGTCTTCTTTGTGTTGTCAACCACAGCAACAGTATCACGACAGCTAGTCGTCATGTAGAGAGTGCCAATTTTCTTTCCTCGGCCAACTACCATAGCACCTTTCGCCACCTTCCAAGACCCATTACCAAAGTTGAGATCATATCCCTCATCATCAAGCTGACCTACTGAGATCAGGTTTCGCATCAACTTTGGAACATGTCTAACTTTTGTAATCTTCCACGAGGATCCATTTGACATCTTCAAATTAATGTATCTCGTGCCAACAACGTCTAGCGGCTCTCCATCGGCTAAATAAACTTTTCCGAGATTCCCAGCCACGTAGTTTGTCATTATATCATGATGTAGGGTGGTATGAAAGGACGCTCCTGAGTCAAGCACCCAAGAGTCTATCGGGCTGTCAAGCGATAGCAACAATGCATCGCCAATGTCTTCCGTAGCAGCGTTGATTCCAGCCCCCTTGTTGTCCTCCTTCTTTGGCGCCCTGCAGTTCTTCTTAAAGTGACCTGGTTTTCCACAATTCCAACACTCAAGTGTTCGTCCTGGTCTGGATTGACCCCTGCCATTCCTTGACTTCGATCTGTCCCTATTTCGGTTGTAGGTTCTATCATAATTTCTGCTTATGTTTTCAACATTAAAAGCAGAACTCGTCGATGCCTCTCCAGAATCTGTCCTGCGCACCTCCTCAACAAGGATACAATCCCTAACATCGTTGTTGTCATAAGAGCTTACAAAATCATAAACCTCTGTTTTGGGAGAATACGGACACTTTGGAAAAACATTTACGAGTTATCAGGAAGAGAATCATGCCTTGGAATCATAAGCATCTAACTTTTGAAAACAAGGAAGATATGAAAACATTTATGAAGTCATAACATCGGAATCATGCCTTCGAAAGAAAGGGACGAGCCTTAACATACTTGTTCCACCTCCTATTAGCTACGCTTATTTGTCCAAGCTCGCTAGTCTACATTCAAGAAGATTGACACAATCATTAAATTCATCATCATATACTTGTCTTAGTCCTTCAAATGAATTCATTTATAATCTGCCGAAATTTCGGCAGCATTTCCCCTGTAAATACACCATCCCCGAGAATCTAACTCGGCCAATTTATCAACAACAATCTGAGAATTCAACTCGGCCAAATTATCAACAACAATACCAACAATCATACTAACAACTCCAACAATCAATCCAAAATATATTCTAACATGGTTCAAGAACTTTCAAACAATTCACATAATGTTCAAACAACCCAACCAACATACCACTTCATCCGAAACCTTCCAAATTCAACAAGAACAATAACACCACATTTCTTCTCTTCCAAGTTCATGAACTACACCAACAATCTACACACTAAAAACTTCATTCATACAAATATAAGGAATCATGCTAATATCACATTAACTTCTTCAATACTCCACAAACGATTTCCACTTCATTTCAAACCATTAAATATTCATTTAACATCATAGAATCCACAACACAACAACCAAGATACTAAGTAAATTTAATTCATTCCTTCTACACAAAACAGCCCACTCACGGCTACAACATCAACACACCTAGTTTCAAGAATTTCATCCATTTCTACACCCAACAACATGCATAAATCACCCCTAACACAAGTAAAAGAAGATTGAACACATACCTTTCTCCACACATCTCTTCACTCAGCTAGGGGTGTATATTTGCACAAATGAATGGTTTTATTGCTCCAACAACCACTCCATGTTAAAGAGGACGTTCCAATTGGTTGGAATTCTAGAAGAAAATAATTTTTCTTGATCAATTGCCATGGGCTAAATTTTGGAACTATGGCCGAATGGCCCCTCTTCTCTCCTTCTTTCTTTTTCTTCTCCAAGCTTCTTGATTTAAAAGATGAATATGTCTTATTTTGTCATCAATTGTATATATATATATATATATATATATATATATATATATATATATATATATATATATATATATATATATATATATATATAGCTTCCACCAATACAAAGTGGACACATGTCCCCTTCTCCCTTTTTCTTGAACTTTCTCAAAATGAACAAAGATGAATATTTGTCTTGTTATGTAAGCTTTGGTCCATATATATTTATAATTAGCCCCATTAAATAAAAATGTGGACATATGCCACACGGCCAACATGGCCCCCTTCAAGAACCTTCTTGAATATTTTGTGAAATTCCCATTTTTCCCCTAGCCTTCCACAATATTACCATGAACCTTCTTGTGAATTTCCCTTTTTACCCCTAGCCTTTCTTAATATTTCCACATTAATAATATTCATAAACAACTTGTGTATTAAACAAGATCAAAATATATCCTTGCCCCAAACTTATCGCGATTACCTTGAAATATCCGAATGTACAAAAATATGGGATATAACATATTAATAATGCTCAAATCTGTCCTGACACGAACATACGGACCAACATACGGTCCGTATCTTTTATACAGGCCGTATGTCTAGCTGTATGTTTGGTCCAGCGAAGGTTGCCCATCTGGCTAAATATACAGCCTAACATACGGCCAGTATAATTTATACAGCCAGTATGTTTGGCCGTATAATGCCCAGCTATTCTGAGTTCGTTCTCGTCAACTCGTTTGATCTCCAATCCTTATGCAACCTTCTTAACACTTGTTTATCACTTCATTAACTATCTAAGGGACGTTATAAATCTTCTCCAAAGCATCATTAAGTCATCATTAATTCGTTACTCATAAATCCTTCTCAATACATAACGTATACCTTGACTTTCTTGGCAACTTTCTTCTCTTACTTCGAATGTCTTTGAAATCTCATTTAGAATCATCAAATGAAATTTCTTACTTATCAAAGAATCGCATACGTCGTACCCTTCGTCAGTCTATTCACTGTGCATGAACGGAAAATTTTCCGAGGTGTAACATTCTTCCCCCATTGGGAACATTCGTCCTCGAATGTTAAGCAATCCGGGATTCTACGAAAATTTTGCCATATATTTTTCCTTCAATTGACCTGGAGTATCATGACTACACTAATATGGCTTACCTCTTACTCCTCTTTTTAAATACCCACTTGGTTTCATTGGCGACGTACAAATACTTGCAAGTTATATAATCGTTCCTGCGTAATCCGTGTACATACACATCTATACATATACATGTATACGTATCCGTCTCTGTATTCATAATCGTACTCATTTGCATATCTTATCCATGGTCATATTCATATATATATCATTTACATAGCATGCCCGACCACGAAGGTTCGGTGTTTCGCGTACCCGACCATGGCTAGGCTCGGTGATTATATATACCTAAACTCTTTTGTCTATCTGTAGTAACTCATCTCTTCATGCTCTCTTCCTTTCTTTGATTTTCCCTTGATTATCATATCTTATGTTCTACTGTAGAAAATCTTAGGTCCCTTTCTTAATTGTCGCTTATAAATCGCAATCTCATTAACATCGACTTTATTGTTAGTGCCTTTGCCTCTATTCTAATATAGCATCGCTATCTTTTACCATATCCCTTGAGTTATCTGCTCTCCATGTCACGTGGTTCAAGGTCGTCACGAATGATTTCCAGTACAGACTCAGATGCCTACTCAATTCGTGTTCGTTTATTTACTAGTTATTAAACTCATTTCTGCATAACTCTCACTCTTTGTTTTAGAGTCTATATTTGTCACATCTTAGGGTCCATTGTTTTAATCTCTACACTTGTATTCTCTTTACTCGCTTCCCCCCTTTAGGGATTTTACTTGTACCATTTTCAAATCCATTGCCTCGCCTTCAAATCTTGAATTCATATATCCCTTACTATACTACATCTTATTCATGCCGTTTCCCAAAATCCATAGCTACGATAATTCATGTGTAAAGTATTAACGTACTCATCTTGCAGTCTTGTAACCAAATAATACAACCGATATAGCAATCCGAACAAGGATGTATTTTACTTAGCTCATCTAGTAGTTATGAGTCAATGTCTAAATCCGCTCCAATTAACAACTTTGTCCCATAGGTATGCTCACAATAGTAGTAGGTCTGGTTATCCATACCATCCATATAATGTCACTTTCCCTCTTCTTCGGTGCTCAAAGTTCACTTGTAACGTCGTCTTTGTTTTCCAGGGCCTACGTCTCATGCGCAACTAATATCCCTTGTGCCTCATACTCTTTTTCTCTTGTTTTGCACTCAACATTGGTTTCAAAACCAATCATAATCATATTGCGTTTGTCATTGGTGATAGCTTTACTCTATCGTTTTATCGTCGTACGGTAAACTCATAACTCATGATCATCTTTGTCTTTTCAACTTATTACTTCATATACTTTACTCGTTCTAACTTAGTATAGGATATTCGTAGGAGATGCATCTTCCTTTAATCATAACACGACTACTTCTTAAGTGCGCGTGCTTTGTGGCTCATTTCCTTCTCTTTCTATTCCCATTCTTATTCCTTTACATTCCTTCCTCCTCAATTTATCTTATTGTCATGATCCAGCTAGGGGCCGCGACGGGTACCCGGAGCAATTACCGAGCACCGCTTACTCTACTGCTTGTCTTGCTCATTTGATACTCTTTTATCAATTTTACATACCAATTGTAGGAAAATCATATTTAATTAAAACATAAATACTTTATATACATTTGCCTCTTGGCCATCAAAATAATATACATACATATGAAAACATCTTGTGAGACCATCTAACCCACACTGCGTATCTACGAGCCTCTACTAACATAATGAATACATAGATGGAACAAGACTCCGTCATGCCCAGAATATGCATATATTAATGTACATCAAAAGATAGCCATAAGCACCTCCGAACAATGGAGTGCTATCTATCAGCTGACAGCTACTGAGGACCTGGGCCAAGCTCTCCTCCCTGTCTACCTGTAGGCATGAACACAGCGTCCGAAGATAGGACGTCAGTACGAATATTATACCGAGTATGAGAGGCATACATAATGAAAGGAGACATCAATAATATGGGGATAACATCAACATGAGATATCTGGATCTGACTGATAATCATAAATGAAGTAATGCATGCTATCTTACTCATACTCATCATCATAACATGTATGCATCATATGCAAGCTGCCCGTCCATGTCGGAATGGTGTGATAATCAATAACATTAGCCCGCGTCCGGGGTACCATCTCATGCCGCCCACTAGTGGTATCTGCCCACGCCCGTAGGTCGTGGTGTATCCGTATCGCCGCCCGCCGAAGCGGTGTCTTCCTGGCCAACTAGGCCCGGTGTGAATGCAATCATGACATGCTTAACGTAAATACTCATAGTAGTATGCTTATCATAAAATACTTATCTTATCATAATGCGTATATAAGACTCATGATCAACTTTACTCTATCGGGGTGACGTAAGGTCGTGATCCCCCGATTACATTATGGAACCATTATGGATATTCTGCCTCACCTTGAAAGGACTAGTACATAAGGTGAGTGTAGGCAAGGAATAACATCATCATCATTCTAGTGTCATCATATCGTATAACTTATCTCATATAGACATTCATAGGTACAAGCTTTTAACTTCTTGGAATATAAGAACCCATGAAAGGAAAAGGGATTCAAGCTAAAAGATTCATGCCATTAGAAAGAAGGACTAGCCTCACATACATTGGTCGTTTAGCTAATATATCGCTCACTTGTTCTCCGTCCATATCACGTCGTTACCTTCATAAGAGAATTCGTATCAACATTAGTAAACTAACTATAAGAACGCGCCGCTAAGTCTAGGAGAAGTCGGACAACTCTTCCTTCGCTCATACTAATTTTATCATGTTTTATATTAACTCCCAACATTCATAATATTACTTACAATACCACAATTGACAATCGTCGTTTACGTACATTTGGCAAAATCCACCATTTTCCTCCAATTTTTCCTTATTTCTACTTCTAGCTCATCCTTGCGTTTTCATGCATTTAATGCTTGTTTCATGATATAAACATCATTTATAACGTATTATTACTCACAACACTTCAATATTCATAGTTCAATTCCACTATCATTCATTTATGTCACTATTCACTCAAAAATGACCCATTTCTATGTTCATCTACATTTCAAGTGTCTAAGCTTTCCAATACTTCAAACAACATGGAAGAATCATGAAACTTACCTTGGATGATGGTTGAACAATCCTTAAGTTGAAATACTTCAATTATCCAAAACCCTAGTTCCACCCTTGGTGGGATTTCTTGACTTAGATGATCCTTTGTTGTGTTCTTACACTTGATTCCATGAATTTGGTGTTGTTGGTCTTGATGTTCTTTTGATTCTTTGGGATTTCTATAGATGAAGTACGTGGAGAGGTCTAGAAGTTTCTTGAGTTGTGTGGAAGAAAATGACGTGAATTGAGGCTTAAGTTCCCTTTTAATAATTCAAAATCTGGTCTTTAATGAAAATTTGTCGGGATGAACAGCGGTCGTAAATTGCAGTTTACGGACCGTATTATGGTTTACAGTCCGTCCTCCATGGTCGTTTTTAATCATCCCAGAAACAGAAAGTTTGGCTGAGGATTATGGCAATTTACGACTGAGGTTTACGGTCCGTAAACCAGTTTACGGGCCGTCCTCCAAGTCGTATTTAACCATTTTCGCAATTTACAGAAAGTTGAGATTTTTGACAAGCTGGAGGACGATTGCACTATACGGTCCGTAAATCACTTTACGGGCCGTATAGTGCCATATACGACCACCGGACAGAAAATTTTCCGCGACTTTCTTATTTTCAAAAATTCTTAATTAGCCATTCCCGACTTAACAAAACATCATACACTCAAACTCTTCATCATTCAACTCATCATACAAGTACGGAGAAATTTCCGAGGGGTAACACTTATTTCCTCCCATTTTACAATCGATCCTTTATTCCTCGCACAAGGAATCCAATTCTTAACTTAGCACCGCTTGTCCTTTAGAATATACTACCTTTGTACAATCTATTCTTCGTATCAAAACTTATTCTGTTCATTCTAATCATCCCCTCTCATCCTTATTGTGTTAATCCTTTTTCTAATAATCATCATATTTCATCATTCATCTTTCTGTAGTCTTGGTCTTTTACATCCAGCTAAAGATATCACTCATACTCTTGATTATACCTGTCATAAACTACTACTGCTTTGCCATATCACTTTTCTCGAATTTCTTTTTCAAGTTGACTTCCCCCTTTTTGCTTGCTATCATTTCTGTCATTGAGGAACCCCTATACTGGACTTTCCCCTAACAAGGTCTTATAAGCTTTCTACTCTACTGCCCCATGGCTCGCTTTTTGGTTTCATATTTGCATTTACTCTTTATTCATATAGAATATGTCACATCTTTAATCATTTACTCCCTATACTTTACTTACATTGTAGTACAGTTCTTGCCACACTCTCATTATGTCTTGATCATAATCAACGCTATAGGGTGCCACTTCTTTACCTCATTCGTAAGCCTGCTCGTGAAGTAGAATAAACCTCGTGAAGTAAGCATACTTAACCTGTTACTCTTTCTGATTAACCCTATTACACTTACCACATAAGTTATCTCACTAATGTATTCACATTCATTATAACCCTTCATATTCGTGTCTCTATCTCCGTGACGTTGTTGCTTTATTTTGCTAAAAAAACTTATTGTTTCTTTCTCGTGCTTGTCCCTCCACTCAATACTTCAGTATCACACTCTATTGGAGTCACCCTTTCTCTTCTATGTCATGCTTTAGCACTACCAGTCTCCCTAATTTACTCTAGCATTTCTCTTTACCGTATCAATGTCGCTCTTATAACTGCCATTACTATCAATTCAATAGTGTTTAACTCACCTCGTGTAGTTGTTAACGATACTCCTAACTTAATCTCGTCCTGCCATTACCTTTTTTTTTGCACAACATCTTTTCCCGTGAGGACATATTACAAGCTTATGTCTTATCTCCTTTAGATTCTAGGAAAATTTTGGCAGAGTTTCCTCTATATTTCTTACTATCCCAAAACCTGCACGCAGCAAATACCAGCAATGCCTCACAGGGCCAATATATATATACGACATATCTCAGCCACACAGGGCTCCTATTTTCAAATAAAAGCACAAGGATGTCGAAACATACCTCATATATCACGCTTCGAGATGTACCTGATCCTTTAGCGATCTGCCTTGTTATCTCTTCCTATTTACTTTCTCTTTCATCCTTCAGCTTTTCATTTCAATCATATCTCAATATTCTTACTTTATTTGACGCACATCTTTTGTACCGTCGTTTACCTGTGTTCTGATTCATTCAACTTGCTGAATTCTCAACTTATACCTGAACTTATCATCAGGAGACACATTTAATCAATTTCTCTGTCATATGAACACTGACTTACCTCCACGACAATCAATTCATCATCATATAATCACATATTTCGATAACGTAGCCTCAACGAAGGGACTTACCTCCGTAACTTTCAAGTGTACGGAATAGTGAGAAACCTTAAGAGGGCGTGCAGGACGAGTCAGACTAGACTGGTGAAAAGACAGAGAGTGCATCACAACTCTGGAATTAGGATGAGCTTGAATAGCATTTGGAAATATTTTGTAAGCAAGATGGTAGTAATTATATATACATATATATGAATGCGTATGATATCCCACATGTGATTGTATCGGTGGGCATGTGTATCCCAGCAACCGGTGTTATGGTATGGAAGGCATCAATCGAGCAAGGGTGCCGAAGTTAAAGGGACAACAAAAATAAATGGTACAAGTGTTACAAGGTAAGTTGATGTTATTTTCACTACAGGTTAAGACTGGAAAGTCTAATACAACGATATTTGAAAAGAAAGAGAGTTAGTAAATGGAAGGCAGGGAGATCAAAATGTCGGAAAAAGGTGAAAGGTAAGAAACCTCAATGAGTGAAGCCCTCAAGAGGAACTACCGGCAAAGCACGAGACTACTTGGGTAAAAATTCAAAGGTCGGTACGCGAAAAGGATAAAAGTGCGGTAATATGGAACAAAAGAGGAATGTGTGAGGTTCGAGAACTAATTTCAATAAGAGGGGCTAGAGGAATAGTGACTATGACAAGGAATGAGAATTCATGTGAGGTCTGAGAGATTTGATCTTAGAGGAAATGGAATGAAGTGCAGGGAACGTGCATGGGAAATCGCTCAGTCATAGCATCCTAAATATAGTTAAAGGATCGATGAGTGAGGATAGAGAGAGTGTAAACTGTAAGGATTGCATGCTAAGAGCAGAAGTAGCAGGACGCTCGAGAAGACATGGATGCACAGCTGCAATACAAGCGCATGATTAAGAAGACTTACGAGTAAGTGAGCTAAATGGGCGAGAGGACTAATAGTGAATGGAGGGGTATGGAAATGTTGACGAAATGATATAGACAGAAAGTGAAAGGAAGACTTATGGTAAGAAGTTTTCGATATGTTATGCACAGAGTTGGAAAGGAAGACGAGGAGTAAGGTATAATCGAAGACTTCATAAAAGGGACATAGTGAGTCTCAACGCCCTATGAACTAGTGAGTCCAGGACACCGTTAGTCACAACAGACAGAGGTATGGAAAGACGAAAAAGAAGGCATCGGAATTGGATACCCTTATAAGTATTCTAGTTAAATACGAGAGTGTAAGTAGCAAGAAAATAGACAGGCCAGACTATACGATGACGGAACCCAGCCTTAAGAAGAAGAAAGTAAAGGGCGATAGGTAATTATCGTAGACAAGGATACTCGAGGACTGTTGGAGTATAAGGAGCCCCTTAAAGGGGGGGGGGGGGAGAACATATTATATTAGACTTAAAAGGAATCGTAACATTTTCAAGCTCCAGAGAGGGAAAATTTATTAGCTCGGGGCCAGAGTTAAAAATGTATCGGCACATCAGAAGGATACCTGAAAGAAGTAGAAACGAATTGACAATAAGTGTACCATGGGGCAGACCTGGGGATAAAGGAGTAGCCTATAGCCACACTAGATCGTTAGTGAAGATTGCGTACCAAAGACGTGGCTTTTGTTAAGGTGTTGTGGCGAAATAATAGCACAGAAGAGATGACCTGGGAAGGACAAGGATAATGAGTTGGCGCAGTGGATTAGAAAACCCATGACACGGAATGAGGACTCATGTAGCGACCGAAGAGTTTGATTATAAAGAAAATAGGGTGAAAGATAAGGAATGGGCATGAAGAAAAGGACAACTATAAGAGGGACCCTCCCGAAGCATTATAACACCCCATGAGGCCAGTTGAACATTCGAGGAGAAATGTTCTAAAGGGGGGGAGGATGTTATATCCCGTATTTTGTACATTCGGATATTTCAAGATAGTCGTGGTAAGTTAAGGGCAAGACTATTTTCCGGATTTAATTTAATACATAAGTTGTTTATTAGTATGGAAATGTTGAGAAAGGCTAAGGGTAAAAAGGGAAATTCACAAGGTGGTTCATGGTAATATTGTGGAAGGCTAGGGGAAAAAAGGGAATTTCACAAAACATTCAAGAAGGTTCTTGAAGGGACCACTTTGGCCGTGTGGCTTATGTGTGTGGGTCCCACCCATGGCTTGGCCAATTAACTCAAGCCATGAGTGGGGGCATGTGTCCACCCTCTTATAGGCTATGCATATATATATATATATATATGAGAGCTTACAAAGCAAGACAAAATTATTCTTCCAACTCAAGAAACTTGGAGAGGAAGATAGGGCATTCGGCCATGGCTTCTAAAAATCATGCCATAGAAATTGATCAAGAAAAATTATTTTCTTCTAGCAATCCCACCAATTGAAAGGTCCTTGTTAACATGGAGGAGTTATTGGAGCAATCAAATCATTCATTTGTGCAATATACAACCCTAGCCGAGTGAGAAGACAAGTGGAGAAAGGTAAGGTTTAATCTTCTCTTTCATGTATCATGAATGATTGTGAGTGTTGTAGTATGTAGAAATTGATGAAATTCATGAAATATGGATGTGGAGGTTATGGCCGAATAAAGGTGGTGTTAGTAAGATGAGATGAATTGATTTTATTTAGTAGTTTGATTGTTGTTGTTGTGGATTCCATAATGAAAATGAAGGTTTAATGGTTTAAGTTGGCATTGTAATTGCTTGTGGGTTGTTGGAGGAATTAATGTGATTCTAATGTGGTTTCTTGTAACTATGAGAATGAAGTTGCTAGTGTGTAGATTATTGGTGTAGTTCATAAATTTGGAAGGAAGGAATGTGTTGTTGTTGTCCTTATTAAGTTTTGGAGATTTCGGATTGTTGTTGATAAATTGGCCGAGTTGAATTCTCGGATTGTTGATGGATAACTTAGTCGAGTTGGATTCTCGGGGATGGTTGTATTTACAGGGGAAATGCTGCCAAAATTTCGGCAGATTATAAGTGAATTTATTTGAAGGACTAAGACAAGCGTATGACGACGAGTCTAATGATTGTGTAAATCTTCTTGAATGTAGACTAGCGATAGCGAGCTTGGACAATTAAGCGTAGCTAATAGGACGTGGAGCAGGTATGTAAGGCTTACCCTTTCTTTCTTTTGGCATGTCCTAGAGCCAAATAAGGTATGATATGCACCTTGGGATAACTCTATTCTCTGATTCCGAGCTTGTTTATGATTCTTATTCACTTCTTGACATGAGTCTACTTAAAATAGACGAGCTTATTATGCGATGGAATAACGAATAAAGCATAAAGAGTTCTTGTTCCTAAAAGAGTTCTGTATGTATTAATGTCCCTAACTTTTGTAAACGGTCTCGGATTGCTTTGAAACGTTCGTAGAAGGTTCTGTAGTGAATAATGTTCATAACTTTCTTATACTAACTCGGATTGACACGAAACGTGTTTCATGATCCTTCAAGTGTCGACTAGTGTACTTATCTATCGAGTCTCAAAATTTGATTTATGTGCATAAAGTTTCTCACTACTCTGCTCGTGCGTGCCTCGATATGTCTTTCACTGAGCCCGGGCCAGGATATGTTATCGTGCGTAGTTCCACTACATTATTCCGAAGTATGATGTGTTTCGAAGTATGATGCGTTCTGTAGTATGATGTGTTACGGAGTTATTCCCTATTCTGGAGTATGATGTGTTATGGCGCCAATGACGGGGTGGCGACCATGTTTTGTTCACCGAGTCCCATAATGGGCCGGATATGACATATGACATCGATATGCATGATTTGTGTTTTGAAAATAAGCGTCTCGGTATTCTGGATAATTTACTTACTTTCTGTACCTCTTGTGACATGGGACATTGATATGCATGATTTGTGTTTTAAAAGTAAGCATTTTGATATTTTGAATCATGTACTTACCTTATGTACTCCTTGTTCCGATTATGGTTCTGTTTGCTATACTTCTGGAGTATGATGACATCGATCATACATGATTTGTGTTTTGGAAATAAGCATTTTGGTATTCTGGACAATGTACTTACTTTTTTAAATCTCTTGTTTCGATTATGGTTTTGTTTCCAGTATTCCATGCCTTACATACTCAGTACATATTCCGTACTGACCCCCTTTCTTCGGGGGCTGCGTTTCATGCCGCGCAGGTACACCCAGATGAGTAGAGGACATTGCTAGGAGCTGCATCAGCGGGATTGGCGAGCTGCATTTCCTTCCGGAATATTGCCGAGTCTGAGTATATATGTTGTGATTCCTGATTGATGTTAGAGACTTTGCAGACAGAGTCACGTATGTGGGTCGTCAGTCTTGTAAGCGGCTCTGCAAGCCGGTGTATCATTTTGCGTTATGTTATCAATTCTATATGACTATAGATCTTGCTCGACTTGAGAACGAAGAAAAGAATGTTTCTGAAAGTCTTTATTATGTATTTCATTTTTGTTTAAGTTAGGAGTCCAAAGCGAGTATGGGTGTAGTAAGAGTCAGCGGGTTCGCTCGGCCCTAAGTAAGGGTCGGGTGCCCATCATGCCCTATCAAGACTAGGGTGTGACAATAATAGTAAGTTTTTGCAGGGAAGTAGTCGTCCGCCAGTTTGGGAAGAACGTATTTGTCATCATTGTGGGATTAGAGGCCACATCAAGAGGGAATGCAGAAAGTGGCTATATGAGATGGCTGCTATGAATAACCAAAAGAATGATTCGCCTGCTTCTGCATCTCCTAGAAATCCGCCTGCTGGTAATTCTAACAATAATAATCAGAATGCTCGTAACAACGGCAGAGGCAAGGAAGTTGTTAATACTTCTGGTGGAGGGACAGCTCGACTTTATGGGCTGACTCGTAGGGAGATAATTGAGGCTTTTGACGCTGTGGTTACAGGTATCCTTACCATCTGTTCTTATGATGCTTACTCATTAATTGATCCAGGTTCAAATTTATCCTATGTGACTCCTTATTTTGCTCTTGATACGGGTATGAAACCTGAACCTTTGTTGGAACCTTTTGTTGTTGATACACCTTCTGGTGATCCTGTTATTGCTTGTCGAGTGTATAGAAATTGTGTTGTTGTGATTAAGGGACGTGAGATCGTGGCTGATTTGTATGAACTTGAGATGGTGGATTTTGATGTAATTATAGAGATGGACTAGTTGTCTGCGTGTTATGCTAATGTTGATTGCCGCCATAAGTAAGTTCGTTTCGCCTTTCCCGATGAGCCTGTTATCGTGTGGAAGGGTGAAATCGCTAAGCCAAGGGGTAGATTTATTTTGTATCTTAAGGCTCATAAGATGATTACTAAGGGGTGTATTTACCATTTGGTTGCTGTTAATGATACAAAAGTCGTAGTACCTGAATTTGCATTTGTTCCCATAGTTAGTGATTATCCCAAAGTGTTTCCCGAAGATCTCCCGGGCATCCCTCCTGATAGGGTTATTGATTTTGGGATTGATGTTATTCCCGACCCCCAACCTATTTCTATTCCACCTTATCGTATGGCTCTAGCAGAACTAAGGGAGTTAAAGGATCAGTTGAAGGACTTGTTGGATAAACGTTTCATCCGACCAAGTTCCTCCCCTTGGGGTGCCCCAGTCTTGTTTGTTATCAAGAAGGATGGTTCATTTAGGATGTGTGTTGACTACCGCCAGCTTAATAAAGTGACCATTAAGAATAAGTATCCCTTGCCTAGGATAGATGATTTGTTTGACCAACTTAAGGGTGCTAAGTTCTTTTTGAAGATTGACCTGAGGTCTGGATATCATCAATTGAAGATAAAGGAGGAGGATATCCCAAAAACCGCTTTCCGTACTCGTTATGGGCATTTTGAGTTTCTAGTCATATCCTTTGGGTTGACTAATGCACCTGTTGCATTCATGGATTTGATAAATCATGTGTTTAAGCCTTATCTAGACCACTTCATTATTATGTTTATTGATGATATTTTAGTATACTCTAAGAATCGTGAGGATCATTCTAATCATTTGAGGATAACTTTGACAACACTTGAGGAGAACGAGTTTTATGCAAAATTCTCTAAGTGTGAGTTCTGGCTTGAGTCTGTGTCTTTCTTGGGTCACGTGGTGACTGGTGACGGCATTAAAGTAGACCCTCAGAAAATTTCAGCGGTTAAGGATTGTCCTAGACCAACTAGTGCGACAGAAATTCGTAGTTTCTTGGGTTTGGCAAATTATTACAAAGAGTTTGTGGAGGGTTTTTCGTCCATCACCATTGACTAAATTGACACAGAAGACTGCTAAGTTTCTGTGGTTCGAAGCTTGTGAAAAGAGTTTCCAAGAGCTTAAGACAAGCTTGACTTCGGCTCCTATTTTGACTTTATACACTACTGGAAATTTGATCTATAGCAACCCGAAAACCGTTGCAATAGATATCAAAACCATTTCCATAGATCTCTTGCAACGGTTTAGGGGTCCGTGACATCTGCTCGCGTTCCAATAGCTCTACCGCAAACGGTTCTTTGCAACGGTTCCAGAACCGTGGCAATAGCCTCTTTGTGGCAACGGGTTTGCGACTGTTACAGTAGCTCTATTTATTGCAACGGTTGTTTTACTCAAATGGAACGGTTGATAACCGTTGCTATATTTGTTTATGCAGCAATTATTTCCAGCTATTGCAACTTAGTATCTATTGCAACCGTTTTAGCATCAATTGGAACAGGTTATTGCAACAGTTCATATAGCTATTGCAACGGCTTATAATTAATTATTCACTCATGTAATATAATATACTAATTTCTAGACACGTGCGTTGCACGTGAATGCCCAATGGTATATATTACATGTTTTATAAAATAATTTGAATATTATCAAAACATACTTTTGAGTAAACATTTATATATGAAAGAATAAAGCTAACACACACCTGATCTTAGGTGGTCGTTAAGTTGTACAGTATATTTTTCTTATGTTCGTCATTTTAAAATATCAAGAAGGTGCCACTTAGGAAAAGTCTACCTATGATGGTACACGAATTCAAGCAACGTATATTTGGGGACACAAATAAGATAGCTCCTCTGCCTCTTCCGCATAATAAGATTTTTGGACATCATTTCTGGTCAGGGATGAAATGTAGTGCAGTAGAAGATGACCTTGTTGTTCTTAGACATCATTAAATACACGTTTTTGTGAATGATTAATGTGGATCATCATATTGTGAATTATTTTTCAAGGTCAAGATAATTATATCGTCTGAACATAAAAAGAAGAACGATAAAAGCTTAGTTAGATACATGCTATTTTTTACTTATTTTGTTTTTATGAGTAAAAACATGCAATGAAGCATATCTTACCTAATATTTCTTTATAAACTGATATTTGTGATGTATGTTCCTGTCCACAAATCAGATTCAAACACACCACAAATCAGCACCACAGCTCCAGAGACGATTAAAATTAATAGTAACTCATACTACGACTGGCCCAAATTATGTGACACTTTTCACTTTTCGAGAGTCAATTTGAGTAATCTTTGAAGTTAAATTGAATTAGATCAACTACACATTTTAAAATTAAATTTATATATTAAAAAATTTAGAAAAAATACTATAAATTGCAATTCTTCTCATGTCAATATGATTAAATAGTATACTTTAGAATGTTGATCAAAGTTTATATAGTTTGAATCTCAAAAAGCGAAAAAATATCACATAAATTTGGGCAAAGGAAGTAGCAAAGGCACTTCTCAATGAAGTCCTTGACCTCACGATCTTCAACCTTCGTCCATGGCTTTAGACCTCACTGCACATATATATTAGTGCTCCGTCCACTCCAATTTATATGACAATATTTCCATTTTAATAAGTCAAAAAAAATGTCACCTTTCTATATTTAGAAAAGTTTAACTTTGTGAGATGATTTACAACCACACAAATATTTAAAACTTGTTTTGGACCACAAATTTTAAAAGTCTTCCTTTCTTTTTAAAACTCCTGGCCAAGTCAAAGACCTTCATATAAATTGGGACCAAGGGTGTACCTTTTTTAATATCTAACCACACCAACACACTCACTGTACGGTAATCCAGGGTTACAATTTTTAAAACACACGTTTCTAATAAAAATCAAGTATTTTCCTTTCCAATTCAAAGGCTATGTCGTACAATAAAAATAAAATAAAAGGAAAAAATAACATTCATGATATGAATGCTCTAAGAACAACAATAAGCTCTGAGAACAACAATAATGTTGTGAGTCTCTTACATTTAATTTGCACATATAACAAATATTGTATCAAAAGTATAACAAACATTGTCTTTATGCGGGTTGACCAAAATAAATATGACAGTAAAAAAAATATTGGAAGTAAATAATTTGATCAACTTCTCCTAAAGAGGAAACAGACGTAACATTTATCGATTACTGCGGTTTCGTTATCTACAACCATTTTGCACCTCTTTCTTATCAAGCAAATGCATCAAAAGTGATGATTAGTAATACACATGACCCATATTATCGATAATGTAGACGTTACTGCAATTTAGATCCCTGTGAATAACACAAGGCTCATGTGTATACAAATAACACAACACTTTGAGAATCTACGTTGTAACCTTTCTTTAGCGCTTTCATTAAAACATGTTTGCGTTTTTCTCTACTCTCTCAAATTACCTGCAGCACTATGTTATTCTTGTCCTTCAACATCTTTAGATTCACGACTTTTTTTTTCCAATGACATAGTGCTGTATTTGTTTACGAAGAGTATAGTAAGTACTCTCTATTTTGAGTAAAAAACAATAAAAGAAATTTAAGACAAAAAGACATATTTTAAAATTTCAACTTTCAAAGAGGCAAAGTTTGATGAGATTGAACATAACCATAAATATAATTACTATGGGAGACTTGTTTAAAATGTTTGCCCCATAAAAAACTATTTTCTCCAATAAAGCATACAATGAAAGTAGTGTTGAGATTTTGCACCAGAATTTATTCGGCAACCGTGCTCTTCATTGTTTAAGATTTTTTATGGTCTACTCCATTGCAAACTAACGCGATTCGGTTTTCGTGGGAGATTACAATGCAATTATGTTCTTGTGCATCAGTGTCTTGAATAGGACAATTGATTAGTGATTGATAGTCCATAACGTTGTGCAATTTGACTTGGTTCCACACAAGAAGTGCGGAATTGGACCCGGTTTCATGCCACTTCAATTCCCTCTTCTTGATCAAACACTCTGTATACTTTTTCCAACAATCTGATATATATAATCATCCTTGCGTTCTTCATTTCACCCATAATTTCTGAATTTAGTTCAAAACTGAGTTAAAACATCAACAAAGAAAAAGGTGCAGAGTGCAGTCTCAACAGTAGTGCACGTTCTAAACTACAATTACCAGAAAATGGTCCTACGTTGATTGGCACTACATCTAGACAATCACAACAGTAATTTATTTGCCTTTAGTCATTTGGTTTTTAACGCATCACTTCATATGAGGTAGCGTTTCTTTTTCTTGTTTAAGTAGTTAGCAAGAGGAAGTTAGGAAAGAATCTCTTCAAAGAGGTGTTTGATGCGTGCATCTATAGTCTTTTATAAAAATATATATATAAGGGTATTTACGTAATTTAACTCTAAGTTAGAGAGTTCATGCTTTTAACATAATATAGATAATGTATATATAATGCACTAAAATTTATATAAATAATGAATACATTAAAAAAACAAGTGAGCCAAAATATCAAGCTGTTTTTGTATTTATAAAAACAAGATTACAATATTGTCTGCCAATTCAAGAGTTAGCATACATGAGTTTGCAAAAATTCAAATATAAAAGATTCCTAAAATATCTAAGTTCTAGCAGCAATCAACCAATACAAAGAACTCCACTGATTTCTTCTACCCTTTATCCATTTTGCTCCACCTACAAAATATTATAAATCAATGATTAAGCAAAATTTTCACTAAATAATTTATTTTTAACATAATATATATTCTTGATGTGCAAATAAAACATGTTTATCAATCCTCTACAGAGCAGTTTACAACAAAATGCACCAACACTACAAAGGTAACTAAATTGAATATAACATGTGTGTTAGTAGTTTTTAAGAACAAATTAGAGTCCAATAACCAAAAGGCAGTACTCTCATTAGCTTCTCCTAAGCTAGAAATTCATTGAAGTTATTAAAGAATTAAACTTTATCATGAACATCAATATAGCACATCACTTTAAACATGCTAATTCAAATTAATAATTTTGGTTGAAATGAACTTCAGTTGAACATCAACCAAGATGGTTAGACAGTTTCAAATCAAAATTAGAGGACAAACTAATGGAGCAGTAATGTCACCAAAAGGGGAGCTCAGATGTGGTTCTATAGAGTAGAGTTCGTCTAGAAAAAACTTGCTGAAATGGAAGTCCAAATCAGCAACAAAATACAGCTAAAAGAGGACCAAAATTTCCCAAAACTCCAAAGTAAAGCACCAAAATTGCCACGAAACTTGTAGCAATGGAAAACATAAGAAGTTGGTGCAACGGAATTAGAAGTTTACAGTCATATCTGACTTCTATAGCAATATCATAGTATTTTTCAACTTTATAGGCTCAAATAAATTGAGGAAAAGGTGTAAGACACCCTTCAAAATTCGCATAACATGCGATTCCGTTCCAGACTTCAGTTAATTCTCCAAGGCTTTGTTAGAAAATGTTTAAGAGTACAATTACAAAAGCAAACTTCAAATTTCTACATATTTATGAAAATGACTAAATGCAGAAAAGAGAGATATCAAATGAGCTAGGTTTTCCTAAGTCAGCACATATGACAATTCAATGGCCTCTTAAAACACTACTTAACTATTTATCAAATATTAAACAATTTGGAAGGCTAGCTAATGTTTTCAACATATTTGAGCCTAACCTATTTAATCCAATTGTTAGCATGCATTAACTATTCTATTATTCTACTCAATTAATTACATTTAACAAGCAGGGTCTGCTTATTTTTTTAACACAAGACAATTAAATAAGAAATCAGGACTATCTGCAAGTCAAGTCACAGATAAGTAACTCACTCCAACCCCAAAGCAAATATAGCTACTGTACTTGTAGATTTTATGTACATTCAAGAAGATAAGAGAAGCTGGTCACTTAGACTGGAATGTCTTCATTTTCGTTGTCCAATCAGCTCTAGTGAATTTAATAGGAAACATCTCGCAAAAGAAGAAAAATTATTAGTAAAAAGATGTGTCACCTCAGTGATATGGAATTAATCACAAAAAATTAGACAACTAGTTTGAAACAAGTTCACATACTAACAACACATTGACACTTTCTAAAATAAAGGGAGCAAGGGTATGCTAAAGAAACTTCATTTTTTCTTTAAATATTTCAAAATATGAGTGAAAATATAATGAGAAACCTTTTTTTGTGTGTGTGGTGGAAGGGGAGTTAGCTCCAGAAATGTATGTAAGGCTATCTTTTTAACCAATATTTTTCCTCTTGCAACTTTGGATTGTTGCAAATGAGTTAAACAATCGACAAGAATGATAAAAAGTGCTCCTTTCACCGTAATGCTGCCTTACCCCAAGTTTAGTTCTAATATTTGTTTCACGCACTCTATATATTTTTCTCCAATCGGTTGACCTTCAAATGCTATTGAAAATAAGAGCTGGTCAAATCAGAGCATTATGTCTATGTAGAAGGTTTTAACACTATGGTTGTGCTCCACATATCATGACATATTTTATCTGAAATCTATATAAAATTAATAAAAATAAATTCACCACAAGAACCATGCTTAGAAAGTCAATGAGTTTTAAGTAAATTAACTTGAAGGTCTCACTTCTTAAACAACTAATCTGTACATTTCTCCGGTTTAAGATTCCACATTCCACCAAATTCCATCTCCTAAATAAAGCAAAAGATATTGTAGAAAAGAGCACATCAATATACTTGGCAGCTAATATATAAGATAAATCGCCAATAGATATAAAAGGAAACAATATGTGAGTGGATTGATGGGTAAATTTTAACTCTCTTCGAGAGAATTAAGAATACACTTAAGAGCTGCATTTGTCTTCAAAAGACCACATTGCAACAGAGGAAAAGATGCAGATTTTACAGTAAGCATTGTTCATACGCATCCTTAGCATTACAACACATGATCATCAAGATGGAACATCCCCCAAATTATGAGTGCAAGTGTAGTGTATAACAATTCATATGGAGGCACCAAATATTTACATGTTGGACTAGAGAAAAGGCAACTAACAGTTTACTATCTTTAGTTTTGGACCTAAACTCATCTTTATTCTTTCACCTAGAACTCTAATAGTCCATAATGTTTGCTAAAGTAGGGCGCTTTCAGTCACTCTCCAAAAGTTCTTCAAAATCTAATAGGGAAGGAACTTAGCTTCTTCACTGCTTCTTGAGATAATATTCTACAACATATTGGTTATTTCCGCTTGAGTTCTTGGCAGTCCAATTACGACATTAAGATCAAATAGCCAGCAAATGTACTTTTTTAAATTAAAAAATCTATTGAGTTCATTCAATCCACTCTCTGTTACAACACTCATCTCTTTTTCATCCACCATTTCATTGGTCAGGAACAATGAACATTTAAATTTTTTAACTTTAGAGTTGAATCATACCTGCAAATTAAAAAATATATTCTGAGATCAAAAAAATTAAAATATATATATTCTGAGATCAATTCCTAACTACTATACAATACGTTATCATCTACCACCTCTATCGCCCTTAAATTAAAGATTGGTATCAACTTTAAAAGCAAGTAAATTAGTACTAACTTCAGTTAATTGGAAAAATATAAATGAGAACGAGACACTTTTTGAAAATTGAATACTTCTGTTGGTAAATAATGTATTTTACTCCTTAAAAAAGAGTTTCTTTCAGTTCTAACTATGGCTTTATCAGAGAGGAAAATCAAAGGCAATGACTACATTTGTTTTCATGTAAAATGAGTATAAAAAATACTGTGAAATTCATTATATTAATGTGGAAATAGAGATTGCACAAATCTGTGGATACAAAATAAGCATACGAAACACAACGTAGAAGGTAAAAGAAATAGTAACTCACAAGCAACATCTAAGAGAAAATCACCACAAAAAAGATGCCATTCAAAACCCTAACTACTAGAGATAGAGAAAAACTTGAACAAGATTGAAATTAAAGTTATTGAAACAGTAAATTTTTGCAGAAATTCGAAACCCTAAAACTCAGGAAATTTTTACATGGAATAATCATTTACAGAACAAGAGATTCAAGAAATACCGGAAAAGGTTGAGAATCAAGAAACGGAGTTCAAGTACATAGCATAGTTCGCTATTCTTTTGAGCTTTGGACATGAAAGCTCATAGCTTCGTTTCTCTGTTCTTCACAGATAAATAGTTCAGATTTTCATCCCTAGAAATAATTTTTGTGTTCCTCATAGTTGAGAGAAACTTTTGTAGCCCTTCATATTAAAAGATTCGATTGCAAATTTGTTAGTTTTGCAGACCTTCGATGTGTTCGATTCAGAAGAAATTTGTGTTCTTAAGAGAGATGTCTAAGGTGTACTGGGTTAGGTTTTGATAACAAAAAAAATGAAAATATAATATAGCAAAACTACTTAAAGAGAGGCCATATTCTTGGGAAATTAGACAGGGAAAATTAAAGAGGTAAATCAAAACCGTTGCAATATATATTTTTAACCATGAAACCGTTACCATAGGGGTGTTTATTGCCACGGTTACCAAGACTGTTGCAAAGAGTACCCCTATAGCAACGGTTCGTACTCTATTGCGATGTAATTGCAAAAGTGTTTCAATAGCACTGAGACCCTTAAGCCACGGTTATATCCGTTGCAATAGATATATATGGCAACGGTTTTGAAACCATTGCAAAAAAGTCCGTTGCTTTAGGCTCAATTTCCAGTAGTGTTACCTTCTGGGTCTGGTGGATATGTGATGAATTGTGATGCTTCTAGAATTGGTTTGAGTTGTGTATTGATGCAGAACAGTAAGGTAATTGCTTATGCTTTGTGTCAGTTGAAGAAGTATGAGACGAACTATCTGACTCATGACTTGGAGTTGGCTGTTGTGGTATTTGCTTTGAAAATTTGGCGTTATTATTTGTATGTTGAGCATTGCAATGTTTTTACTAACCATAAAAGCTTGCAATATATCTTTAAGCAGTGAGAGTTGAATCTCGGACAGCGGAGAGTTGTTAAAAGACTGCGACTTGAATATTTTGTATCACCCTGGTAAGGCTAATATGGTTGCTGATGCTTTGAGTAGAAAATCTATGGGCACGTTGGCTTATTTGCATGCACATGACATGCCCATAGGGAAGGAAATTCAAATACTTGTTGGTCTTGGGGTCAGACTTGATGAAACCAAAGATGGAGAGTTAGTGGGAATCATGCCATCACGGTCTAACATGATGGAAAGGATAAAATCCAAGCAATATGATGATGAACTTTTGGCAAAGTACACTTCATTTACTATTGGTGATAGTGTTCTGCGGTTGCAAGGACGATTGTGTGTTCCTGATGTTGATGGTCTTCGATAAGAATTAATGATGGAAGCTCATAGGTCTAAGTAATCGATTCATTCGGGATCCACCAAAATGTATAAGGATTTGAAATGACACTATTGGTGGAAGAGCATGAAGGTTAATATTTCTAACTTTGTGGCTAAGTGTTTAAACTGTCAACAGGTGAAGGCTGAACATCAAAGGCCTGGAGGCCTGGCTCAAAATATTGAGATTCCGCAGTGGAAGTGGGAGGAGATCAATATTGATTTCGTTGTGGGTCTACCCTGCACAAAGGCCAAGTTTGACTTGATTTGGGTTATCGTGGATAGACACACAAAGTCTGCCCATTTTCTCCCTGTGAAGATGTCATATCCCGTAGCGGAGTACGCCAAGTTATATCTAAAAGCGATAGTTAGATTGCATGGTGTTCCAACATCGATTATATCTGACAGAGGTACGCAATTTACTGCTCATTTTTGGACATCTTTCAGGAAGGATTGGGAACTAGAGTGAAATTGAGCACTGCCTTTCATCCTCAAACTGACGGGCAGGCGGAGAGAACTATTCAGACTTTGGAAGACATACTATGAGCTTTTGCAATCGATTTTGGAGGAAGTTGGGATGAACACCTACCTCTGGTGGAATTCGCTTACAACAATAGCTATCAAGCGAGTATTCGGATGGCTCCTTATGAGGCTCTTTATGGGATGCCTTGTCGGTCTCCAATTGGTTGGTTTTAACCAGCTGAAGTGGAGTTGTTGGGTACGAATTTAGTTCATGAAGCAATTGAGAAGGTTAATCTTATTGTGCAACGGCTCAAGACAACTCAGAGTTGACAGAAGTCCTATACCGATATGAGGCGACGTAAGCTAGAGTATTCTGTCGGTGACAAGGTGTTCTTGAAAGTGTCGCCGATGAAGGGAGTAATGCGGTTTGGTAAAAAGGGGAAACTTAGTCCCCGTTTCATTGGCCCTTACGAGACTGATAAGAAAATTGGAACAATGGCTTATGAATTAAAGTTGTCATCCGATATGGCCATGGTACACCTTGTGTTTCGCGTTTCTATGTTGAGGTTGTACAAACCTGATCCTTCCCATGTTGAACCATGAATAGATTGAAATTAATGAAGGGTTAACCTATGAAGAAAAATCGGTTCAGATTCTAGATCGTCAAGTTAGAAGGTTGAGGACGAAGGATGTGGCATCGGTTAACGTGTTGTGGCGAAACCATAATAATGAGAAAGATACTTGGGAAGCAGAGGAGGACATGAAGAAGAGATATCCCCACTTGTTCCCTATGGCAGGTATGAGCTAGTGTTTTAAATTACTCATGAATTAATAGTTGTGTTTGTTCGAAGCAACTTGTGGTTTAGTGAATTTTTTCCAAATAATTATTCTCATTCGAGGACGAATGAATCTTAAGGGGGGATAATGTAACATTCCGTAAATCCGTATAGAGTGTGAAAGTATTGTATGAGTCCTTTGGAACCTTATATGTTGGGTTACGTGCATGACTTTAGGCTAAAGACCCAAGAGGAGATGGTCAAAATGAAAATTCACTGCAGTTTCACGAAAAGGAGGTTTGATGGTCGTCCTTTGTACCGTTGATCTGTTCGACGCTCCTTCCTTTGCACCGTAGAATGTAAGGAAGAGAAAGTTTCTTACTGGAAATTTCATGACTTTGATGGAGCAGATCGACGCTCCGTCGTTTGTACCGTCGAATTGACCTAGCACAAAGACCATTCGACGGAGCAGATCGACGCTCCGTCGTTTGTACAGTCGATTGTGCCTGACGGGCCGGAATTATATAAGATGCAAAATTTTAGTTTTTCTTCCATTCTTTTTGTCACGACCCAACCCCGTGGGCCGCGACTGGTACCCTAACTGGGTACCCGTACATACCTACCCGACCGACTTTCGAATCATACGGATTTTTTTTTCTTTTTAACAGAAATTACAGAAGTAGGTCGATACAAATACGGCACGCGCGCAAACATACATATATATACATACATAACTGAACATACAGACATTTACATATAAGCCGATAAGGCTAACATACCGACGAAACCCGTAACCCACACATCTATCTACAGGCCTCTACAGACATACAGAATCATATGACGGGACAGGGCCCCGCCGTACCCAGAATTTCCATACATACAGAACATACGGAAGAACAGAAGATATATACCAAAAGTATATGCTCCGGATCGAAGGAGCTCTTCAAACAGCAGAGTCAGAAACCTATGCTGGCGGCGTATCACCTGGTGCGTCTGTACCTGCGGGCATGTAGCGCAGCCCCCGAAGAACGAGGGTCAGTACGAAAAATGTACCGAGTATGTAAAACAGAAATATAACAGATATAATCATAGTCCGAACCGGAGTCACAGAAATATAACGGACAGAACCATAAATCAGACTGACGGACAGAGTCATGATCCAGACAGACATACAGAATCGTGTTCCATACAGATAAACAGAATCATGGTTCGGACAGACAGACAGAATCATAATACGGATAGACGAGCAGAATCAGTATCCATACAGACGTACAAAATCGGAATTCATACGGGCGTACCGAATAAAAATCCATACGGACATACAGAATCAGAATCCATACGAACATACAGACATAGTCGTGATTCAGACGGACAGACAGAAGTATGTCGGACAGAATTATGCATGCAGAGTAGTACAGAGTCATACAGAATCATACAGAGGCATGTGCTTATATAAATACATATGGCACACGCATACATTCATACAGATCCCGGCCCTATCTGGGGGCGCGGTAACAGAACCCGGCCCTCTTAGTACGGGACGCGGTGGACAGACAGAATCAGATCAGATCATATGCCATCCTGGCCGCCATCCCCATACACATATCATAATATCATACAGACATACAGATCCCGGCCCGCACGCCGAGGGACGCGGTGAACAATGCAGAGAAATATGCACGATAACAGAACCTGGCCCGGGACGCAGTGAAGGAATGCATTGAGACAGACACGAACTGATAAATGAGAAACTACTTACATACAGACTCAACATACAGACTCAATCAAACTGAAGGGTGCCAAACGGCGAGTCAAAATCAGAGTATCCGGATAGTATGCATAGTACGCGCCTATATCCTACTTGGGAAGGCACGACGGATTATTATCAGAATCAGATTCTCAAATGTTCAGAAATCATTTTGTAAGAATTTCATAAAAATAGTTGTATCATAATCAAAATAATAGTTCAGATGGTTTCTGAGAAAATCGGACAAAACGGAAGTATTTAAAGTATTACAGAAGATATCGGGCCTTGCGGGCCCGCCTCGGACCAACTCGAGGCAACATATGTAAATTATCGCTAATAGACCTTATGAGGTCATCCATAATCGTTTGGAAGTGTTCCGACTCCGTTTAGGGAAGTTTTGTACAAAAACTCACTTTAAAGGCAATTTGTAAGAAAATAGCTTCAATTGAATTGAAGGAATTGGAGTGGTTTTCCGTCTCGAATTCCGGGGAACGGAGTCGTACTTAAGGCTCGTGGCCGAGCCTATCACATCCAGAACATGCCTAGGAACAAAGGGAAATGCTTCACATACCTCGATAGCGCCTTACGCTCGCTTGGCGTCGACTTCAATTTCGTCCAAAATCTAGAAATGGTCAAGTTTACCATTTGTTAGTTTCAAACTTTTCAATAATTCAACTTAACACAAACTTGCCTACCGAAATTTCGGCAGCATTTCCTCTGTATATAAGACATCCCCGAGACTTAGCTCGGCTCAATTCACCATCACAACAACCCAGAAATAGCATCAATAACAACAATATGCATTAAACATACGATATGGCATCACTAGCCATCCTTTCGACATAACGAAACATTTTGCGTTTCAACCTTACATTTCCAACCCAAACTTATTATTCTCATATTCATCATCCATCAAAATCATTACAACATACGTCGGAGGCATATCATACCATTTCCACACAATATACACAAGATATGCAAAACATACCAACTTTCCATTAAGCCACTACTTGTCCAATTTTTCCTAACTTTCAACATACAAGTTAATTTATCTTGAATTTTCGAATAAGCAAAAACGTCGGATGTAACATCCTCCTCCCCTTTAAAAACATTCGTCCTCGAATGTTAAATTGACCTTATGGGGCGTCATACTACTTCGGGAGGGTTCTCTTTATAGCCGTCCTTTACTGACTTTCCGGCATGGCTACTTTACCAACATTATGGGGTAATTTTTCACATTACTGATTCAAATGCCTTCATAATATATTTTCTCATACCCCACATGATCATCAAACCATAAGCTATATTCTCGTGACAGACGGATGCTTTTCAGGCATTATAGTTAACATCACTTCTTGTCACACTTCTGAGTTCCTTACCACATTATCGAAATCCCACTTCATACCCGACACTTCATACCAAACGGATTCAGAACTAGGACCGGACGCGTAGAAGCATATCGGACGGATTCGTAATCGGAGGCAGACGTACTAAACCGTGGCGGACGGATTCATAGTCAAAGCCAGGGGTACGAAAGTATGTCAGACGAATCTGAGATCGGGGTCAGACGTATGGAGAGGTATCAGACAGATTCGAAATCAGAACCAGACATACAGAAATGTATCATACAGAGTCGTGATCCCAAATCAGACAGACAGAAATGCGTCAGACAAAGTCATAATTAGAATCAGACATACGGAGATGTATCAGACAGACACGTGATCGAAATCAGACGTACAGAGGCACATAAGACAGATTCATATCCGGAGTCAGACATACAGAGGTGTGTCAGACAGATTCGTAATCAGAGTTAATCGTACAGAGATATGTCAGACAGAAACGTATTCAGAATCGATCATACAGAGGTATGTCAACCAGGAACATATTCAGAATCAGACATACAAAGATTTATCATATTGGAAACATAATCGAGTTCAGAAGTACAGAGACGTAATAGGCAGAGCCTTATCAGAATCGGGAGGGTAGAAGTATAACAGGTAGAATCTGAGTTAGAATCAGATCACTCCTATTAAGGCTCCAGTGATTTAAGGAAATTTCCCTCTATTTGAAAGCTTGTTCGCCGAGTGGTCATACAAATCGTCTTGCGTGTCGCTTATCGACTCTTTCAGAGATTCGGCTTATTCGCACTTCTTATCTTCCATCATTCCTACTATCCATACTCATTTTTTTTTTCCAGACATCGTCATACCAGACTGAGTTATAATGGAATAGGAGTTTTTCTAGTCCTTGACAACATTTGTGTCCTCATCCCCGCTTCGCTTCATGTATTCGGTTTAGTAAAACCTTTCGTCTATCACAACGTTAGTTGCCGGGACTCGGCTCTTAACCCACATGGGCACCAAACGAAAATCATACACACACACATACACACATACGGATACCTTTACTACTATCTTACTGGCGAACGTCTCTGACTGTCATTCGAATTCGCTCAATTTCCCGAGCGGTATCGCACCTTTCCTTTTTGCCCATTTAATTCCGCGTCGGTCTGTGTGGCTTTTGTAAAGGCACTAATTACTCCACACATTCTCTTTTCCTTTAGATTACCCCAAACTTTTCATTTATATCCATCATACCTACACTTTTGCAAAACTTTGCATTACTTCCCAGGGGGTCACCCATCCCAGAATTGCTCTGGCTTGAGCACGCTTAACTCCAAAACTTTCATGCATTTCGACGCGTTAGGGCTGATATAATTTCGTCGATCGCCCCGCACGACCTTTGTCGCGTAATTTTAGAGCAAAGTCTTAGCAAATTTTCGGAAAATTTTTGTAGCGGGTCCCACCCCCGGCTAAGTCATACAATTACCATATCGCCTTTCTGAATCTTGGTACCTACCAAGTTAACATTTACCTTACTATTTCTAATACCCAGAAGTATAAGATCACGTAATGCAACAAAATACAGACTTATCCATACATACATCTCTCAAAAAGAATCGCTGGCGTACCTGGGCGTGCGCTCGCAGACGCTCCTGGGTCCTGCCGGCCGATTAAAGCAAACACGCGGTTCGAAGGACCGCTGTAACCAGAAGCTGCACCACGTCCTCTGCCACGACCCGCTGGCGCTGGTGCTGGTGTCGGTGCTCCTCGCCCCGTGGGGCGCATGGCCGCCGAAGGAGAAGATGAGCCTGCAACGGACCCAGCAGGCCGAGCTGAACCTGAACTGCCCTTAAGCGGGCACTCTCTGACTCGATGGTCTGGGCTCCCACAAAAATAACAAGCGCCCGTAGCGCGATAACACTCCCCCGGGTGGGGTCTCCCACAGTAAGAACATGGGGGTATGGGTGGCCTCGACTGACCGGGACCTCTGCTCACCTGTGGGCCTGGGACTCTGGAGCTCTGTCCCGTGAACTGTGGGGGTGTGCTGTAGGCTGGCTGGGACGAATACCTGTTACCCTGCCGCTGGGAAGGCTCACCCTGAAATCCCCCTGAATATCCAGCCGATCTGGCTCTCTTAGGCCGGCCCCTGTCGTAACCCCTATCAGGCCGACGCTCCCGTCGTCGGTCCTCCATGCCCTGGGCGTATGCCTGTACCCGGGCTACATGCATCCCTGGATGAGAAGCCATGGCCAAGCAACCGTCAATCAGATAAGAGTCTAGTCCCATCACATACCTGTGTACCCTATCGGCCATCTCGGCTACTATGGCGGGCGCATACCTAGCCAGTGAGTCGAACTATAGGCTGTACTCGCGAACACTTCTACCATTCTGTCTCAGGTTCAAGAACCGATCAACCCTAGCTCTGGTGGTAGAAAATGATCAAGAAAGGCCTTAGTAAACTCAGCCCATACCGCTGGGAGAGCATCGTCACCTCTGGAGAGCTGCCAAGACTCATACCAATTTGCCGCCACCTCATATAATCGATATGAAGCCAACTCCACAGACTCAATCGGCGAAGCCTTAATCAATCGTATTGTACTCTCCATCTTTCTAATGAACTCCTGGGGGTCCTCCTCAGGTTTTGTCTCGGAGAATTCTGGAGGATTACATGTCAAAAACTCACGAGCCCTGGAGCTCTCATACCTGTCCACACGACCACCCCCAAATCCATGCCTGCGAACCTGCTCCGCCATCAATGTGGTCAATAACTGAACCGCATCTCGCATGGCCCTACCCTCCGCCTCTGCCTGTGGAGCTGGAGGCTCGAGCACTGGAACCTCAGGAGCTTGCGGTGGAGCCGTCTCCCGATTAGCAGCTTCTGCTGCTCTGATATCCTCCGGCAAGGAGGGTGTAACAGATCCAGACGACGGGGGCACATCCTCAAGTGCAGGCTGCACACTGGCCCTGGTAACCCTCGGGGCCCGGCTGGCCTCTCCTGCCTCTATCCTCGCCTTGCCCTTCTGGGCAGCTGTTGCCTTCTTCGGAGGCATCACTGAAACATAGCAGATCGTTAGGAGAGGATCATCCTACTAATACAGTTCTATCGCACGATCTAAGAATCCAAAGAAGGGTAACATCCTAAATGCCCTGTAGCTTCCTGTTTATAGATGTGGTGCACAACACATCGATAAACAAGACTCTACTAGACACGACCTGTAGACATACCGAGGACTAACCGCTCTGATACCACTTTTGTCACGACCCAACCCCGTGGGCCGCGACTGGTACCCTAACTGGGTACCCGTACATACCTACCCGACCGACTTTCGAATCATACGGATTTTTTTTTTCTTTTTAACAGAAATTACAGAAGTAGGTCGATACAAATACGGCACGCGCGCAAACATACATATATATACATACAGACATTTACATATAAGCTGATAAGGCTAACATACCGACGAAACCCGTAACCCACACATCTATCTACAGGCCTCTACAGACATACAGAATCATATGACGGGACAGGGCCCCGCCGTACCCAGAATTTCCATACATACAGAACATACGGAAGAACAGAAGATATATACCAAAAGTATATGCTCCGGATCGAAGGAGCTCTTCAAACAGCAGAGTCAGAAACCTACGCTGGCGGCGTATCACCTGGTGCGTCTGTACCTGCGGGCATGTAGCGCAGCCCCCGAAGAACGGGGGTCAGTACGAAAAATGTACCGAGTATGTAAAGCAGAAATATAACAGATATAATCATAGTCCGAACTGGAGTAACAGAAATATAACGGACAGAACCATAAATCAGACTGACGGACAGAGTCATGATCCAGACAGACATACAGAATCGTGTTCCATACAGATAAACAGAATCATGGTTCGGACAGACAGACAGAATCATAATACGGATAGACGAGCAGAATCAATATCCATACAGACGTACAAAATCGGAATTCATACGGGCGTACCGAATAAAAATCCATACGGACATACAGAATCAGAATCCATACGAACATACAGACATAGTCGTGATTCAGACGGACAGACAGAAGTATGTCGGACAGAATTATGCATGCAGAGTAGTACAGAGTCATACAGAATCATACAGAGGCATGTGCTTATATAAATACATATGGCACACGCATACATTCATACAGATCCCGGCCCTATCTGGGGGCGCGGTAACAGAACCCGGCCCTCTTAGTACGGGACGCGGTGGACAGACAGAATCAGATCAGATCATATGCCATCCTGGCCGCCATCCCCATACACAGATCATAATATCATACAGACATACAGATCCCGGCCCGCACGCCGAGGGACGCGGTGAACAATGCAGAGAAATATGCACGATAACAGAACCTGGCCCGGGACGCAGTGAAGGAATGCATTGAGACAGACACGAACCGATAAATGAAAAACTACTTACATACAGACTCAACATACAGACTCAATCAAACTGAAGGGTGCCAAACGGCGAGTCAAAATCAGAGTATCCGGATAGTATGCATAGTACGTGCCTATATCCTACTTGGGAAGGCACGACGGATTATTATCAGAATCAGATTCTCAGATGTTCAGAAATCATTTTGTAAGAATTTCATAAAAATAGTTGTATCATAATCAAAATAATAGTTCAGATGGTTTCTGAGAAAATCGGAAAAAACGGAAGTATTTAAAGTATTACAGAAGATATCGGGCCTTGCGGGCCCGCCTCGGACCAACTCGAGGCAACATATGTAAATTATCGCTAATAGACCTTATGAGGTCATCCATAATCGTTTGGAAGTGTTCCGACTCCGTTTAGGGAAGTTTTGTACAAAAACTCACTTTAAAGGCAATTTGTAAGAAAATAGCTTCAATTGAATTGAAGGAATTGGAGCGGTTTTCCGTCTCGAATTCCGGGGAACGGAGTCGTACTTAAGGCTCGCGGCCGAGCTTATCACATCCAGAACATGCCTAGGAACAAAGGGAAATGCTTCACATACCTCGATAGCGCCTTACGCTCGCTTGGCGTCGACTTCAATTTCGTCCAAAATCTAGAAATGGTCAAGTTTACCATTTGTTAGTTTCAAACTTTTCAATAATTCAACTTAACACAGACTTGCCTACCGAAATTTCGGCAGCATTTCCTCTGTATATAAGACATCCCCGAGACTTAGCTCGGCTCAATTCACCATCACAACAACCCAGAAATAGCATCAATAACAACAATATGCATTAAACATACGATATGGCATCACTAGCCATCCTTTCGACATAACGAAACATTTTGCGTTTCAACCTTACATTTCTAACCCAAACTTATTATTCTCATATTCATCATCCATCAAAATCATTACAACATACGTCGGAGGCATATCATACCATTTCCACACAATATACACAAGATATGCAAAACATACCAACTTTCCATTAAGCCACTACTTGTCCAATTTTTCCTAACTTTCAACATACAAGTTAATTTATCTTGAATTTTCGAATAAGCAAAAACGTCGGATGTAACACTTTTCAATCTCAAAAACCCTAAGGACGAAAATATCTCTCTAGGGCTCCAACACTAAGGTAAGAACATCTTAATCATTGATTATCAATCCTAACATCAAACCCATGATTCTTAAAATGATTCTTGTGACTAAAACCTAGGGTTTGCAACATAATTCTTCCTAAAGTGATTCAAGGTAGGGTTTGGGTGTTCTTCACTAGAAAAGTGAATTGTTAAACAAAGTTTCTTTATTGAATATATGTTTTAAAAACCTTATCATGGATATATGTTTTCTTCTCAAAGGTTCTTTATTGAATAAAAGGTGAACTTCTCATGCAAAACCCTAATTCATGTCTTTGCTTGTGGTTGGTGTGCGTGAGGGGACAAGCCCACATTAAACCTTGATTGTATTATCATCTATATACGTATATGAAATCATAATCGTTTTCTTCTATAAGAGATGATCAGTGATGATGGTTAATTGTTGGTATTGATGATTTTACAAAGGAACTAAGACAAAGGAATCTTGTTTAAAGAAGTGGAAACGTTTTCAAGATTATCTATGAAACTATGGATTTTCGTAATAGCATAATGAACTTTAATGCTATTTGATGGTGTGACTACTTTGAGATAAATTGTGAATCGGCTTCTATACTATGAACTTTATTGTTGTGTCTGGCCTAGCTACTCAGGAGGAAGGATAGCCACTATGAATCCTAGTGTGATAATGCCTAGCCATTCGGGAGGAAGAGTGGCCGCTTCCGGATTCGCTACCTGGGGTGTGATTATGCCTAGCTATTTAGAAGGAAGGATAGTGTTACACCTGGGAAAATTCCCCATTAACATAGAGTGAATAAGCTAGCGAAGGGCGCGACGTATACGATGATTTGATAAGTAAGAGATGGAATTTGATGATTCCAATTGAGATCCAAAGGCATTTAACGGAAATGAAGAAGTTTGTCAAAGGAAGTAAAGGATATATTATGTGTCGGTTAAGAATTATGGACGACGAGTTAATGATGGCATAATGATGTCTTTGAGACTAGTGATAACGTCCCTTAGATTGGTATTGAGGTGTTAAACAAGTGTCAAGAAGGTTCCATAAGGATTGGAGATCAAGCGAGTCGACGAGAACGAAATCGGAACAGCTGGGCACTATACGGCCCAACATACGGACCGTATAAATTATACTGGCCGTATTTTAGGCCGTATAATTAGCCAAGAGGACCATCATATTCTGGAACAAACATACGGCCACACATACGGCCCGTATAAAATGTACGGACCGTATGTTGGTCCGTATATTTGGGTCGGGACAGGTTTCAATTTAATATAAAGACCTCTCTCTTTCATTTTATTTCATTTCACTTCACTCCTCTACACTTCAAGAAAACTCTAGAACACTCTCTAATATTCATCCACAAGAAATCAAGGGAAAACCATGATCAACTACATCTAAACCACAAAATCAAGCATATGAAACCTAATCAAAGTTCATCCACACCAAGAAAACTCAAGGGAAGCGAGTTAGGGTTTTGGTGCAAGAAGAGAAGCTTCACTCAAGTGTTGTTCATCCATCATCTAAGCTGAGTTTTATGATCATTCTTGTTTTTTTAAGGTGTTGAAAGTTAAAAACACATGGATTGTAGAAAGACATAGAAAATGGGTCATGAATGTGTGAATAGTGACATTGTTGGGTGAGAGATTTGGATTGAATTATGAATATTGGTATGTTGTGATTGTAAATATGTTGTGAATGTCATTTAGAACACGGAATAAGTATTAGATATGAGAAAACACGATAGTGAGCTATAACCACAATTATGGAGAAATTGAAGGGGAATTGTCAAATGCGGATAATGTAGATGAATGATGATTGTTGTCTATTACATTGTGAGTGTTGTTATGAATGTTGGGAGTTGATATAGAATATGGAAAAGTTGTATAAACAAAGGAAATGCTGCCCAATTTTCCTTAGCTTCAATAAACACGTTCTTATAATCGCTTAGCTAATGTTAATGCAAATTCTTTTGAAGGTAAAGACGTGAGCATTAAATGAAGACGAACAAGCAATAGAGTAGTTAAACGCCAAAGGTATGTGAGGCTAGTCCTTTCCTTCTAAGGCATGAATCTTATGGCATGAATTTCCTTTTTCTTCATGAGTTTCCTATCTTCAAGAAAACTAAGAGTCTTTGTTCATGAATAGCCATATGAAATAAGAGATACACTATGGGTACGATAAAGATGATGATAAGTAAGTCTAAAGAAATATAGAATCCATGATATGATGATCTTATAAAGATAATGATGCGATCTATAACCCATTGATGTCGTTATTGTATACACTCACCTTATATGCTAATCCCTTCAAGGTGAGGCAGAATGTCAATGAATGCTCCATAATGAAATCGAGGGATCACGACCTTACGTCACCCCGATAAAGTATAGCTATCCTTGAGCTATTATGCATGCATTATGATAATAGTATGATATGCCTATGATATGCACCTGATGATGATATTACACCGCTAAGGCGGGCAGACACCGCTAAGGCGGACAGACACACACCACTATAGTGGGCAGCTTATACCCCGGATGCGGAAGGCCTGGACGCAAGTTAATTATTATCACACCGTACCTATATGGACGGGCAGCTTATACATTATCACACCGTACCTATATGGACGGGAAGCTTATACATTATTGCATACATGAGATGATGATGATTATGAGTAAGTCAGCATGTGCTATTACTTCTATAAGTTACAGTCAACTACAGTTGCTCCTTGTTGATGCTTCCCTTATCTCATTGATGTATCATTATTGTTTATGCCTCTCATACTCCAGTACAATATTCGTACTGACGTCTGTTTTCTTTGGACGTTGTGTTCATTCCCACAGGTAGACAAATAGGCGACCCAGACTCGTAGGAGCTACTCGCTGATTTGAAGAGCACTCCATCTTCCGGAGGTGACATTGATTATTCTTTTAGTATATATGTATATGTATGTTTTGGGCACGACGGGATCCTGTCCCGTCCTTATGTCTAGTACTCCAGTAGAGGCTCGTAGATACGCAGTGTGGGTTATATGGTCTCACAAGGTTGCAGCTATGTACATATATTGATGGCCGAAAGGTTTATGTATATAAAAGTAAATGAAAGATGACTTGCTCATAATTTGAGTATGAATTTGATACAAGAACGTTTAATGAGCATAATAAGTAGTAGAACGAGCGGTGCTCGATGGATAGCCCCGGGTACCCGTCACGGCCCCTAGTCGGGTTGTGATAGATAGCCACCATTGAATTTCATATTCCGGTGTGGTGCGCTGTGACAAGGGAACCTCTACGGTCACCCCTTCGATGTGCTTGATTCTTGGGCCTGTATTGGCATGTGTGATATTCTTATTTTCTCATGGAATTGTTGTTGTTAATTATGATCAATTGAAAGGCATATTTGAAGTTGTACCTTGACAAGAGGCCTTATAATCGGTTTTGATAATTCTTATTGAGATACACAAACTGAATAACTGTTCTTACATTGGTTTCACATGATTTTCAGGACTGATTTCTTTATGTATTATTGTACTTTATTTTCATATTACTTGTTGTCCCCGAGGCGCTCACTGAGTACGAAGTACTCAGGCATACCATTGCTGTTTTTTATGGTATGTTAGGTAACAGTGAAGAGCAGGTTCTTGATACTCCGGGCGTTTAGGAAAGACTTGCGGTTGTTGCTGATTTGGTGAGCCCACACATATTCATTCGTGGGACACCCTATTTATTTAATTCTATTTATTTATATTAGTTTCCGGGCTGCGTCCCGATGAGTTAGACATTTATTCCTTATTCTTAGAAGCTCCTTAGTATACATTCGAATGTGGGTAGAAGAAGAGTTGTTGTTTAACTCTTTCGGGCACACTATCATGTTTTGGTTGAATTATTTAAATTATAAAGACTTCCGCTGATTTAATTCATATACTCATGATTTGTTGCATTTATTTTATAAACGGTTGGAGGCGAATATTGAACTTGGCGGGTTCAAGTGCTATTATTGTGTCGCTTAGGTTCTTCCGATGTTGTTCATGACGTCGGATGTCGGTCACGTCTAGGTTGGGTTTTGGGGCGTGACAGGTACGCCATCAATGTATCATATCACAATACTATCAAGGGTATGCCAACGATGTATCAATATTACTAGTACCAATAACGGGTACGTCAACAATGTATCAAAATGCAAATACCAACAACGGTATATCAACCATATCTCAGTCAAGATATGGTTCAGCGGCAGGGCTACCGCCCCAGCAGTGCCGCTGCAGCGGTGTTGGTGCCCCCAAAGCGGACACCAGACACCAGAATTTGGCCTAAGTTTTTTTTCCTTTGGATCCGATTTTTCGGCAAACTCCCGAGGCCATCTGCTCACATAACAGATACCTAGTCCATATAAAAACGCGCTACGAACGCGCCTATGGCCTCGGAATTCCCAATGGAGGTCTCATTGACCAAGTTAACCACCGATGCCTTAATTTCATTTTCCCATCCAATGTCTCGAAGTGAATCCGAATGCATTGGGAACCGAACCAAACGCAGACACAAGTTCTAAACAACTACCCGGACCTTTCGACATTGACGGAATTTCGAAAAAGGTTCGCTTGCCCAAAAGTCAACTTCGGGTCAACCACTTTCACTTTTAAGCCTATTTTTTCACCAAAGTTACCCGAATCCGGTCTAGACACTTAGGGAAGCGTGTCAACGGTCCTCTTGAGTCAAAAGGGAGCTATTCAATGCTCGGGAGCAGGCGAAAGTGCCAAAAGAACTATAACGACCAAACGGGTCGTTACACGCTATGACAGCTAAAATACCGCCACAGCGGTATGGCCAACATTACACATGGCCGCCCTAGCGGTCATCACACTGCCACAGCGTTGCCGCTGGGGCGGCTTTGGTGCCGCCATTTTGGGCACCAGACACCCGAATCCCCCTCCCCTCCCCCCCCCCCCCCCCCCCTTCCCCCGAATTTTCTAAATCTTAAATTGAAATTCCGGGTTATTCCCGAGGCCATCTGGTTACAACCCGACCACCTAAACCCACACAAAATTATGCTACAAACACGATCGTGGTCTCAAAACTTTCAACAGAGGTCTTGTTGACCGAGCCAACCCCGAATGCCTTAATTCTAATTTACCATCCCAAGTCCCGAAATGCATCCGAAAGCATTGGGAACCGAAGAAATTACACATACAGGTTCTAAATGACCATACGGGCCTCTCAAAATTGACGGAATTCCCGAAAAGGTCCGTTTGCCCAAAAGTCAACTTTGGGTCAACTATTTTTCACGTAGAGCCTATATTTTCACCGAATTTGCCCGAATTCGGTCTAGACACCTCGTGGAGCATATCAACGGTCCCCTCAGGTCAAAAGCAAGCTAATCAATGCTTAGAAATGGGCGAAAACACCAAAGATACTATAACGACCAAACGGGTCGTTACAGCTATAAAGGTTGCAGTCTTTTTTCCTTATTTATATTTTTTTTGGTTGATTCTTAGACCTCATAACTAAAAGAATTTTAATAATAAGCACAACACTGCTATAGAATTTCAAAATATTTTAAAAAAAGAAAAGAAAAGAAATTGAAGCTAGACAATGACAATTGAGGTTTTAGAGTATTTACAGGTGTGCTTTCATTTGCTCATGGATAAGAAGGAGATATTTTGGTGAAACTATTAGAGATTAGAAGAAGAATTTACCGAGCAATTTTATCTTTTTCATATTTGTTAATTTTCTCATTACTGCAAATATAAATTTTGTTTCTTACCAAGATTTATCTTTTTGAGTTCAATTTTTTGAGATCTGCAATGAGAACTTTCACAGATTTTAATTTTTCTTTTTCCAAGTACAACGAATTTTTTTTCCTGTTGATTTGGTCGAGGGGTACAATAATTAATGGCAAAAGAAATAGCCAACCAAATGAATTTGTAGCAACACAGATGAGTAGATGAATAAACAAGGGTACATAAATAAATAATAGTGATAAATCTTTTTTATAGGACTATAAAAAATAACTGTGAAATATAAGTGTGAGAGAGAAAGAGCTGAGATAAAATAAAGAAAAGATGTTGCAAAAAAGAATGGAGAACAAATACTGAACTGCAAATAAAGAAGAAAGCACTATGGGTCTTTGATTGCTTGGAAAGTGGATCCACTTATTAATCAAGCAAATGCCTCATACAAATATGACTTGGCATGCCTCACACGTAGTAAAATTTTTCGTCCTTCTACGCAGTCTTCTCTCTTCCAGCTTATTTTGACTCTTTACCATTGCCGTCTCCTCCGTCCCTCCACGCAGATTTCACCCAAAAATCCAAAATCAACTAACCACCAATTCTATTTCTAAGCACTGAATCCTACAACCTGGATTTCTATCCACCATTACAGAGATGCCAACCCTTTATAGAACAAAAGTTCTTAAAAGATTAACCCCTGCTCTGACATTCTATAATTTTAAGGTGAGATCGAATGATATTCCTTTTATTTTTAAAGCTTACCGTTCTTCCTCCTTTGGTATGCATGCGAGTTTTTTCCAACACAGGTGTACTTTTGTGAATTTTTCTTGGCTCATTCTAGTTTACTCATTTAGATTGTCAATTTTTTGTTAAACGAAGTTGGAGATGAAAAAAAAATTGGGTTATTATCTGAATGTCGTAAAAGGTATGAGTTCAGAGCACTGCAACAACTCCTTTTTTTTTTTTTTTTTGGGTTTACCTATGTTATTTAATGTCTTAATCAAGTGTGATATAATTTACTAACATACTATTCTTTTTAGATACCTTTATGCAAATTATTTTCCATTGACCTCAATACACGCTGTATTGATTAGTGATGGTGCTAAATCTTATGTTTCCTTTGCAACTTTTTATATGAAAAAAAATATTTTGTGTGTTCATAACATGAATCTTTTAAGCCTTCAGACGTGTTATCTCTTCCCCGACAAAATGTTATATAGGTATATTTAACATTTTACACTCAAATTTACTTTTTCCATATAAATCAAAAATATCTAATCAATAATCTTTTGTCGGCAAATATGTTGAAGGATGGGAATTCATAACGTGAGATTGGCAAAATTAGTTGTACTTTAAAGCAGCGAGAGTACATTGCTATTTCAATGCTTAGCCATCCTTGTGAAAAAATAGTTGTTTGTCTTTGTGCGTGTACCATATTTCTAACGTAGTGTTACATCTTAAATGAAGAATGCTACTCCTGTATACTGATGTTTTATCAAGACTGGTTAACTGATACAAGAAGTAAATAATATTTCAGTCGTGTATCGTTCAAAGTCACGACTCGGCATATGAAGATTTGAAGTGCTATTTACAGAATACTCATGGTTCTGTATTTTAGAGTGTAATATAATTCCTCTATTCTTATATGTTTTGTACATAATTATAGTGCTGAAACATCACCCTTAGTTTTCAAGCACCAAGTTCAGACACTTTGTTATTCTCCATTCTCCATTCCAATTGATCCTGGAGTTCCACTTCATATGCATAAGTGGAAAATTGAGAAGACATCAACATACCTCCAGAGAATGAAGAAGGTATCGTCAAATGTTGGGAAGGTCCCACGTTGCCATGCCAGATGAACGAAGACGACATGTCCCTTGACAGTTTATGTAAAGATTTTACAAAAAGCTTATTACACTTCTGTGAATACTCTGAGATTTGTTAACTCAATGAGATGCTACTGTTTCATGCATGAGTGTTTCTTAAAATAGAGTAATGCATCTGCTATTTTAATTGTTCTCTTATGATTTCTGAAAATAGAGAAATGCACTATCAAACTGTTATTACTGCAGGATCTCTGCTGACATTATCGGAATTTGCTTCATCTTTATGAGGTTTTACAATTGTAGATCTTTGGCCTATAAGATTCTTTTGTCTGCTTTCTAAGGTTTGTTTAGCATATCTTTTGTGAGGTGGCCTCTTTCTTGCAAATTTATCCATAAAACTCATCATATAAGAAATTTCCTTAGGCACTCAACGTTTTAAGTGTTTCTCAAGTTGTAAGTTTTGAAAAGAAAAAAAAGTTCTTATTTTGCAGTGCGAAGTTCTTTTCATACAATCTTTTCCTCTGCATTGTTTTTGAGCTCACTAAATCATATTCTTGAATCAGTAAGGTTCAGTTGTGCTTAGAGGTGAAACTTATATGATGCAAGATGATGTTGTATGAGTAATTATTTTGAGCTTAAGCTTGTGTTATTTGTAGATTTCCTGGATGTTTCTAGAAATTTGGCAATAAGCTCAAGGATTTCTACGTGCTTTCATGCGTGCCAAATTGAATGATAGTTGCAAAAGCTTAAATTGATGGATAGGTGAAATTTTTATTTTTCATTTTAGGTCTACAAAAATGATAAATGGGTTCAAATCTTGGGTTTAGGTTGAGGTAACCAGAGCAGGTCTAATATGGGAATCAGGAAAATATCTCATTACTTCATATTTAGGGTATTAACAATTTATTAATAATAAATATCAAGACAATTTGAGAGTCCGGAGCCAAAATGACTTATTTTTGCAGCCATTAGACCAAAATAGGCCGCCCTTTTTTTTTTTATACCACAATGGGTATTTCGTTGGTTATCCAACGAAATACCCACACAAGCACTGTTCATAGCCGGATTTTTTTGTTGCATTTCGCTACACTTGTAGCGAAATGCAACAAATATATATATATTTTTTTTGCATTTCGTGAGTTAATCAACGAAATGCAACAATTTTTTTTTTTTTGCATTTCGTGAATTAATAAACGAAATGCAACAATTTTTTTTTTTTTTTGCATTTCGTGAATTAATAAACGAAATATGTGTTTTTTTTTTTTTTTGCATTTCATGAATAAAAAAACGAAATAAGAAATTATATATATATATATATTTGCATTTCGTGTATTAAAAAACGAAATAGATATTGCATTTCGTTGGTATATCTACGAAATAGTAAAAAAACAATTTTGTATTTCGTTTATTAAAAAACGAAATATGAAAATAATTTTTTTTGTATTTTTATATTTCGTTTATATAAAAAAATAGGAAAATAATTTTATTTTCATTTCGTTTATATAAAAACGAAATAGGAATACATATATATATATTTCATATACCAATGAAATAGGATAAATATATATATATATATATATATATATATATATTTTTGTATTTCATTTATATAAAAACGAAATAGGAAAATAATATATTTTTTTCGTTTATATACCAACAAAATATATATTCATATAAAAAAATAATATTTTCCAATTTCGTTTTTATATAAATGAAATACAAAAAAATATATATATATTTATATATAAAATTATTTTCCTATTTTTTTATATAAACAAAATACAAAAATACAAAAAATATTATTTTCACATTTCGTTTTTAGATGAACGAAATAAAAAAAAATTCTTATTTCGTTTTTTAAAAAACAAAAAAACAAATAGTTGTAAAGTCAAGACATAACTTTATTTTGAATATAAATATAATTCTAAAAAATATAGGGAGAAAAACTAGTTGTAAAGTCGTCAAACTTTAGATGGTCATAACTTTGCGCTCGGACGTCCGTTTTACGCATTTTTTTTTGAACTTGCATATTTTTTCGAGATCTATGCGGACAAATTGGCCGAGCCGATTTAAAAAAAAACAGCTTTTATCCCATTCAATTTCAATTTTCCCCCAAATTGGCGTGAAATTTTCAGTTTTATTTACTTATAAGATGATGATACGCAATAGATTTCAACGTAAAAATCTTGGGGTAATGTAGCTGTGAATATCAATTTTACTTCTGCGGTTTCAATTTTTGAAAATAAAGCTGACTAATTTTCTCGACATATAAAGTTGACTAATAAACGAAATACAAAAAAGAAAAAAAGAAAACATATACTATTTCGTTGATATACCAACGAAATGCATCAACGAAATGCAAAAACAAATATATATATATATTTGTGTGTGTGTGTGTGTGTGTATTTATTCCTATTTCATTGGTATATAAACGAAAAAAAATAATTATTTTCCTATTTCGTTTTTATATAAATGAAATACAAAAAAACAAATGTATATTTATCCTATTTCATTGGTATATGAAATATATATATATGTATTCCTATTTCGTTTTTATATAAACGAAATGAAAATAAAATTATTTTCATATTTCGTTTTTTAATAAACGAAATACAATTTTTTTTTTTTACTATTTCGTAGATATACCAACGAAATGCAATATATATATATAATTTCTTATTTCGTTTTTTTATTCACGAAATGCAAAAAAAAAAAAAAAAATTTGTTGCATTTCGCTACAAGTGTAGCGAAATGCAACAAAAAAAATCCGGCTATGAACAGTGCTTGTGTGGGTATTTCGTTGAATAACCAACGAAATACCCATTGTGGAATAAAAAAAAATGCAGCCTATTTTGGTCTAATGGCTGCAAAAATAAGTCATTTTGGCTCCGGACTCGACAATTTGACATGGTTTCTTTGAAGTAGACTCATGTCAGGTGTAAAGAATTTAGTCCTATAGGTTTGATATGTTTTCTAATAAACATGCAAAATATTGGGTGTTCAGAAAGTTTGATTTTGTCTTTCTTTATTTAGCACATTTGAGTTGTCGATATGTACATGTTTACTTACTTTTACTTTATGGAAGGGGTGAGTTTTGAGAATAAGCAAGGTTAGCTCGTGGGATCTCTAATAATCTGCTTGTTGTAGAAGAAAAATCTATTTCTCATGCCCATAATGCCACATTTTAGGTATTGCTAGGTGAAACTACAAATAAGATAAAGGTACAAACGACTGTAGATTTGTAGTACTATTAATATTAGCTGTAAAGACATGCACTAATCTTATGACAACTATTGGATCTTTTGTGCAGAAGTAAAATCGTGAATCTATAGCCTGCAGATTGCTCACAACTATCAGCTTGAATCAGAGGCGGAGCCAGGATTCGAAGCTTGTGGGTTCGGGGTTCTAATTCTTTAAAGTTACTGGGTTCTTAATTAATAATTTGTACATATTTGACAAAAATTTTAATACAAATATATGGTTCGGACAAAAGCTACTGGGTTCGGCCGAACCCCTACCCGTAGGGCTGGCTCCGCCCCTGGCTTGAATATTCAAGGAGGCTACTGGGCCGTGGGGATATAGTTGATCTGGAGCAATCTGAAACAAGGTTTTGATGAGTTATTGAGGTATCAAGTTTGCTGTTCCATTGGTTAGTAAGATAATGGATCGACTGATGGAAGATAAATTTGTTTTTACTCCAATTTATAGGTTTGTGCTACGGAGCCTCATAAATCTTATATACAAAATTCTTTGATTTTGAACTTAGCTCTTGGATTATTGTGACTCTAAGAAACCTTATTCTCCTTTTTACAGCTTTTCATCAGGCTCAGATTAGTGAAGTTTGTGATGATACAAGAGTTGTTGATCTAAAAGTTAAGGTTAGCATGTGTTTGCATGTTCAGAAGTTGACCTTTTCTTTTCGGTTTCTCTCCCTCTCGTGTCATTAAGAATAACGTTACGTCATGCTTATTTTCATTTTAAAATTTCTGCCCTTCATGCTGATGCATTACGAGAATAGTATTGGAAATTTAAACGTAAAAACACAAGATCAGGTAAAATTTTTGTATAACTTCCTCTATAGCAGTTGATCTTTTAGTGATAAGGAGCTAATGTAAGTTGTAGAAGTATCCCTCAGTATAACGCTTATGCTAGAGTATGAATTTGTAGCTATTCTGAGCTACGCTTTTAGTGCGAAAAAAGATGATCTGTTGGACTTCTGGGCATTACTAGCCTATTGTTTTTAGGTTATATCAGGAGTGTAGCATTTTAAGTGCTGGCATTTAATTTTGGATCTCTTGCAAAAGAAAAATACATACTGGTAGATGAATGAGTTGCCGTAAAAATGAGTATTCCAGTCTTGAGAGTAACTTTTACCATGGCCTCCTTTTATTCTTGCTGATGTAGTATACTGGATTTCAGATCTTCGACTCTCTCTGTTTATTACTTGATCGTTATCACCCTGTAATTAGCTAGGTATTTATGGTTGTCATGACTCATAAGCATGGATAAATAAACAACCTTATACGTGTAACGACCCGTTTGGTCGTTATAGTTTTCCCGGCACTTTCGCCCCTTTCTGAGCTTGGCTAGTTCACTTTTGCCCCAGGGGACCATTGACATGCTTCCCGAGGTGTCTAGATTTGATTCGGGCGACCTTTTGTGAAATTTGGGCTTAAAGCGAAAAAGAGTTGACTCAAAGTTCAATTTTGGGTAGACGGACCTTTTTCGAAAATCCGTCGATTTCGAGAGGTCCGGATGGTCGTTTAGAACTTGTGTGTATATCTGGTTCAGTTCCCAATGCACTCGGATGCATTTTGAGACTTGGGTTGTGAAGTTGGGATTGAGGTATCGGGGGTTGACTCGGTCAACGAGACCTCCGTTGGGAATTCTGAGGCCGCGAGCTCGTTCGTAGCGTGTTTTTATGTGTGTCTGTGTATGTGGTTTGTGAGCAGATGGCCTCGGGAATTAGTCAAAAATTCGAGTTGAAGTGAGAAACTTGGGAAAGTTTCTGTGTTTGGTGCCCGCTTTGGCGGCTCCTGCACCGCAGCAGCGGTACCGCTAAAGCGGTCACCCTGCCGCTGAAGTGGTCTTTGCCAATTGGGCATGACTGTTGTAGCGATCATGGACCGCTGGAGCGATAGTAGTGTTGCGGAAACGGGTGACGGGCAGTTAGGTCATTAAATGAAGTGTTAAAAGCCCTTAGTCTATCATTTAATACAATTCCGAAAATTGTGCTCTTGAGAACTATTGCAGTGGATTCTTGGAGGAGATTCTTGGTGGTAAGCCCTCAAAACCTTCTAACTAATTCATTATTCCTAATCATCTTAGAATTACTCTTTCCTTATTAGTTCTTTAGTAATGGAAGATTAAAGGTGAGTTTGATGGATTTTCTATCTAGGCTTTTTAAATATGAAATTGATCGGGTTTATGCTAGATTATGATATATCTAAGGTTGTTTATCATATATCTCCCACTATTAGTGTTGAATTCTTGAATTTAAGAGTTAGGGTTTATACTCAAAATTAGGGGTTTTGCTTGAATTTCGAAATTGGGTGAATCCTTGAGTTAATTTAGCAATTAGTTGATAGGTTTCGATCTCCTAGTGTTGAATTGAATATCTTACCCTCGAATTTCCCGTTTTGACCATGTGGGTCCCGTTTCCCTAAATTCTAAGGTTGGTTTTTGACCTATTTTAATGATAGCAATATAGGTGTCGATCTTCATGATTTATAATCTTGATTTCAAATATGCCTAGACTTTCTTGATCTTGAGGCTCGGCGGAAGGGCAAGGCTATGGAGTGATTGTTGGTGTATTGTTGTTCGGCCATCCAGGTAGGTTATGGCTTACCTTTGGCGAGACTTCTTATAGCGAAGCATATATTTAGATAATATTGTCGGAGACAACATATAAACCTTCAGGTATGAAGTTCGGTTGGATATTGTCTTAGGTTGGACCCTATTGCGTGATTGGAGTTAGCCACCCCGTTGTGTTGTGACTTGATTGTTCTATTGTTGTTGGCTTGATGCCACTTGATGATAGTAGATATTGAGGACTGTTGTTACATCTTGATTGTGATATTACAGTGCCTTACTTGTTGATGTTGATACGAGGATAGTGTTCTATATGACTTGTGTAGTCTTTCATGATATTATTGGCGTACCCATGTGTGGTACTTGTGATATTGATCTGATTATTGATGTTGACACATACATTGCGCACATTCTCATCCTTCATAATCTATGTTGATACATTGTTGATACTTGATGAAATACTGTGATGAGCTGGGCTCGGTTTGGATGAGAGTAACGTGAGAGTCCGATATTCAATGTTTGTCCCGAAATTGTAGATTGAGTGAGTGCATGGACTTCGTGAGTCCCCCGGGGTGGTGCTGATGAAAATTCTCCGTGGGAAAAGATCCGAAGTCTTGTCTGTCTGTTGGGCAAAGATCCGGGACAGGGTAAATGTGTACACAGCATTGCATGGCATTTCATTTGTATTCATACATTATTGCATTGCATTGCATTATGGTTGTTTTGTGATGATCTGGTGATTTACTTGTGTTGATCGAATTCGGATTGGATATATTATGACTTGGCACACTTGGGTTTAGATGCTACAACTTGGGTGATGAAATGTACTTGGTTCTGTTTGTGGTTGACTTATACTTGTTGATTTATCTGTTTATCTTACTTTATTGTCTGAATTATATTAGCTATACTTAGTCAGCCTATGATACCTACCAGTACTGTGGTTTTGTACTGACCTGCACTTGCTGCATTCTTTTATGAGTGTAGAGTTCCAGGTTGGATCTTCTTCCGTCTCCCGTGGCTAATAGTTTCTCTCAGGATTGCTTGAGTCTACAGGGTGAGCACGAGATGGCTGCTGCCTTGAAGACTCTTCTTATTTATCTCTTACTTTCCCATTCTAAGACATATACAGATTTGATGTATTATTATAATTCCAGAATTGTATATTTCGGATCTAGATGCTCTTGTATGGCTTTGACCAAACCCTGGGTGTATTTTCTTATTTCCGTACTTTCTTCTGTACTATTAACATAAATCTTACGTGATTTATTGTCTTCCGATTAATTGATTTATTTATTTATTTATGTCTTTATTATCGTTGGGTTGAGGGTTCACTTATTGAGATGGGAAAGGTAAGTGCCCACATGGCTTAGCCAAATTGGGTCGTGATAAGTTGGTATCAAAGCCCTAGGTTACCCGGTCTATAATACAAGAGCATGTGTAGTAGTCTCGTGGATCGGTACGATGAGCTCCGTACTTATCTGCAAGAGGCTGTAAGACATTTACGAAATCTCACTTTCTTTCATTCTTTCGTGCTACATTATGCTAATTGGTATCTGAAAAATCAAATTGGTATCTGACTCTTATCTCTTCTCTCGCAGATGGTGAGCACTTGAGCTACTATAGCCCGAGGTCAGGTGCCAGAGCCTGCGGTTGCTGCTGGTACAAGAAGGAGAGCGATAGAACGAGGATGCGGCAGAGTTAGAGGCCGCAAGGCTGCCCCGGCCAGGGGCATGGCTCCTGCGGTAGGACAGCATGGCGAGAGATCTCCATCTCCAGAGCTGGAGGATCAGCAGGATCGAGACCTGGCCGCAAAGAATGTGGCCCCAGCATGGACACAACCCGAGGTTACTTCTGATCAGGATATGCAGGATACTATGGCCAGAGTCTTACTTCATCTAGATGCCCAGCAGGCTGCCGCTAGAGTTATTACTCTTGGCGGAGGTTCACAGACCAGAGTTGAGGTGCAGAACCTTGAGCAGAGACCTACTCAGGTAGCATACCCCAATGTAGCTATAGCTCCCCGTATTGATGTTGTACCAGCCCTGGGTGATGATCTTAGGCCCATGGAGGGCGTTGTGACCGTGTCTGATCAGGATCTTGTTGGGAGGTTTAGGAAGTTGGAGCCGCCGAGGTTTTCGGGTACCTCTTCTGAGGACGCTTATGAGTTCATCTTGGATATGCATGAGTTACTATATAGGATGGGGATTCTGAAGACCCATGGAGTTGACTATGTGTCCTACCAGTTTCGTAGCGACGCGAAGACTTGGTGGAGGTATTTTGTGGCTTGTAGACCTGAGGGTTCCCCTCCCCAATCTTGGACTCAGTTCTACCGAACCTTGCTTGAGAAGTATGTGCCCCAGTCTTTGCGAGAGGCGCGTAAGGAGGAGTTCCTACATCTTCAGCAGAGGGGTATGTCTGTGGAGGCCTATGTAACTCGCGATCTGTATCTGGCCTGTTATTCCACTCTTTTGATCCCTACCGAGCCTGACAGGATTAGGCATTTTGTTGGTGGGCTAGTCGGCTCACTTCAGATTCCTTGCCGTCAGATAGAGGCTATGGGGGCTTCCTTCCAGTCCAACGTTTAGCATGCTTCTTTTATGGAGGGCGCTAAAGCCCGTGCATTTGGAGGTAGTGGTGACAAGAGACCGTCAAACTGGGAGTTATTGTGGTTCTAGTTCGAGGGGCGCCAGTTAGTCTTCTAGGCCGTATCAGCTATATTCTGACCGCCCTATGCATTCAGCTTTGTAGGCTCCCCCCAGTGAGCCACCTAGACAGAGAGCTCCCGAGAGTTTATTTTCTCGACCGATAGACAAGGTTGTTTCATCCGGGTCCTCAACTCCAGTTTATCAGCCTTTGTCCCCTCTGATATGTTTTTCATGTGGAGAGGTTGGGCATATTGCTAGGAGATGTTCCTGGCCCAGATGGGATTATCAGCTGCAGAGGACTCCGACATCATCTGGTGGTTGAGGTGGTGCTTCTCAGAGAGGCGGTGCTCAGTCAGGCCGCGGTGGTTCTCAGGGTTCTGGAAGTGGATCCCAGGTAGTTAGAGTGGGTCCCAGAGTGCCAGAGGGGAATCTCAGACTGGACATAGTGAGGCTCAGTTTTACTCATTTTTGGGTAGGCTCGAGGCAGAGGCCTCAGATGTTGTTATTTCAGGTACCATTTATGTCTTTCATAGAGCAGCATCTTTGTTATTTGATCCTGGATCCACTTATTCGTATGTGTCTGTATATCATGCCGTTGGTTGGGATTTTCCTTGTGATAACATATATATACCTGTTCATGTGTCTACTCCGGTTGGAGATTCTGTTGCCGTAGATCGAGTTTATCGGTCATGTTTGGTTACTTTTATGGGGTATGACACTTGGGTAGATTTGATAATTCTCGATATGGTGGACTTTGATATTATCTTGGGGATGTCCTGCCTTTCTGCTTATCACATGATACTGTACTATCATGCCAAGACAGTCACCTTAGCCATGCCGGGCATTCCTAGGCTTGAGTGGAGGGGTACTCCTAGTCCCGCTCCGAAGAAGATCATTTCCGTCCTTCAGGCGAAGAAATTAGTCAATAAGGGGTGTTTAGCTTATCTGGCTCATGTGCGAGACACGACTGTTGTATCTCCACCCCTTGAGTCCATTCCTATTGTGAGCGAGTTCGCGGAGGTATTCCCGTCTGATCTGCCGGGTATGCCACCCGATCACAACATTGATTTCTGCATTGACTTGGATCTGGGCATTCGCCCTATTTCTATTCCGCCATATCGGATGGCACATGCCGAGTTGAGAGATCTTAAGGAGCAGTTACAGGATTTATTGAGCAAGTGGTTCATTAGACCGAGTGTCTCCCCTTGGGGTGCTCCTGTATTATTTATGAAGAAGAAAGATAGAACCATGAGGATGTGCATTGATTATCGCCAGCTGAACAAGGTTACTATTCAGAACAAGTGTCCTATGCCTCGTTTTGATGACTTATTTTACCAGCTTCAGGGTGCTTCAGTGTTTTTGAAGATTGACTTGTGCTCAGGCTACCACCAGTTAAAGATCCGGGCTTAGGATATTCCGAAGACAGCCTTTCGGATGAGATATGGATACTATGAGTTCCTGGTGATGTCTTTTGGGCTTACCGATGCCCCGGTTACTTTTATGACTTTGACGAATGGCATCTTTAGGCCATTCCTTGACTCCTTCGTGATTGTGTTTATTGATGATATCTTGGTGTATTCCAAGAGTAGGGGGGAGCATGAGAGCCATCTTCGTACTGTTCTTGGGTTGTTGAAAAAGCATAGCTTGTTTGATAAGTTTTCGAAGTGTGAGTTTTTGTTGGAGTCTGTGGCATTCTTGGGCCATGTTGTGTCTAAGGATGGGATTATGGTTGACCTACAGAAGATTGAGGCTGTGAGGGGCTTGGCGAGGCCCACTACTGTTACCGAGGTTCGTAGTTTTGTGGGTTTGGCCAACTACTATCGTTGTTTTGTGAAGGGTTTTGCTGCTATTGTTTTGTCTTTAACCAGATTGACTCTGAAAGATGTTCCCTTCCAGTGGTCCAATGATTGTGAGGAGAGCTTTCAAAAGCTCAAGCTTCTTTTAAATTCAGCCCCGATCTTTGCATTACCCGTGTAGGGTAAGGATTTCGAGGTATATTTTGATGCATCCCGTATGGGTTTGGGTGCTGTGTTGATGCAGGAGGGTAGAGTGATAGCTTATGCTTCCCGTCAGTTGAAGATTCATGAGAAGAATTACCCTACCCATGATTTGGAGTTGTTGGTCGTGGTCTTCTCATTGAAGATTTGGTGGCATTATTTGTACGGTGTCCATTGTGAGGTTTTCACCGATCGCTGTAGCCTTCAACATGTGTTTACTGTAGCGGGTCGATATTTTTTTTTTCAATTCGTATTTGCACTTTCCTTATTTAAAAAGGAAAGTGTCCTGGGGAAGTACGGTTGTCAATCGTATCGAGAAAAAGGAAAAATATACATCTACGTGATGGTGCTCTAAATGAATATTGTTTAGAGTCACCACCTAATTTTTAGGAAATTAGGAAAACTAGTTCGAAAAGGGTTCATCTAAAACGGTTAAATTTTAAAACAAACCTAATCTAACCTAAGTATGGGTAAGGGTTCTGGTGATCTCTAGGAGAAGGTGTTAGGCACCCCGATATTAAAGATCCGTAAAATACGGTTGACCTATGAGTTCTAATAGTATGCCTTTATAGATATGAATTGTTTATAGTGAAAACTTATTTCAGCTTATATTTCCACAACAAAGAGTTTAGTCATTCATACAAAATATATCACATTTCAAGAAACGAAAATGGTAAAATTTTGCCCAAAATTAGGCTTTTGGGTTTCAGACTAGAACACCTAGGTTAACTCCCGAAGGCCTTTAACATAGGTAGAACACCACGTAAGCCCACCCGTTAAGTTTTAAGTTTTTAAAAAGTTTTATTTAAGTTTAGAAAATAGTTCAAGGCATACTATTATTGTCCATTTGTCAACTATATTTACATTTTTCATCAATTTTAATCCAATTTTAGTCCAAGTTTTTGAGATGGTCAAAACAGTCCATAAAGTCTTTAAATCAGTCCATATAGTCCACAAGTTCATATAAGTCCACAGGTTTCAAAAATGTCCAAATCAGTCCCATAATTTATGAAATTGATCATTTTAGTCCGAATTATACTAAATCAGTCCATTATTATTTTAAAGGTTGCAAGTTGTATTAATTTCCCAAAATTAGTTTTGCATAGTATAAAAATTGAGTTTGGCAACTTTAATCATGGGATAATCTTTTAAGGGTCCCAATAAACACATTTCATCAATTTGCGAAATAAGTAATAAAAGATAGAGAGTTGGGCCTACCAAGCCCAACAGAATAAATGCATATAAAATTTATCTGCTCCAAATTATGCTCCATTTTTTGCTCCAAGTTGGGTTGACTCGATTTAGATACATTAGTGGGCCTCATTGAGGCCCACCAACGGGTTTGGGTGGACAAGGATATAAACGGATATACATAACTTTAGTATACGCCTACAAATTAAACTAAGTACAAAATTAAAAGGCTATAATAATTATTATAATGCCAAAAATGAATTACAACTTTATTGGGCCAAGCCCGTATGAATATAACTCAAAACTGTCATAAATATCGTAAAGAAAGGCCCAAAACAGTGATAATAGCTCAGGTATGAAAATCGCAAGTAATAGGCCCAAGAAACAGACCTAAACTCGTTTTCTTCTCAAGTCTTCTAAGTGTCAAAGTGTGATATACATAATACACCAGTGATATACTACTCAATTTCTTCTCAAATTTTTTCTAAGTGGCAAAACTATGATATACACGATATACTATTAGTATACCATTGAAGAGCAAAACCTTTTAAAGGGCATACTCTCCATATACACTTGATATATGTTACATATTCCATTAGCATTAACTCTAAACCACCACATTCAGGTCACTTAACAAGTTCAAATCTCTTTAAAGACATTCCACATTTTTCAAAGCCAAGCATTTAACTATCAGTCAAGGCTAACAAACAAGCATGAGTTCTATAATGTGCAACTTCAATGCCAAATCTCAACACATATAAGGCAAGAATGTCACAGAAAAATTCAACTAATCACATAAACAAGGAAATCAAGCCGTCTTAGGCAATGCAGAGGTTTGGTAATGCAAGGCACATCAAGTGTCAAAATTCAGAAACAGTCATAGCATAATCAAGGGGAGCATGACACACTTTTAGGTGATAAAGCAAGCAGTATTGACAATGGCGGGGTAAGGAAGCAAAGCAGCACAGGTTTAAGAGGTGTTGAAGAAAGAAAACATGCTAAGATCATAATCACACACTCATATCTTAGTTCTTAAATTTTTAGAGGGGAATCAACAATTAAAAGAGATAGAGTGCTAAATTATCTAATCAAGAGCTCATTTCAGTGAATGGGAAGCTAAACTAATGCCAAAAACCCATTTTTTGAACCTGTTTACTGCTGATCAAAGGGTCACAAAAGCATGTTTTAGGATCCAAAGTCATTTTGCACCAATTTCAAGCTTAAGCAAGTCCAAATATCCAGTGTTACAGGGTGCAAATTTACCATAATCCCTTAGGTCCCTATATCCTAGTTTAAGTTCATTCATAGGTCATAATGGCTCAGCTAATTACAAAATATTGTCTCAGCATACAAGCAGTCTTATAGAGAACATTAAGTGGGCCTTAAGCTATTATTCTCACTTCTTTACTTCAGGGTTTGAACAAACAGATTCAATCACAAATGTAGGATAAAAATAGAGTTTAGCTAAGATGTAAGAGATAGTCAAGTCAGAACCAACAAATCCACAAGAATAGGAGGGAATATGAAACTATCCTTAGGAGTAAACGTGAGCCAAATGTGATCACAGCAAGTCACAAGTGATGGAAAATTCATATGGAAGCAATTACAAGTCCCAAAGGAGGTTCATGCCACTGTCCTAGGTCACAAAATAGTATGCTCAAGAGTGTTACAGTCAACAGTGTATAAAGGATAGCATATGCAAGTTGCAGGATCAAACATAAGAAAATAAAGAAGGAAAGTCATGAACTATCACTATACTCAGTTTCAGAATCCTATTTTAAGGTTAAATTCTAGTCTTCATTAGTTTCAACATGGTTTGGCAATCAAAAGGGTATTTAGAACCTATCTAATCAAAGCAAACTGACAGAATATATCAACAGTGACTTAGATAAATGATTGGTACACACACAAGACCCAATAAGACTCAAGTTATTCTGATGGATTAACTAGACAAGTCATAGACTTATCCAACTCCTATTCTTAGACAAATTCTTCCATTTTTAGAGTCTCTAATCCACATTTAACCATTTCAATGTTCCTAAAGCAAGTAGACAGGATCATTTCCACCTTTCAGATGTCTAGCCAAGTTTAAAAATGATAAATGCATACCAAATAAGGCGAAACAGTCATAAAGACAAGCAAGAATTCCTTTCTTATAATCTTAACGTGTCACTTAAATCAAGTAAAGGAGAATCAAGGGTTGGGAAGTCAATCCTTACAGATTTTGAAAGAAAATAATCTCAAAAGAATGAAACAAGTTCCAGTATACATAATACCAAGAAAGCAGAGATTTAAATGTCTTCAAGTTCAAATATGTAAAAATGAAGGTATGAGCGTCACATTACGAAGTTTTAAAGTTAGTTTCTTAATCTAAATAATCCTAGAAGATCACTTAAAATTAACACACAAGGAAGATTCAAACAAAAGCTCAAAGGTATACATAAACAAATCACTTTTTCAAAAGAGAATAAAATCTTAAGTTAATTTTTAAGGCCAGTTCCTATTTAATGGTCACTTAACCATTTCAAAGGTGTTTATATCACTTCAAGATATCATTTAGACTATAACTCAACTACTAATAAGTGAATACAAGAACATAGGCTTACTTTAAAAACTCTAAACAGTTTTTAGATGATAAACATATGGCAAACATCTATAAAACAAACCAAATGATCTGCACTTCATTAAGGACCATCCAAACTAAAAAGTGATCTAAATAACTATAACAAGACTAAGGGTACTCAAAAACTACAGAACAACAACCAAACAGTCTCAAAAAATGGAAAGATATTACCCTAGCCTCTTAAAACTAACAAATGAGACAGTAAAAAATATCCAAAGCTAACACCTAACTCATTTTAACCTAGTAAATGTAATTACAACACATTAAAACTTCATTAAGTTAGTATTATAACACAACAGCATCAAAAATCAATAAAACAGTAAACAAAAACCAAAAACCAACATCTACTTTTTAACTTTTACTTTAGTCTTAATACATAGTGACTAATGATTAAAATATTTTAAACTTCATTGTCCTAGCATTATAACACAATAACATGATAATATTAATGAAACAACAAAGCAACAACCTTTATACTAACATAAACAACGTTAGCATATATGTACAAACTAGACTCAAAAGATAGTGACTTTAAAACAACTTTTAAACAACCATACACAAGTTAATACATAAAATAAGCTAGAGATAGGAATAAAATGAACTAAAAATAGAGTATTACCTTTTTGTAGGGCAACCCAAAGATCAAAGAGGAGGGATTCGATAACTATACTTCAACACCAACAACCAAGCACCCTTAAACAACCCCTTAACTCTTAGATTTTTCCAAAAATAGTAGTATTTTTATATGGTATTGTAGTATATTGATATGATTATAGTGTATATTAAGTTGTATTATATTTTGTATAGGTATTTAGGGGGTAGTATATTAATATATGTAAAGCTAGTGTAGAAACTTAGTGAGAATTTCAACCTTAGCCATGGGAGAAAAAATTGGGATCCTTTTTAGTCACGAACACTAGATATTTATAGGACAATAGTGGGAATCCTAAAGACCAAAATAGAAAGTTCTAGGTGCTCCCCTCTCCCCCCCCCCCCCCCCAAAATTCCAAAAATATCCCAAATAATATCAAAATCAGATAGGACAAAGGAATTATTCAAAATTGTACCAATTCGTACTATTTTCAATCACAATTTTAGATAAATCCCATAATACAACTAAGAATCCAACTAATTATACCTAAAAAATTCCAATAAAATCGAAACAATGTAGGATAGTACACCTTGTCACAAATAAACCAAATTCACCTCATCCTAACGGTATAATAGTACCAAAATCGTACAAAACAAGATAGAATCCCCAAAGCATGGTACTCAAATTATGGGAAATTACCCTAGGTCCCTCATTTAGTGTACATAGGGCACAAGTTGTCTAAGGGCTCGAGGCCCCGCCCATGGCAACTATGTACATGAGAAAACCCGAGCAACATCCCAAAACAAATCAAATTCGAGACTAACAAATGAAAAATTATATGAAATTGAACCTGACAATCATGATAAGTCACGACTGGGCATGAATGTGTCGTCAAATCTGGTAAAACATGTCCATAAATCGCCGTGGATTGACCGCCATGGGCGGAACCCTAGAAAGTCGATAAAATTGCCTTTCACGAAGAAAGAGAGAGATGGGTGTCTCTTTTTAATTAAAATATCAAAAGAAAAATCAAATATAAACCCCCCCACTTTTTAATTAAAATATCAAAAGACCCCCTCCCTTCCCTATCCAATTTGAATTAAATAAAGACTAAGTATTATAAATACACATATAACTAAATAAAATAGTTATTTAGGCTAATTAAAATTTAAAACTCATAAATTTAAAATATTAGCTTCAAAACAAGCCTAATATTGATATAGTTCAGGAGAATATTTAAAAATGTGAGAAATGCTGTCAAAATGAGCCGTAATTCATACGTCGTCTTAATTGACAACTTTTCCGAGTGAAACAGAGCGGGATATGTATTTCCTTTTTGAATTATATTTATGAAAGTAAATAACTCGTAATTTTCTTGCAATTGCCAATTTTTACAGAATAATAATTAAACATCAATTTTTTAATTTTCTCGGGATTTTAATTTTTTGAGGGTGCATCCTTGCTTCGTCTTTGACTCGAGAATTTTGAAAATTAAAATACGCGTCTTATGAGGTGAAAATTAGGTGTCAACAATTTCCCTTCGGAGTTCGAGGACGGCAAGGCCATCCTTGAGCTACAAATTTGACAAACCTAATTTTTACCGAATAATAGAAATTACAGCTCTTTTCGAGCAAAATTTCGAAAGTATGGCCGGACCCAGATTTGTAGGCTTCCTACATATCTCAGGCTACATGAGAATTCAGGCCGTTTATAATTCTGACTCTATGAGGACTATGAAGACAAAGAGTTTTCTTCAAACCATCTCGAGGTTTCTCGAGATAATTACAGGAATATGGCCGATCCTCGAAACTTGAGTAGCCTACATATCCCTGGCTTTGGGAATCAGGCCAATTTTAGTTCGACTCGATAGCCCGAAAAGGAATATCCCTTTATGTGGGAATCCCTTTAGCTATTTCCGGTTGGAAATCCGAATCGGAGGCGGTTTTTGGAAAGGATTTATTAGTGTTGATGCTTGAAGTGATCTCCAATCCCTGGTGTAGAAAGCTTGACCCTCATACACAGTTTTGGACCGGCTGCCCAAGAAAAAGTTCCACGTATGCTCCACATGTTTTGAATTGGGATTTTTCTTCCATCTTCGGCAGCTTCTAGCGCGTTTTCAAATGCTGAGTCCTGTGTGTTAGTCTTTTTTGAAAATTTTGATTTTAATGTAGTCATACCTGAGTGGCATTTTGCTGTTTTGTTGACTTTGAAGTCATCCTCCAATATTATGTCCATCTTTTCTAAAATGCTTGTCCGTCTTCTTTCTTTTCTCCTGTAAGTGTGTGTTTTTTTCGTGTATTTTTGAAAAAATGATCTACTCTGGATAATAATCACGATACTTTGATTGGCTCTTTTTCGTCATTTTCAGATGTTTTCATTGTTCAATGATAACTTCCGTTGGGATCTGGGTCGGGCTATACCGTATTTTCGCAAAACCTACACACCCCAGTCCGATTGTCATTTTCGTAAGCATGATGCTACTAATGAAAACCATATTTTCAAGTGCGGGATCATTTTTGTTTCTTATGACATCCGCCACCCCTGAAAATTTGGACTCACATAATTTTCACATACTGCGGTGACTGTCGCAAATCAGGTGTCGACTGCATCGTTATCCCCATACGAAGTCTGCGGTATACCAGTTCAGGACTACATCACTTATGTCAAAAATACCAAAATATAGACTGCACATCAGAGTGCAGTATCATATTCCTTTCATGATGACTACTAACCTCTGTGTCCAGAATTACAACATTTAGTCAGAATATTCAAGTTAACTACTGCATACTCAAGTGCGGAGCCTTTTCTCATGACTACCACTATCCCTGAACCAGGATTACGTTAACTTGAAATAAACTGCAGTAGCGACCGCAAATCTGGATGTAGGAATCACATTCGTATTTAAATGATTGTGGACATCAACCTCGGAATTATGGTACCTATTTCTGGATATATATATGGATGAGGACTCAGCCCCTTCGGCACGTAGTCGTTTTATCCATATCATCATCTTGAGGAATGAAGCTTACCTCCGAGGAAGAATACCCGCCCGTCGACAAGGTTCACATCTTTCGAAAGGACTAGACTCGATTGTGAATACGACATTTCAATACCGATATCAACGCGTCGTCTTCAAATTGTAGATTTTTAAGACTTCTAATCAGTCAATGTATCAAGGCAAGCCATACGACGTCTAGTCCGGGGTCTCAATACCTTGACACAATACTATTTAGTAGAGACCAAGCTTTCGGTAAACTGGGATCATATCTTTCAGTAGTCTTAAAATTTTCTTTTTGTAAATCTTTGTGCTCTGCAAAACGAACAAACTTATCAGCGTAAAGCAAACTTTACTTAGGGAGGGCTTTGTTACTCTTTTGTATACTCTTTTGTGCCGCTATTCCTTGAAGCTTCTTCTTGCTTAGCTTGTTGTTGTTACCCTGTTTTAAACATCTTAGCAAACAAGTTAGTGTAGAAACATCCATGCTTGTTTGTTCCTGCATCCACAGAAAAATTTGTTAGTTTCCTATACGGTCGACTGCTCTTCCTGCGCATGGACGTCTTCCGTTCACACTTCAGCAGGAAAGGATGCTCATTTTCCTTAAAAATCATTTATTTTCTAGCAGAGCTGAAAAGTTTTTGGGCGATGATTTTGGGAAATATATGTATTTTTGGTATATTATATATGTTTCGAAAATGATACATTTTATACTCGCCCTTTTAATGTCATGACTTTAGTTACTCAAACAAGGCCTTCCGTCTCTTCTTCTTCTTCTTCTTCTTCTTCTTCTTCTTCTTCTTCTTCTTCTTCTTCTTCTTCTTGATCTCGACTTGTAAAATTTTTGAATCTCTTTCAAAAAAAATTCCCAGTTCGTATACATCTTTGTACCAACTTGAATTTCGCTATATCAAAGGAATTTTTGAGACCCTCTCAAAATTTCTACCCCAGTGTAAGTGTGTACTTGTCGATTCTGAATTTTACTGTGCTTGAGGAATTTTTGAGATTCTTCTCAAAACTTCTGCCCCAATGTAGAAGTTTTAACCAGTTCATTCTTTTGAATTGATGTATTTAAAGAATTTTTTAGGTCCTCTCAAAAATTCTGCCCCAGTTCCTTGTGGGGTTACCTTTATCTTTCTCTTGCTAAATCAATTCTGAGGTTTCCTAAGGTTTATTGGGAATTTTTTTTGGAATGACCAAGCTCAGAAGAGCGGCTACATATCCCATTTCGGGAATCAGGTTGAAACGTAGCTCAGGGTAAAATATACTGGAATATTTTGTGAGAGAGAACTCAAAAGAGCGCCTACGTATCCCAAATGGGAATCAGGTCATAACGTAGTTCAAAATACATAATTTTAGATTTTTGGATTAAACCGATCTTGGAAAAGCGCCTACGTATCCCCTTATAAGGGAATCAGGTCCTCGCGTAGTTCGTACATGGTTTTGGATTTGGTTTTTTCTAAAAATGCAAAATTACAAGCAAAGGAAACACAATTAAAGCAACATAAACTATAAAAACTCTGAATCTTCGTAGTCGTCGTGATATCAATTTTTGTATTGAATTGGAGCCAGGCACTAAGCCTATTTCTATCCTGCCATACCGGAAGGTGCCAACGGAGTTGAAGAAATTGAAAGAGCAATTGCAAGAAATGTTGAGTAAAGGGTTCATTAGACCTAGTGTTTCACCTTAGGGTGTTGTGGTGCTATTTGTGAATAAGAAGGATGGATGCATGCACATGTGTATCGACTATCGACAGTTAAACAATTTTACAGTAAAGAACAAGTATCCCATTCCTCATATCGATGACTTATTTGACCAGTTTCAGGGTGCTTCGATCTTTTCTAAGATCGATTTGAGGCTCGACTATCACCAGTTGAAGATTAGGGCAGAGAATATCCTCAAGAGAGCTTTCATGGTCATTATGAGTTTTTGGTTATGTCTTTTGGGCTAGCCAATGCCTTGGCAGCCTTAATAGGTTTGATGAATAGTATTTCCAAACTGTACTTGGATTATTTTGTGATCATCTTCATTGATGATATTCTTATTTACTCTCGGAGTAGAGAGGAGCACGCGGAGCATTTGAGGATTGTCCTTGGGATTTTAAAAGAGAAGCAACTTTACGCTAAGTTTTCCTAGTGTGAGTTTTGGCTTAGTTTTGTGGCATTTTTGGGACATGTAGTGTCCAAGTATGGTATCATGGTGGACCCCAAGAAGATCAAAGCAGTTCGCGATTGGGTTCTACCTACTTCAGTCACCGAGATTAGGAGTTTCATTAGCCTCGCTAGCTATTATCGACGTTTTGTGGAGGGTTTCTCATCTGTTGCTTCTCTCTTGACCAAATTGACTCAAAAGAAGGTGGCTTTCCAATGATCGGATGAGTGTGAGGTGAGCTTTCAAAAGCTCAAGACTTTGTTGACCACAGCCCTGATTTTGATCGAGGTAGTTATTAGCCAGTGCATTGCATTTATACTCTCATTACTATGATATTTCATCATTTCTCCTATGTGATACGTGTTATATGTCTTACCTGATTTCTTGTAGAATTATATGAAGTATGCTGAAATGGCCACAGTTGAGGCATTGTAGCGTTATTTGGTCTACATAGAGTTTATTTCAGTCTTTATATGTTTTATATGTGATTCCATCGTTGTCTTCCTATGATACCTATGAGGTACTATTGTTGTACTCATACTACACTTCTGCACTTTTTGGTGCAGATACTGATCCGTGTTCCAGTTCGAGACCTCGTGGCTGATCCGAGGCATAGCATTCAACACATTCAGAGTACGACACATAGTTGAATCGTGGCCCCTATCTCTTCCTTATTTACTTCAAGTTTGATTCTATAGACAGTTTATTTCGTCCTACAGGACTTGTATCAGACATTCCAGTGCTCTTGTATGATTTAGACCAGGTTTTGGGGTTGTATTTAACTAAGTTACATTCCGCACTTTTATATTTATATTAAGACTGTTAGATAATCTACTAGCATAATCAATTCTCCCTTTTTGCTTTATAATATTTTACTATTTCTGGAATTATTCGTCTACCAGTGAGATGGTGTAGGTGCCATCATGACCCGTGAATTTGGATCGTGACAGTTACTTTCGCTTTAGTAACATTATCATAAGATCAATGAGATTTGGTTTAATCATCACATTTGTGGCTTAAGGCATAAATTTAATTAGTTTAACATATTTTAGGTTGAAAAATGCATTGCGGAAGGAAATGAGGGAAGGATTTCATTTTCTTTCATGACCCTGTATTGATAGGAAAATCTAAGATCACTATAATTTCTTTATATTAAATTTGTCCATTCTTCCACCTATTGGATAAAATATGCTCCTAACGTATTAAAAATAGCTCAAAAGTTGCCCTCTTCCACCTATTGGATGACATTTTTGTCACACCCCGACTTTACTAGGGTGTGATGGGCACCCGACCCCACACTCGGAGCCGAGCGAACCCGCTGACTCTTATTACGTACTTAATTTCCTTAAACTCTTACATTAATAATAAATGAAAACGAAGTAAAACCTTTAGAATTTTTTTTTGTACTCATTTTAAACAAAATCTGTAATTATGTGAAACTTATATCATGACACGTATGACACATCGGCCGGTGGAGCCGCTTACTGAACTAACAACCAATAACCACAACTCTGTCTGCAAAGTCTCTAACTTCGGACAAGACATCATGGCATAGTACGCTGACTCGGCTACACTCCAGGGCCAAATGAAGCTCGCCAACTCCGCTGGAACATCTTCTATAATAACTTCAGCTCATCTGGGTGTACCTGCGCGGCATGAAACGCAGCTCCCGAAGAAGAGGGGTTAGTACGAGCAATGTACTGAGTATGTATGGAATAAATGATAACATAATAAAATGGACAGAACATGAACAACAACATAGGAAGGAACATATGGAATGTATAAGAAAAGGTACGACTGTAACTGCTGGCCTTTTAAGGCGGAATCATGCATGCTCACTTTTACTTTCCTGTATGCATATCCATATAGCTTCCCGCCTTAGCGGTGACATGCCCGGCCAACTAGGCCCGGTGTATCCGTATAGCTGCCCGCCTTAGCGGTGACATGCCCGGCCATATAGGCGCGGTGTAATCATCCATAGCCGCCCACTAGTGGTGATCATGCCCGGCCCTCTCGGCTCGGTGTAAATGATACACCTCGGAAATTTCTCCGTACTTGTATGATGAGTGGAATGATGAAAAGTTTGAGTGTATGGTGTTTTGTTAAGGCGGGAATGGCTAATTAAGAAGTTTTGGAAAATAAGAAAGTCGCGGAAAAATTTTCTGTCCAGTGGTCGTATATGGCACTATACGGCCCGTAAAGTGATTTACGGACCGTATAGTGCAATCGTCCTCCAGCTTGTCCAAAATCTCAACTTTCTGTAAATTGTGAAAATGGTTAAAAACGACTTGGAGGACGGCCCGTAAACTGGTTTACGGACCGTAAACCTCAGTCGTAAACTGCCATGTTCCTCAGCCAAAACTTTCTGTCTTTGAAATGGTTAAATACGGCCATGGAGGACGGACCGTAAATCAAAATACGATCCGTATATGGTGGTTTACGACCACTGTTCATCCCGACAAGAATTCATTAAAGATCAGTTTTTGTGATTATTAAAAGGGACTTGGACTTCAACTCATTTCATTATTCATCCATACAACTCAAGGACGTTCTAGAACTCTCCAAATATTTCCTCCATAAGAATTCAAGAGAATCAAAGGGAATATCAAGATCATCACCACTAAATTCATGAAAATAAGTGTAAGAACACATCAAAGGATCTTCTAAATCAAGAAATTCCCAAGAAGGTGGAACTAGGGTTTTGGCTAATTGAAGTATTTCAACTTAAGGATTGTTCAACCATCACCCAAGGTAAGTTTCATGATTTTTCCATGTTGTTTGAAGTATTGGAAAGCCTAGAAACTTGAAATGTAGAAGAACATAGAAATGGGTCATCATTGAGTGAATAGTGACATAAATAAATGATAGTGGAATTGAACTATGAATATTGAAGTGTTGTGAATACAAGTACGTTATAAATGATGTTTATATCATGAAACAAGCATTAAATGCATGAAAACGCAAGGATGAGCTAGAAGTAGAAATAAGGGAAAATTGGAGGAAAATGGTGGATTTTGCCAAATGTACGTAAATGACGATTGTCGATGATGATATTGCAAGTAATATTATGAATGTTGGGAGTTGATATAAAACATGAGAAAAATGGTATGAGCGAAGGAAGCGTTGTCCGATTGTTCCTAGAATTAGCGATGCGTTCTTGTAGTTAGTTTACTAATGTTGATACGAATTCTCTTATGAAGGTAACGACGTGATGTCGACGGAGAACAAGTGAGCGATATCTTAGCTAAACGACCAAGGTATGTGAGGCTATGCCCTTTCTTTCAAAGGCATGATCCCTAGCTTACGATTTCATAAATGCTCCCATCTTTTCCTTGCTATCAAAGGTTAAAAAGTCTAAGATTCTGAAGCATGATTTCCTTCTTGATATTCCATAAATGTTTTCCAAGTACTCCTATTTTCCAAAACCAAAGGTTGTGATTATGTGAGTTCTTATGATAACGACGAAGGATAATTTTTTTTTTCAATGACAACGATGATGTCAAAAGTGAGAATATCATTATGATGACTATGATGAGAACGATCTTATGTTTAAAAGTTTCAAGTTTACGATTTCAAGGACTATATGAGAACGTCGAGCTATTTACTGATTCCTCAATTTATTCATGGATGGTGACTTTATTTCTAAATCTTCCAAAGTATATGAATGGATGCCTTATGAAGTTCATGATTTCATTCTATGCTTTCCTTTAATGCTATTCTTCATTGATAGTCTCGCCTTATAATAATTGTTCCTTCAAGGTGAGACAAAGCGACGATCATTACTCCATAACATAATCGGAGGCTTTTGACCTTACGTCACTCCGACGTACTTACAGCTTTTCCTTGGGCTCTCAAGCATGCTATGTATATTATGTATGTATACATATATGATATGAAAATGTTTTCAGGGGAAATGGGGAAGGTGAGGCGCTATAGACGCATAGCCACCTGGTCAGCTGGCATATCATGATTTCATCCCGGACGCGGGATGCCCGGACGCGGGATGCCCGGACGCGGGATGCCCGGACGCGGGATATATGGGTTATGGATCGGGTCGTACGTTCCTCGGCACTAACTTATTATATTTATGGATCGGGCCGTACGTTCCTCGGCACTAACATATGATGACATATGGATCGGGCTGCGCGTTCCGCAACAATTTACTATATGATGCTTTATGAGTATGCATGCATGGATCCGCCTTAAGAGGCAAGCAGTTATCGATTATCTCCTTGTACTTACTTTACTTTCTTATTCTTACTTTATTTCTTGATGTATGACTTACATACTCAGTACAATGCTCGTACTGACATCCTTTTCTTTGGATGCTGTGTCCATGCCCACAGGTAGACGGGAAAGCGGTCCAGACTGATAGGAGTCACTAGCCGAGCGGAAGAGCACTCCATCTTCCGGAGGTGCTAATTGGTTGTTCCCTTTGTGTATATATTTGTATGTCACTCAATAGAGGCTCGTAGATGCTCGATATGGGTTGTGTGGTTCCACAACGTAGGTAGTACGCATGTGTATAAGTATATTGAAATATGTTTTTGTATTAACGCGTTATATTTTTGTAATGAAAAGCAAATCCTCTTTTTAAAGCTAACCGAAAATAGATGAATGATTGTTAAATGGGTTAGGTAAATGATAGTACGAGCGGTGCTCGGTGGTTACCCCCGTGTACCCGTCGCGCCCCTAGCCGGGTCGTGACAGTAAACATAGCAGCCCGCATTAGTGGTGACATGCCCGGCCATATAGGCACGGTGGAAACATAGCAGCCCGCATTAGCGGTGACATGCCCGGCCATATAGGCGCGGTGTAATCATCACAACTCAAGCATGCATAAGAGCCCAATCAAAAGCTATAACTTTATCGGAGTGACATAAGGTCGGTAACCTCCGATTACATTATGGAATAATCATCCCGACGTTGTCTCGTCTTGAAGGAACAATTATTATAAGACGAGACTAGCAACGAATAACAACATACATAAACCGACACCTGAAGACTCAAAAACAAGTTTCGGGTCAATCCGATTTAGTATAAGAAAGTTATGAGCGTTTGAAGTAGAGAACCTTTTACGAACATTTCGGAAGCCATTTTTGTAAAATCATTCTTATCATAATCATCATAGACATATTCTCATCTTTGACAACATCATTTTCATTGCAACAACATGTTCGTCGTTATAGTCATAAAAGCTTACAAAATCATAACCTTTGCTTTGGAAAAGTATAGACATTTTGGAAAACATCTACGGTTTATTAAGAAGGGAATCACGCCTTAGAATCCTAAACATCTAACCTTCGAAAAACAAGTAAGATATAAAAACAATTATGAAATCATAACATCGAGATCATGCCTTGAAAGAAAGGGACGAGCCTTAACATACCTGCGCCGCGCCTTACTAGCTACACTTATTCGCCCAAACTTGTTAGTCTACATTCAAGAAGATTGATACTATCGTTAGATTCATCGGCATATACTTGTCTTAGCATTTCAAATAAATTCACTTATGACCTGCCGAAATTTCGGCAGCATCTCCCCTGTAAATATACCACCCCCGAGAATCTAACTCGGCTCAAATCATTAATCAACAATACCAACAATCTTGCCAATACGTCAACAACCCATTCAAGACACATTCTAACAATGACAGCCTTTGTCATACAATTCAACAACATTCCTTTTATATTTAATTCAATTCAATTCAATTCAATTTACACACTACCTCATCTCTAACCATTAAGTTCTCATTTTTCATCATAAAATCTATCACAACAACAATTAATATACCAAGTAGAACCAATTTATCACATCTCACCAACACCACCTCTTCCCTTCGGCCACACCCCTATACATGCATATTTCACGAACTCCATCCATTCCTTGACATTACAATAACAAGCAACATACTACATAAAATTAATTCAACATCTTTACACACTATAATACACCCACGTCTACATTCCATACACACCTATTTTCATATATTTCATCCCTTTCTACACTCTACATTATCACGACAACAACAACCAACATACTACATAAAATTAATCCATTCTTCTAGCACAACATCACACACACACACACACACGGCCTACACCATGCACACTCGGCCACATTCACAACTTCCATATTTCCATGAATTCCATTCATTTCCACATACCACAACATGCACAACTATCCAAAACATTTGAAGAGAAGATTAAATACATACCTTTTTCTACTTGATTTTTCACTCGGCTAGGGGCATATATTGCATAAATAAAGGATTGGATTGCTCCAACAACCTCTCCATGTTAATGAGGGCCTTCAACTTAGTTGGAATACTAGAAGAAATAATTTTTTCTTGATCAACTCCATGGAGTCACTTCTCCATAGCCATGGCCGAATGGCCCCTTGGAAATTGTTTTCTATTTTCTCCAAGTTTCTTCATCTTTTTAAAAGATGAAGACAAATATATCTTGTGTATTTTCCCCCATTTAGCTCTATATATATTTAGGTCCGTTAAGTAAGAGTATGGACACATGTCTCCCTTCTCCATTTCTCTAGATTTTCTTTCTTTTTCTTGAATTTTTCTAAAATGGTCAAAGATGATCATTTATCTTCTCATGCAAGCTTTGACCCATATGTCTTTATAATTTACAATTATCCCCCATTAAAAATGTGGACATATATTTATGCCACATGGCCAACATGGAAATTTCAAGAATTTTCTTGAACATTTTGTGAAATTCCCATTTTGCCCCTAGCCTTTCCACAATATTACCGTGGACCATTTTGCGAATTTTCCTTCTTACCCTTTGTTACACCCCGCATTTTCAGAGCAGGAGTATGACATTTACCTCACCGTAGTAAGGGAGTGTCGGAGACGTCCCATAATGTTTTGAAAAGCACAAGCCATGGAAAGTACGTAACAACGAAGAAAGAGGGTGAATTACGATCTCGTAAGTCGTAATCGGGAAAGAGTATTTTGAAACACGAGAACATGATCATTATTAGTATTATAAGTGATAAATATCATGTATGGAGAGTTTTGGAATATTTCGAGATCGAGCAAATTGAAGAAAATAAGTTCGATGAAAATTTGAGAAATGCTGGAAAGATTTTTAGTCAACTTTGGAGGGGTATATATCCATGTATATTTGGAGTTTTAAGGCGTTTCAAAAGCCTAAAATGCAGTTCGTCGAGTCTAGTTTATAATGTAACAAACCGCTCGTTGATAGGACCTCGGCGGAGAGAACTATAGACGTTACAAACTGAACTGTCGCGCAGAAACAGCACCGCTACAGTACCGCAGCAGTACTGTAGCTACAGTGACGCAGTTTCAGCCCTTATAAAAAGGGGAAAACCCCCATTCTTATCATCAAAAAAACTTCTCAAAACTTCCAGAAAAATCAGCCATCAAAGGGCTCCTAAATTCCCCATAAAAGTGAAGGATTTTGAGTGAATTTAAGGTTACGGAATATCAATCGAAGTCCGGGCAACGCATAGTCACAAATATGATTTCATTTTGGAGTTGGAGTGGCTTGGAAACAAGTAAATGTTGAAGATTTGGCTACCTTCATGAAAAACAAGGTATGAATTTGTTGAATCTCTTTCTCTATCAGTATGAATTAAGAAATAATCGCAAGAACAAGGTGATAGTTTGTTGTATTGATGTTGTTAATTTGTGGGTTGAGATTTGAAGAGAAATTGGACGAAATATACATATATCTATCTTGTAGGATGTTGGGGATGTTATTATTGATGTTGTTAGTACTAATTTCAACTTCTTTACGGAAATAAAGTTATTAAATAGTTGTATCACAAGTGGGTTGGTTGAGAAATTTGGAAAATAGTGTGTGGGTTGTTTTATGGCATATGTTGGTGTTGGAAATGATATTACGACTATTGGTATTATTGAAGAATAATGTTCTTGCATGGATAGTATGTAATGATATTGGTATGATGTCGTTGGAATATATACTATAAGGTTGTTATCGTGTTCATTGGAGTCGGAAGGTTTTGAAGAAGGTAATAAATTGAAATCATGCATCTTGGATGAAATATGTGAATTGCTAGTGCGATTGTTGATTATGTTAATAGTTTGGCCGGGTTTGAATTCCCGGATTGTGTTGGTTGAGAATTTGGCTATGTTGAATGTTGAGGATGGTATATTTACAGAGGAAATGCTGCCGAAATTTCGGTAGCCAAGTGTTTCCTTAAGATTTCAACTCTAAGTATACTAATGAGAGTTTTGGTAAAAACGACCAATTTGCAGATTTTGACGAAATTGTGACGTGAATTTGGAATAGCAAAAGGAGCGGAAAGAGGTATGTAAGGCTTCACCCTTCTTTCTATGGCATGTCTTAGTTGAAATAAGTTGGGTACGAGCCTCGGGGACAACTCGGTTCCCCGGAATCCGCACCTAAAGTTTTCCACTTTTTGTTCAATAGAATTGAACTAGAAAGTGTGCCAATTGTTGGAAAAACCTCCTACACCCTTAGAACTTGTATAAATGGGACCCGATTACCCTAAGACCCTCACAAGTAACGCTATGACACGTAACATACGTAAATCGTATACGCTACCTCATCCGGCCCGAGGTGGGCCCGCTACTCTCGGATTTTTCCTTACAGTCTTTCTTGACTTACTTGAAGTGAATCCAAAGGGAACCTTTGATCCCGATTTCGATACCAAATGATAAATACTATGACTCCTCTAACGAGGGCACTTCCATGACGATAATGATAACAATGATGTTAGATAAGAGAATATGCCTATGATACGTACTACCGGAACGACTCGATGACTAAGATGACTAAGCTAAGTATCTTATGTAAACATGAAAATGATAAACTAATTTTTGAATCTTATTTATATTTCCTAGCTATGACTTTATTTTCTAAAAGATTTCAAAGTCTATGAACTGTCATCTATGATGCTCCGATTTCATTCTACGTTTACTTTAATATTATTCCCCGTTGATAGTCTCACCTTAAAATACTCGTTCCTTCAAGGTGAGACAAAGCGATCACGAGTGTTCTATAATATAATTGGAGGTCACCGACCTTACGTCACTCCGATAACTACATGATTCTTCTTTGGGCTTTCCTGCGTGCCTATGAGACATATGTATATAGGATACGTAAATGCATATAAGACATGTAAATGTATGTAAGATATGTGTATATATTTTTAAAATATGCACATGACGAAAGAGCTAGAGCGCTATAGACGCTGATACATGCACATGACACATGTATATGTATATGATAAAAGAGCTAGAGCGCTATAGACGTTGATATATGTACATGATATATGCATATGTATACGGGGGAAAATGGATGTAAGGGCAGAGCGTTATGAACGCATATCCACCTGATCAGTTGGCATTACATGATATGATATCGTCCCGGACGCGGGATGCCCGGACGCGGGATGTGTATATTTATGGTTAAATGGATCGGCTGCCGACGCCTCGGCAATATGAGATGTCCTATTTTATATGTATATGTATATGAACAAGGAAAGATTCTTAAAGGAAAGCTAAGTACGCATAGCACCTGCCAAGGGTATATATATATACAGGTTATGTTTCTATCCCAGGACATGTGTTGTAACTCTCTTATGTCATTATACATGATTCATATTTTCTGTATATTACTATTCATGCCTTACATACTCGGTACACTATTCGTACTGACGTCCCTTCTTGTGGACGCTGCGTTTCATGCCGCGCAGGTCAGCAGACAGGCGGATTTGATCCTTAGAAGCTCTACCAGCAGTGTTGACAGTGCTCCAGTTATTCCGGAGCCTCACTTCCTTGGTACTATTTTGTGTATATATATTCGGGCATGGCAGTACTCAGCCCTTTCTATGTATAAGTGTACTACGTCTAGAGGATCGTAGACAGATATGTACAGTCAGTTAAGTATAGTTAGGTATATGGTGTTTTGGCATGCTAATGTTAATGTATAAGTGATAACGAAGTTTATTAGTCTATGTTCAGAATGACGCCGCTAATGTTAATGTTAAAAAAAAAAAATGGCTCTGTTTACATGGCTTGCTAAGAGGTAAAGGTAAAACGATAGACAAGGGGTGCTCGGTACAAGTATCGGGTACTCGTCACGGCCCCTAGACGGGTCGTGACAGAAGTGGTATCAGAGCAGTTCGGTCCTAGGGGTTTGTCTACGAGCCGTGTCCAGTAGAGTCTTGTTTATGGGTGTGTAGCGCGCCACACTTATAAACGGGAGGCTACAGGGCATTTTGGAATATGACCTTCTTTGTGTCCTAAGATCGTGCGATAGAGCTATGCTATCAGGTTTCCATATCCCTTTCCAAATCCTATGCTATGGTTTCAGTACTGTCGATGAAGAGATCAGCTTCAGATGATGGGGGCACCAGTAAGGCCCCTAGAGTATCTCCAGAGCCGAGTAGGGGGAGCCTCGGCTATTCGATTGAGTCAGACCCGTCAGAGGACCCAGCCACAATTCCTCCAGAGTTCCTGACTCCCAGAGCAGAGGATCCTGCGGAGGATAGCTATGATACAGACCCGTCAGAACACTCTTCTGGGACGACGGAGGAGGAGGCTTCCGGGGATATGCCAGTTGCTCCTGTGATGGAGCACCATGCCAGTCTGGCCACCTCGGAGAGTGCTACGGATTACTCCTGTCCCTTGTCCTGGCCATCAGTGAACCAGGAATCGCCTGGTTATCTATACTCTTCCGATTCGGATGCGAGGAATGACGAGGGTCAAACGAGCGGCGAACAGACAGACGAGAATGTGGAGCATACTTCACATGGTAGCTCCCCGGACCAGGCTCGAGATTGATCGGCTACAGGTATATGAGATTTTCTTCGAAACTTTCTATGCATACGTGATCTCTGTAAAATTACTAATTAATGACGGTAGATAGAAATTCAAAAGGGGCCAAAGACTTAGCGGTTATGAGTAATGGTGACTGAAATGTTTCCGCCACCAGTGCGAAATTAGAAACCCCGGATAAAAGGGTAGTTATATATATGGATGGGAGTAAAGAGTGAAGATTTAAATAGAGGAAATATGGAAATCGTATGGTTAGGAAAGTGAAGATAGGAGCGGGACCCGCCGTGAGGACGTTTTGGGAGTTGCTAGAACCCCGACTTACCTTAAATGATGTGACAAAGGTCGTGCGGGGCAGTCGATATGATTATACCAGCATTCACGTATTAAAATGCACTAAAGTTTCAAGGTTAAGCGTGCTAGGGTGAGAGCAATATCACGATGGGTGACCCCCTGGGAAATATGCTGAAAATGTCATAAACGGGGGAACAAGAGACGAATGTGAAATTGGGTATCCTAAGGTAAATTAGAGCGTATGAAGTGGTTAAAAACCCTATAGAAGTCGGGTAAGTGGAGACGGACTAGGCTAGCAGAAGGGGAGAAAGCATGACAGGGCTTCAGGACTAAAGAAAGCTTGATTGGCTTCTGGAAGTGTTGGTAAGTAAAATAGTGATGGAAATGTATATATGTACATGACATCTTATCCGTGACAAATTGGTTACAGACAAAAGAAAGAATGAAAAGATCCGAATTCACTGCATGACTAAGAATCGTGGTTATTCTTCGACAAACTTCTGAATTCACCCCTAATGTATTAGCCGAACTAAGGATCAGAACTTTAAGAGTAGATTGAAGGAAATGAATCATTAAAGAAGAGGTTTGAGATGTTTTTGATATAAGTACACGAATTTCCATTAGTTAGCCAAGGGCCAGAAGTCCAATTGAAGGAAAGAGAAATTAAGCGAGACGTTTCGGTGTTAAATCAGTTGAAGGATAAAGTACCGCAAAGATTAATTCAACTGCTATAGAAAGCAAAGGATGCTAAAATATGACCAGTCTCAAGGTTATTTTAAGGGAGGAAGAATAAGAAAAGAGATGACCTTGAGTGCAGGCATAAATTTTGGCTACAAAAGAGGAAGGATAAACTGCGTAATTCGAATAAGTTCAGTTTTAAATGATCAAGTAAGGATGCAAGTAAGTAAAGTAAATACCGACAAATACGGGTAAAAACATTGATATCTACCTCGGAGCGAACTCTGCCTCAACATTCGAGGACGAATGTTTTAAAGGGGGGGAGGATGTTACAGCCCGCGTTTTCAGAGCAGGAGTATGGCATTTACCTCACCGTAGTAAGGGAGTGTCGGAGACGTCCCATAATGTTTTGAAAAGCACAAGCCATGGAAAGTACGTAACAACGAAGAAAGAGGGTGAATTACGATCTCGTAAGTCGTAATCGGGAAAGAGTATTTTGAAACATGAGAACATGATCATTATTAGTATTATAAGTGATAAATATCATGTATGGAGAGTTTTGGAATATTTCGAGATCGAGCAAATTGAAGAAAATAAGTTCGATGAAAATTTGAGAAATGCTGGAAAGATTTTTAGTCAACTTTGGAGGGGTATATATCCATGTATATTTGGAGTTTTAAGGAGTTTCAAAAGCCTAAAATGCAGTTCGTCGAGTCCAGTTTATAATGTAACAAACCGCTCGTTGATAGGACCTCGGCGGAGAGAACTATAGACGTTACAAACTGAACTGTCGCGCAGAAACAGCACCGCTACAGTAGCGCTACAGTACCGCAGCAGTACTGTAGCTACAGTGACGCCGTTTCAGCCCTTATAAAAAGGGGAAAACCCCCATTCTTATCATCAAAAAAACTTCTCAAAACTTCCAGAAAAATCAGCCATCAAAGGCCTCCTAAATTCCCCATAAAAGTGAAGGATTTTGAGTGAATTTAAGGCTACGGAATATCAATCGAAGTCCGGGCAACGCATAGCCACAAATATGATTTCATTTTGGAGTTGGAGTGGCTTGGAAACAAGTAAATGTTGAAGATTTGGCTACCTTCATGAAAAACAAGGTATGAATTTGTTGAATCTCTTTCTCTATCAATATGAATTAAGAAATAATGGCAAGAACAAGGTGATAGTTTGTTGTATTGATGTTGTTAATTTGTGGGTTGAAATTTGAAGAGAAATTGGACGAAATATACATATATCTATCTTGTAGGATGTTGGGGATGTTATTATTGATGTTGTTAGTACTAATTTCAACTTCTTTATGGAAATAAAGTTATTAAATAGTTGTATCACAAGTGGGTTGGTTGAGAAATTTGGGAAATAGTGTGTGGGTTGTTTTATGGCATATGTTGGTGTTGGAAATGATATTACGACTATTGGTATTATTGAAGAATAATGTTCTTGCATGGATAGTATGTAATGATATTGGTATGATGTCGTTGGAATATATACTATAAGGTTGTTATCGTGTTCATTGGAGTCGGAAGGTTTTGAAGAAGGTAATAAATTGAAATCATGCATCTTGGATGAAATATGTGAATTGCTAGTGCGATTGTTGATTATGTTAATAGTTTGGCCGGGTTTGAATTCCCGGATTGTGTTGGTTGAGAATTTGGCTATGTTGAATGTTGAGGATGGTATATTTACAGAGGAAATGCTGCCGAAATTTCGGTAGCCAAGTGTTTCCTTAAGATTTCAACTCTAAGTATACTAATGAGAGTTTTGGTAAAAACGACCAATTTGCAGATTTTGACGAAATTGTGACGTGAATTTGGAATAGCAAAAGGAGCGGAAAGAGGTATGTAAGGCTTCACCCTTCTTTCTATGGCATGTCTTAGTTGAAATAAGTTGGGTACGAGCCTCGGGGACAACTCGGTTCCCCGGAATCCGCACCTAAAGTTTTCCACTTTTTGTTCAATAGAATTGAACTAGAAAGTGTGCCAATTGTTGGAAAAACCTCCTACACCCTTAGAACTTGTATAAATGGGACCCGATTACCCTAAGACCCTCACAAGTAACGCTATGACACGTAACATACGTAAATCGTATACGCTACCTCATCCGGCCCAAGGTGGGCCCGCTACTCTCGGATTTTTCCTTACAGTCTTGCTTGACTTACTTGAAGTGAATCCAAAGGGAACCTTTGATCCCGATTTCGATACCAAATGATAAATACTATGACTCCTCTAACGAGGGCACTTCCATGACGATAATGATAACAATGATGTTAGATAAGAGAATATGCCTATGATACGTACTACCGGAACGACTCGATGACTAAGATGACTAAGCTAAGTATCTTATGTAAACATGAAAATGATAAACTAATTTTTGAATCTTATTTATATTTCCTAGCTATGACTTTATTTTCTAAAAGATTTCAAAGTCTATGAACTGTCATCTATGATGCTCCGATTTCATTCTACGTTTACTTTAATATTATTCCCCGTTGATAGTCTCACCTTAAAATACTCGTTCCTTCAAGGTGAGACAAAGCGATCACGAGTGTTCTATAATATAATTGGAGGTCACCGACCTTACGTCACTCCGATAACTACATGATTCTTCTTTGGGCTTTCCTGCGTGCCTATGAGACATATGTATATAGGATACGTAAATGCATATAAGACATGTAAATGTATGTAAGATATGTGTATATATTTTTAAAATATGCACATGACGAAAGAGCTAGAGCGCTATAGACGCTGATACATGCACATGACACACGTATATGTATATGATAAAAGAGCTAGAGCGCTATAGACGTTGATATATGTACATGATATATGCATATGTATACGGGGGAAAATGGATGTAAGGGCAGAGCGTTATGAACGCATATCCACCTGATCAGTTGGCATTACATGATATGATATCGTCCCGGACGCGGGATGCCCGGACGCGGGATGTGTATATTTATGGTTAAATGGATCGGCTGCCGACGCCTCGGCAATATGAGATGTCCTATTTTATATGTATATGTATATGAACAAGGAAAGATTCTTAAAGGAAAGCTAAGTACGCATAGCACCTGCCAAGGGTATATATATATACAGGTTATGTTTCTATCCCAGGACATGTGTTGTAACTCTCTTATGTCATTATACATGATTCATATTTTCTGTATATTACTATTCATGCCTTACATACTCGGTACACTATTCGTACTGACGTCCCTTCTTGTGGACGCGGCGTTTCATGCCGCGCAGGTCAGCAGACAGGCGGATTTGATCCTTAGAAGCTCTACCAGCAGTGTTGACAGTGCTCCAGTTATTCCGGAGCCTCACTTCCTTGGTACTATTTTGTGTATTTATATTCGGGCATGGCAGTACTCAGCCCTTTCTATGTATAAGTGTACTACGTCTAGAGGCTCGTAGACAGATATGTACAGTCAGTTAAGTATAGTTAGGTATATGGTGTTTTGGCATGCTAATGTTAATGTATAAGTGATAACGAAGTTTATTAGTCTATGTTCAGAATGACGCCGCTAATGTTAATGTTCAAAAAAAAAATGGCTCTGTTTACATGGCTTGCTAAGAGGTAAAGGTAAAACGATAGACAAGGGGTGCTCGGTACAAGTATCGGGTACTCGTCACGGCCCCTAGACGGGTCGTGACAGAAGTGGTATCAGAGCAGTTCGGTCCTAGGGGTTTGTCTACGAGCCGTGTCCAGTAGAGTCTTGTTTATGGGTGTGTAGCGCGCCACACTTATAAACGGGAGGCTACAGGGCATTTTGGAATATGACCTTCTTTGTGTCCTAAGATCGTGCGATAGAGCTATGCTATCAGGTTTCCATATCCCTTTCCAAATCCTATGCTATGGTTTCAGTACTGTCGATGAAGAGATCAGCTTCAGATGATGGGGGCACCAGTAAGGCCCCTAGAGTATCTCCAGAGCCGAGTAGGGGGTGCCTCGGCTATTCGATTGAGTCAGACCCGTCAGAGGACCCAGCCACAATTCCTCCAGAGTTCCTGACTCCCAGAGCAGAGGATCCTGCGGAGGATAGCTATGATACAGACCCGTCAGAGCACTCTTCTGGGACGACGGAGGAGGAGGCTTCCGGGGATATGCCAGTTGCTCCTGTGATGGAGCACCATGCCAGTCTGGCCACCTCGGAGAGTGCTACGGATTACTCCTGTCCCTTGTCCTGGCCATCAGTGAACCAGGAATCGCCTGGTTATCTATACTCTTCCGATTCGGATGCGAGGAATGACGAGGGTCAAACGAGCGGCGAACAGACAGACGAGAATGTGGAGCATACTTCACATGGTAGCTCCCCGGACCAGGCTCGAGATTGATCGGCTACAGGTATATGAGATTTTCTTCGAAACTTTCTATGCATACGTGATCTCTGTAAAATTACTAATTAATGACGGTAGATAGAAATTCAAAAAGGGCCAAAGACTTAGCGGTTATGAGTAATGGTGACTGAAATGTTTCCGCCACCAGTGCGAAATTAGAAACCCCGGATAAAAGGGTAGTTATATATATGGATGGGAGTAAAGAGTGAAGATTTAAATAGAGGAAATATGGAAATCGTATGGTTAGGAAAGGGAAGATAGGAGCGGGACCCGCCGTGAGGACGTTTTGGGAGTTGCTAGAACCCCGACTTACCTTAAATGATGTGACAAAGGTCGTGTGGGGCAGTCGATATGATTATACCGGCATTCACGTATTAAAATGCACTAAAGTTTCAAGGTTAAGCGTGCTAGGGTGAGAGCAATATCACGATGGGTGACCCCCTGGGAAATATGCTGAAAATGTCATAAACGGGGGAACAAGAGACGAATGTGAAATTAGGTATCCTAAGGTAAATTAGAGCGTATGAAGTGGTTAAAAACCCTATAGAAGTCGGGTAAGTGGAGACGGACTAGGCTAGCAGAAGGGGAGAAAGCATGACAGGGCTTCAGGACTAAAGAAAGCTTGATTGGCTTCTGGAAGTGTTGGTATGTAAAATAGTGATGGAAATGTATATATGTACATGACATCTTATCCGTGACAAATTGGTTACAGACAAAAGAAAGAATGAAAAGATCCGAATTCACTGCATGACTAAGAATCGTGGTTATTCTTCGACAAACTTCTGAATTCACCCCTAATGTATTAGCCGAACTAAGGATCAGAACTTTAAGAGTAGATTGAAGGAAATGAATCATTAAAGAAGAGGTTTGAGATGTTTTTGATATAAGTACACGAATTTCCATTAGTTAGCCAAGGGCCAGAAGTCCAATTGAAGGAAAGAGAAATTAAGCGAGACGTTTCGGTGTTAAATCAGTTGGAGGATAAAGTACCGCAAAGATTAATTCAACTGCTATAGAAAGCAAAGGATGCTAAAATATGACCAGTCTCGAGGTTATTTTAAGGGAGGAAGAATAAGAAAAGAGATGACCTTGAGTGCAGGCATAAATTTTGGCTACAAAAGAGGAAGGATAAACTGCGTAATTCGAATAAGTTCAGTTTTAAATGATCAAGTAAGGATGCAAGTAAGTAAAGTAAATACCGACAAATACGGGTAAAAACATTGATATCTACATCGGAGCGAACTCTGCCTCAACATTCGAGGACGAATGTTTTAAAGGGGGGGAGGATGTTACACCCCGCGTTTTCAGAGCAGGAGTATGACATTTACCTCACCGTAGTAAGGGAGTGTCGGAGACGTCCCATAATGTTTTGAAAAGCACAAGCCATGGAAAGTACGTAACAACGAAGAAAGAGGGTGAATTACGATCTCGTGAGTCGTAATCGGGAAAGAGTATTTTGAAACACGAGAACATGATCATTATTAGTATTATATGTGATAAATATCATGTATGGAGAGTTCTGGAATATTTCGAGATCGAGCAAATTGAAGAAAATAAGTTCGATGAAAATTTGAGAAATGCTGGAAAGATTTTTAGTCAACTTTGGAGGGGTATATATCCATGTATATTTGGAGTTTTAAGGCGTTTCAAAAGCCTAAAATGCAGTTCGTCGAGTCTAGTTTATAATGTAACAAACCGCTCGTTGATAGGACCTCGGAGGCGAGAACTATAGACGTTACAAACTGAACTGTCGCGCAGAAACAGCACTGCTACAGTACCGCTACAGTACCGCAGCAGTACTGTAGCTACAGTGACGCCGTTTCAGCCCTTATAAAAAGGGGAAAACCCCCATTCTTATCATCAAAAAAACTTCTCAAAACTTCCAGAAAAATCAGCCATCAAAGGCCTCCTAAATTCCCCATAAAAGTGAAGGATTTTGAGTGAATTTAAGGCTACGGAATATCAATCGAAGTCCGGGCAACGCATAGTCACAAATATGATTTCATTTTGGAGTTGGAGTGGCTTGGAAACAAGTAAATGTTGAAGATTTGGCTACCTTCATGAAAAACAAGGTATGAATTTGTTGAATCTCTTTCTCTATCAATATGAATTAAGAAATAATGGCAAGAACAAGGTGATATTTTGTTGTATTGATGTTGTTAATTTGTGGGTTTAGATTTGAAGAGAAATTGGACGAAATATACATATATCTATCTTGTAGGATGTTGGGGATGTTATTATTGATGTTGTTAGTACTAATTTCAACTTCTTTACGGAAATAAAGTTGTTAAATAGTTGTATCACAAGTGGGTTGGTTGAGAAATTTGGAAAATAGTGTGTGGGTTGTTTTATGGCATATGTTGGTGTTGGAAATGATATTACGACTATTGGTATTATTGAAGAATAATGTTCTTGCATGGATAGTATGTAATGATATTGGTATGATGTCGTTGGAATATATACTATAAGGTTGTTATCGTGTTCATTGGAGTCGGAAGGTTTTGAAGAAGGTAATAAATTGAAATCATGCATCTTGGATGAACTATGTGAATTGCTAGTGCGATTGTTGATTATGTTAATAGTTTGGCCGGGTTTGAATTCCCGGATTGTGTTGGTTGAGAATTTGGCTATGTTGAATGTTGAGGATGGTATATTTACAGAGGAAATGCTGCCGAAATTTCGGTAGCCAAGTGTTTCCTTAAGATTTCAACTCTAAGTATACTAATGAGAGTTTTGGTAAAAACGACCAATTTGCAGATTTTGACGAAATTGTGACGTGAATTTGGAATAGCAAAAGGAGCGGAAAGAGGTATGTAAGGCTTCACCCTTCTTTCTATGGCATGTCTTAGTTGAAATAAGTTGGGTACGAGCCTCGGGGACAACTCGGTTCCCCGGAATCCGCACCTAAAGTTTTCCACTTTTTGTTCAATAGAATTGAACTAGAAAGTGTGCCAATTGTTGGAAAAACCTCCTACACCCTTAGAACTTGTATAAATGGGACCCGATTACCCTAAGACCCTCACAAGTAACGCTATGACACGTAACATACGTAAATCGTATACGCTACCTCATCCGGCCCAAGGTGGGCCCGCTACTCTCGGATTTTTCCTTACAGTCTTGCTTGACTTACTTGAAGTGAATCCAAAGGGAACCTTTGATCCCGATTTCGATACCAAATGATAAATACTATGACTCCGCTAACGAGGGCACTTCCATGACGATAATGATAACAATGATGTTAGATAAGAGAATATGCCTATGATACGTACTACCGGAACGACTCGATGACTAAGATGACTAAGCTAAGTATCTTATGTAAACATGAAAATGATAAACTAATTTTTGAATCTTATTTATATTTCCTAGCTATGACTTTATTTTCTAAAAGATTTCAAAGTCTATGAACTGTCATCTATGATGCTCCGATTTCATTCTACGTTTACTTTAATATTATTCCCCGTTGATAGTCTCACCTTAAAATACTCGTTCCTTCAAGGTGAGACAAAGCGATCACGAGTGTTCTATAATATAATTGGAGGTCACCGACCTTACGTCACTCCGATAACTACAAGATTCTTCTTTGGTCTTTCCTGCGTGCCTATGAGACATATGTATATAGGATACGTAAATGCATATAAGACATGTAAATGTATGTAAGATATGTGTATATATTTTTAAAATATGCACATGACGAAAGAGCTAGAGTGCTATAGACGCTGATACATGCACATGACACACGTATATGTATATGATAAAAGAGCTAGAGCGCTATAGACGTTGATATATGTACATGATATATGCATATGTATACGGGGGGAAATGGATGTAAGGGCAGAGCGTTATGAACGCATATCCACCTGATCAGTTGGCATTACATGATATGATATCGTCCCGGACGCGGGATGTCCGGACGTGGAATGTGTATATTTATGGTTAAATGGATCGGCTGCCGACGCCTCGGCAATATGAGATGTCTTATTTTATATGTATATGTATATGAACAAGGAAAGATTCTTAAAGGAAAGCTAAGTACGCATAGCACCTGCCAAGGGTATATATATATACAGGTTATGTTTCTATCCCAGGACATGTGTTGTAACTCTCTTATGTCATTATACATTATTCATATTTTCTGTATATTACTATTCATGCCTTACATACTCGGTACACTATTCGTACTGACGTCCCTTCTTGTGGACGCTGCGTTTCATGCCGCGCAGGTCAGCAGACAGGCGGATTTGATCCTTAGAAGCTCTACCAGCAGTGTTGACAGTGCTCCAGTTATTCCGGAGCCTCACTTCCTTGGTACTATTTTGTGTATATATATTCGGGCATGGCAGTACTCAGCCCTTTCTATGTATAAGTGTACTACGTCTAGAGGCTCGTAGACAGATATGTACAGTCAGTTAAGTATAGTTAGGTATATGGTGTTTTGGCATGCTAATGTTAATGTATAAGTGATAACGAAGTTTATTAGTCTATGTTCAGAATGACACCGCTAATGTTAATGTTTAAAAAAAAATGGCTCTGTTTACATGGCTTGCTAAGAGGTAAAGGTAAAACGATAGACAAGGGGTGCTTGGTACAAGTATCGGGTACTCGTCACGGCCCCTAGACGGGTCGTGACACCTTTAACCTTCTTAAGATTTCCATAATACCAATGTTCATGAATAATATTCGCAACCAACTTGTACATTGAAATAAATTTGGAAGATGGTCATTCCCTTAACTTGCCACGACTACCTTGAAATATCCGAACGTATAAAATACGGGATATAACATCCTCCCCTCCTTTAGAACATTCGTCCTCGAATGTTCAACTGATCTTGTGGGGTGTCATAATACTTCGGGAGGGTCCCTTTTATAGTTGTTCTTCTCTTCGTGCCCGTTCCTTGTCTTTTACCTTATTCTCCTTATACTCGAGCTCCTAAGTCTTTACACGAGTCCTCGTCCCTCGTCATAGGTTTCTTAATCTACTGCGCCATCTCATTATCCTTGTCCTTCCCGGGTCATTTCTTGACACAAGTATTCTTGTCTTTGATCTCCTTGTAATGGTGCTCGTTCGTCCCTGAACTATTTCCTAGTGTCCGATGAACTCCTTTGTTTTATTCATAGGCACTGCGTTCTTTCTCTCTTTCAAAAATTCTCAGACTACCAATTATTGATGCCTTCGTTATAATAGTCGTCGTCGTTCGAAATATTCCTTACTTACTTCCGATGTACCGACATATTTTAAATTTTGGCTCTGAACTAATAAGTTTCCTTCCTTTGGACTTGAAGCCTATAATATGTTCTCCCCCCCCCCCCCCCCCCCTTTTTTGGGGTTCCTTATATGCCAACAGTCCTTTTTATGAATTCTTCGTCCATACCTTATTCCTCACCTTCCTTCCAACTCTATGCCTAACATATCGAGAACTTCTTATCCTAAGTTTTTCCTTTTACTTTCCGTCTATATCCTCACACCCTTCCATCTACTATTCGTCCTTTCACTTGCTTAGCTCTCTCGCTCGTAATTCTTCCTTAACTACGTGTTGGTGTTATAGCTGTGCGTCCATTTTCCTTAAGCGTTTCGCTACTTTGTTCTTAACACCGAGTCCTCACAAATTTTCACTCTCCCTATCCTTGTTCATCGAACCTCTAACTATATTAATATAGCTACGCATCTATTCCTATACATTCCTTCCAAGGACCTAAGTCTCTTAATACTGTCACAGAGCCCTAACATTCCTTCTCTTACCTTACATTCCCTCTATCCTAGTCACTATTCCTCTAGCCCCACTTATCGGAATCGGCTCTCGAAACTCATACACTCCTCTCACTGTTTCCTTTTACCACACTCTATCTCTTTTTACGTGCCTACTTTAAGTTTTTACCCAAATAGTCTCGCGCTTGCCGATAATTCCTCTCGGAAGCTTCACTTATTGAGGTTTCTTACCTTTCACCTCCTGCCGACACTTTGTTCCCTTTGTCTTCCGTCTACTCGCTCTCTTTCTTTTCCAAATATCGTTATACTAGAATTTCCAATCTTAACCTATAGAAAAATAATAGCAGCTTACTTTGCAACACTTGTACCATTTATTCTTGCTGTCACTCAATCTTCGGTACCCTTACTCGGTTGATGCCTTTTATACCGTAGCTTCGGTTGTTGGGACTCACATATCCTCCAATACAATCATACGTGGAATATCCTACGCCTCCATATATATATATATATATATATATATATATTTTATTATCAACTATCCCACAAAATATCTCCAATCGCTATTCAAGCCTATCCTAATTCTAGGGTTGTGATGCACCTTCTGTCCCTTCACCGAGCTAGTCTGTTTCGTCCTACGCGTCTTCTTATGGTCTCCAACCATCCCATATGCTCTAGTTACCCCTTAGGCTACCCTAACTTCTCATTTGCCTCTTATGTCCGGATATGTAGAATTTCTTGCAAACTTTCCAGGGAGTCACCCATCCTCCCACCTTAGCAAGCTTAACCTCGAAGCCTTGGTGGAATTCGGTGCCTTAATGCTTATATAATCACGTCCACTTCCTCGTATGTCCTTGTCACGCCCCGAACCTGGGCCTGGACGTAACACGACACCCGGTGCCTGACTGCATGTGACCGAGCGAACCAACTGGCTGACTGAATCAACATGTGATATCAAAACATAACTGAATGTGGAAACAATTAAACACATGCTGATATACTAAAGGTCTGACTGAAATCATAATGCAGAAATACTTAGACAATCTGAAATATATCTGAAAGTAGCTAACATGGCTAAACCAAAACAACTGAATGACTAAGTATAACTGTCTACAAGGCTAACATAACAAATATCTGACTATCTGAACTGTGTCTATGAAGCCTCTAAGAGTACTGAATAATAAAACTGCCTATAAACTGAATTAACTAGATAGATGACAACGCCCCGAAGGAATTTGGGGCTCACCAGTAGCTGATACGTACACTCCTAAATAGCTGAGTCGTCAACCTGTATATCGTTGCCTGCATCGCGAGATGCAGGCCCCCAAGCAAATAAAAAGGGACATCAGTACATTTGAATTGTACTGGTATGTAAAGCAACTGAAGCAATAAAATACTGGAACTGAAACTGAAACTGATAACTGTAACTGTAATAAACAGGAAAGCAACAAGCTGAAGTACTCCCTGTTCTGAATGAAGAATCACCTGTAAAACTGTAAATATAACTGTGGCCTGGGGCCCAAATAATGTGCACAAAAACTGTGGCCTATGGCCCAAGCAATACGTATGCATAAACTGTGGCCTAGGGCCCAAAAGTACAGATACAGGTGTTCAACATTAACAATTTACAAAATTGAGACTGGCTATATCTGATAGCATGATAACTGTTTCTGATTATGGGACTCTTGCAAATAACTGGTTATACACTGACTGAGACTCATGTGATAATAATGCATAAGTCTATAAAGATTACGTGTTGAGTTCATGATGTTCAAAGTGACAACCATGAACGAATTCTGTAACTGCAACCTTAGAAGATAACAGTTCTATATCATATCATGAAACTAGGGCTAAACTATATTCTGAGTCAAATTGCTAACAAGTATGAAGAATGAGGCGTAGGGAGAATTATGAACATTCCCTAACGTAGATAGTTAGCCTCACATACCTTAATTCCAGCCTTTGAGCGTAATACAATGTTCGTCACCCCTTTCAACTTTGATCTATAGCAATACAAGTCAAAGGGATTCTATATTAGCAATAATATTCATGATTTGGTCATCTAAGCATTTTATCAAACACTTAGTGGGCATAAAGCTTCACAATCTCCATTAATGGTGTTTCTTCACCCAATTCCCATTCTATTACTTCTAGGTGATTCTACAATCTCAATTAGGTGTAATAACGTCATTCTTCATCACCCACCTGAATACAACAATCCCAAATCAACAATCCAAAAGTCTAACATAATTCATATAATTTCCTTTATCAAACCCATTTGTTATTCTCCCAAGAATTCATCAATTCTCAACTATAAATGATTTGAGAGTAGGAATATTACCTTTTGTGAGCATCCGCCACGAAATCGACTTCCAAAGTTTGATTTGTAGCTTAGAACGACGGCAAGAACTTGTACTACACTTTATCCTTCACGAGCCTTGGGATTTGAGGCCTTCAACTTGTTGGATCCTCTCCTTTCTCTCTCTCTAAAATCTGAAAATATGAGCGAAGGAGGCTGCTAGGGTTGGACATTTCCCTTAAATATTAAGTGGAAATGGGTCTGACCCAACTTGAGTTCGGGTTGGACCAAGTCCACTGTCCAGCATGACCTTTCTGCCTTAAAACGTTCATATCTCCCTAACCAGATGTCTCCTCGAGGCCCATAATATACCGTTGGAAAGCTATTTCAATTATCTACAACTTTCATGTTATACATTTTTCCAAATTCCCAACTTATAATAGGGTTATGGCCTCCAGAAGTTAGATCAGCCGAAAACGTACTTCCAATCGACGGCTCATTCGACGTTTCGTCGATCAGATCGACGAAACGTCGATCTCCTCCGTTGAATTGGCCAAATTTCTAGTGAACAATGCACAATCGACGGTTCAAAGGACGAACCGTCGATCAGATCGACGAAACGTCGATCTGCTCCGTCGAATTGATCCAATTTCCAGTGAACAATGCGCAATCGACAGTTCAAAGGACGAACCGTCGATCTTCCCGTCGAAGTCACCCATTTCCCAGCGAAGACAGGCTTCAGTAAAATGGGCATAACTTTTTGTACGTAGCTCCGTTTGGGCTGGGCGACCTATCGTTGGAAAGCTATTTCAAAGATCTACAACTCTCATCAAGGAAGGTTTCCCAAATTCTAAATATTTAAAGGGGTTATGATCATAGGAAGTAAGACCTTCCACAAACTCATTGGCAAACATGCCCTGTAGAGTGGTTTTCAACTTTGCTTTGCCCAAAGACATTTCTTATGACTTAATTAGTTTTCAAGACACTTCCTATAACCCTCATATTGGTTCCATTATATTGTCATCTTATGAGTCGAACTTTCACTCGAAGCTACGAGGTGTTACAATATCTCCCCCTTGGGATCATTCGTCCTCGAATGATAAGCATTCGGGATTCTACAAAAATTTAGCCAGAGTTTCCCCTGTAATAAGGCACTACCAACCTGTTACAGCAACCCATAATATCATTGCCTCTCAAGTCTACATCACAATAGCATTATAAATTGGCCACACATGACCCAAAAGCATGAAAAGAAAGCTTACATACCTCAAAATCTTGGTGCTTCATCATAAATCTCTTTTTTAGGCTGAAACAAGTGCGGGTACCTAGATTTCATATCCTCCTCAGCTTCCCATGTAGCTTCCTCAACTTTCTGACTCCTGCACAGGACTTTCACTGAGGCAACTTCCTTAGTCCTCAACTTGCGAACTTGACGATCAAGAATGGCTATAGGGATCTCCTCATAGGTAAGGCCATTCTTAACTGTTATAGCATCGGCAGGAACAACCAACGAAGGGTCTCCCACACACTTCTTCAACATGGATACATGAAACACTGGATGAACAACAGCTAGATCTTGTGGCAACTCAAGTTCATAAGCTACTAGACCAACCTTTCGTAAAATTCTGTAAGGTCCAATATATCTGGGACTGAGCTTCCCTTTCTTGCCAAATCGCATGACACCCTTCATAGGTGACACTTTAAGGTACACCCAATCGTCAACTGAAAATTCTAAGTCCCTTCGCCTCACATCTGCGTAAGACTTCTGGCGACTTTGGGCCGTTTTCAAACGCTCCTGTATTAACTTGACTTTCTCCATAGCATGATAAACCAAATCTGGTCCTAACAACTCTGCTTCACCAACTTCGAACCAACCAATTGGTGATCTACACCTTCGCCCATACAGAGCTTCAAATGGTGCCATCCCAATACTAGCATGGCAATTGTTTTTGTAAGTAAACTCAATAAGAGGCAGGTGGTCATCCCAATTACCATTGAAATCAAGGACACATGGTTATTGAACCGAATGAATACATGATTACTGAATTGCTGAGACATTGAACTGAATGTCTACTGAACTAACTGAATACTAAGCTGACTGAATACTGGATTAACTGAATACAAAACTAACACACTAACTGAATATTGAGCTGACTGAATACTGGATTAACTGAGTAACATTAACTGGATACTGAGCTGACTGAATACTGGATTAACTGAGTAACATTAACTGAATACTGAGCTGAATGAATACTGGATTAACTGAGTACGGGACTGGCATGAATACGTGAGTACTGGACTGATATCTGAGTACTAAGCTGACATAAATATCGGAGTATTGAACTAACATGAACATTATAACATGAGATCTGAATAACGTATCTGTCTGACCATTTGTTTGAGGATGAAAAGTTGTACTAAGGTTCACCTTCGTACCCAATCCTTTCTGAAAGGATTTTCAGATGTTCGCTGTGAACTGAGCACTATAGTCTGAAATAATGGACACTAGGGTCCCATACAATCCGACAATTTCATTAACATATGACTTCGCATAATCTTCTGTTCAATCTGTGGTCTTAACTGGAAAGAAGTGCGCTGACTTCGTAAGTCTGTCCACAATCACTCAAATTAAATCATTCCTCCTATTTGAACGAGGTAGACCTAGAATGGCGAGCTTCTGACATAATTAGCTCTCTGAGCCCATCTACATCTGGAACGCATAATCTGCCTTGGTATCTCAAGGTACCGTTATCTCCCCTTTGTGCAAAAGGTAAGGCTTTATATTCGTGAATCCCCTCTTTCATCTTTAACAAGTAGGAATCACCAAACTGCTTCTCTCTAACTTTAATGACTAAGAAGGAATGCCATGTTCCGGGCAATAACTCCACCCGCTTCAGAGTCTGGAAGTCGAATTCCCTAGCTTGGATAAGCGGTGAACTTCTTTCACCTTAGTTCTCTTGTCTGCCTAAATCATGAGCTGTACTTCCTATACTTGATTTTTTTTTTTTTCTGAGATACTTCCTAAAATACTCATAGTACTGTAAAATACTCATAGTACTGTTGTGTGCTAAGTCTTTCACTAGCCCCTTAAATATTAGAGTCTTGTGCAATGGCACTACCTTTTTGACACATAACTAGGCATGATCTTATAACTTTTCTGGGATCGCCTAATCGATAGTAATTGAACTTAACACGATTCGTCCGACAATCATTCTACTCATTTCGGGTTAGGCATATTCCCTATGGAGACTATCTCATTATGCCAACCTAACTGAATTAAGGTTCTTCATATCTCATACTAACCCTTCGGGTCTTCAATTATCTCACTGGACTTACTAGCGATTTATGCATCTCCCCCTTAGACCAAGGCTAACGTCTTATACTTACAAATTCTTCTCTTTTGATGAGATCCAATTAACCTTCCTTATCTTCTGTAATTCCTTTGTACTCTACAACACTGACGATTTTTATTTTTTTTGACTCACATCTGAGCAATTTCTCATGGGGAAAAACTAAATTTACTTACATGAACGGGTTGCTCCTGTATTCATAACTGGCATACTCCATCTTAACGACTTAACTCTGCTCACACTGTAAATCTTAGGACAAACCCTTTTTTTTTTTTTTACAACTCTTAAAGGTTATTCTTCTGTAGTTTGCTGTCTTACGACTTAGTTGATTTCTTCTTCCACTAATCACTCTACTCTAAACTTAACTTAAGCCCTTGGTTTCTAACACACATATTCGGATGTATCTGAACTGTCACCCACTCAAGGTGTTCATTTGAATAGGAAATCAAATCATATTTCTAATAGTTCTGCTAAAATTGCTAATGCATTGTATCTACTCAAAACTTACTTACTATTTTTCTGTTAATCACCTGCTAGCTTCATATTTTCTTATTCTGCTCTGAATAACCTAAGTTATTTCTAACTCTCCCTCACCATCTGACTCTATTCTATGGCTGTATACTATCTTTTCTGAACTATGGATCACACTTAAGAAACCTTTATCTATCTTATACGAAAGATACCCAAACTTTCTATACATTTCAAAGTCATATCAGACTATACCCATCTGGAATAAACACTTACTCACATAGCTTAAGAGAGGACTGTCACATCTCCTTATCTCATAATAATAATTACTTCTGAATTAACTTACAGCTGTCGTACTCTCTAACTCTGATCTGACTAAAACTTAAACAAACTAAAATCATTCATATTCGTCACAACTCTTCCTCCTTGGTATTCTTGTCTCAATCATACTATTACTTATTTTAAATATAAACTCGTCGTAATTTATCCCTGCTTATCAATTCAGTCGATACCTCAATATAATACTCCATTAAGATTGGCCAGCCTTTTCCATATCATCTCTTAGTATCACAAGTCCTTCCAAATTATCCTAGCATTACTTTTTACCATATCGATATTGACCTCATAATTACTATTACTATCAATTTTACAGTTAACTTTATTTCTCGAAGTCAGACTTGCAACTTGGTCAAATCCTATCATTACTGTTGACACGACCTTTCAAGACATACTACGAACTTATATCTCATTCTCCTTCTATTTCTAGGAAAAATTTTGGCAGAGTTTCCTCTGTATTTCTTACTATCCCAAAACCTGCACGCAGGAAATACCAACAATGCCTTACAAGGCCAACATATATATATATATATATGTCATATCATATCATAGCCATACAGAGCTTCCAATTTCAACAATAGTATAAAAATGATGAACTTACCTCATATGTCCAACTCAAACTGTACCTGTTACTCTTTCCTGTTTATTTTCCCTTTCAATCTTTAACTGCAGATGGAGTGGGTCCTGATGACTTTCGGTAGAAAACTGTCTGCCACCACTTTCTTGAGATCCTTCATGATTTATGTTTTCTGCAGACTTAGCTCCTTTTCTAATTTCTCTAATATCCTCTCCCTGTGGTATCCCATTCTCCTTTCTCAAGAACATCATTATCATTCAACTTACTATTCTTTCTACTACACCCCTTCTCGGGCATCTTACATTGTATTCCACTTTTAATAGCACTTGAAGTCTCATTCGTTACCAGTAAGTACTGCTCAATTGTACCCCCTATGGGTAAACATCCTTACTTGGACCTTGAATTACCTGTTCGTCTCCTGCGCATTCGAAACGTACGTAATTCGATAGGAAGAGAAGTTACTTATCGCTCTAAGCTTTATGGCACAATCTAGAGTAGAAAGAAATGAGACAAATCCTGAATGTCTTGGTGGTCAACTATTTATATGTATGGGGCCCTCACACATATAAAAGAGACCCCGCTGGACACGGCTTCATAGACTCCCTAAGACACTTGAACCTAGGGCTTTGATACCAAGCTTTGTCACGCCCCGAACCTGGGCCTGGACGTAACACGGCACCCGGTGCCTGACTGCATGTGACCGAGCGAACCAACTGGCTGACTGAATCAACATGTGATATCAAAACATAACTGAATGTGGAAACAATTAAACACATGCTGATATACTAAAGGTCTGACTGAAATCATAATGCGGAAATACTTAGACAATCTGAAATATATCTGAAAGTAGCTAACATGGCTAAACCAAAACAACTGAATGACTAAGTATAACTGTCTACAAGGCTAACATAACAAATATCTGACTATCTGAACTGTGTCTATGAAGCCTCTAAGAGTACTGAATAATAAAACTGCCTATAAACTGAATTAACTAGATAGATGACAACGCCCCGAAGGAATTTGGGGCTCACCAGTAGCTGATACGTACACTCCTAAATAGCTGAGTCGTCAACCTGTATATCGTTGCCTGCATCGCGAGATGCAGGCCCCCAAGCAAATAAAAAGGGACATCAGTACATTTGAATTGTACTGGTATGTAAAGCAACTGAAGCAATAAAATACTGGAACTGAAACTGAAACTGATAACTGTAACTGTAATAAACAGGAAAGCAACAAGCTGAAGTACTCCCTGTTCTGAATGAAGAATCACCTGTAAAACTGTAAATATAACTGTGGCCTGGGGCCCAAATAATGTGCACAAAAACTGTGGCCTATGGCCCAAGCAATACGTATGCATAAACTGTGGCCTAGGGCCCAAAAGTACAGATACAGGTGTTCAACATTAACAATTTACAAAACTGAGACTGGCTATATCTGATAGCATGATAACTGTTTCTGATTATGGGACTCTTGCAAATAACTGGTTATACACTGACTGAGACTCATGTGATAATAATGCATAAGTCTATAAAGATTACGTGTTGAGTTCATGATGTTCAAAGTGACAACCATGAACGAATTCTGTAACTGCAACCTTAGAAGATAACAGTTCTATATCATATCATGAAACTAGGGCTAAACTATATTCTGAGTCAAATTGCTAACAAGTATGAAGAATGAGGCGTAGGGAGAATTATGAACATTCCCTAACGTAGATAGTTAGCCTCACATACCTTAATTCCAGCCTTTGAGCGTAATACAATGTTCGTCACCCCTTTCAACTTTGATCTATAGCAATACAAGTCAAAGGGATTCTATATTAGCAATAATATTCATGATTTGGTCATCTAAGCATTTTATCAAACACTTAGTGGGCATAAAGCTTCACAATCTCCATTAATGGTGTTTCTTCACCCAATTCCCATTCTATTACTTCTAGGTGATTCTACAATCTCAATTAGGTGTAATAATGTCATTCTTCATCACCCACATGAATACAACAATCCCAAATCAACAATCCAAAACTCTAGCATAATTCATATAATTTCCTTTATCAAACCCATTTGTTATTCTCCCAAGAATTCATCAATTCTCAACTATAAATGATTTGAGAGTAGGAATATTACCTTTTGTGAGCATCCACCACGAAATCAACTTCCAAAGTTTGATTTGTAGCTTAGAACGACGGCAAGAACTTGTACTACACTTTATCCTTCACGAGCCTTGGGATTTGAGGCCTTCAACTTGTTGGATCCTCTCCTTTCTCTCTCTAACTATCCTTTCTCTCTCTCTAAAATCTGAAAATATGAGGGAAGGAGGCTGCTAGGGTTTTGGACATTTCCCTTAAATATTAAGTGGAAATGGGTCTGACCCAACTTGAGTTCGGGTTGGACCAAGTCCACTGTCCAGCATGACCTTTCTGTCTTACAACGTTCATATCTCCCTAACTAGATGTTTCCTCGAGGCCCATAATATACCGTTGGAAAGCTATTTCAATTATCTACAACTTTCAAGTTATACATTTTTCCAAATTCCCAACTTATAATAGGGTTATGGCCTCCCGAAGTTAGATCAGCCGAAAACGTACTTCCAATCGACGGCTCATTCGACGTTTCGTCGATCAGATCGACGAAACGTCGATCTCCTCCGTTGAATTGGCCAAATTTCCAGTGAACAATGCACAATCGACGGTTCAAAGGACGAACCGTCGATCAGATCGACGAAACGTCGATCTGCTCCGTCGAATTGATCCAATTTCCAGTGAACAATGCGCAATCGACGGTTCAAAGGACGAACCGTCGATCAGATCGACGAAACGTCGATCTTCCCATCGAAGTCACCCATTTCCCAGCGAAGACAGGCTTCAGTAAAATGGGCATAACCTTTTGTACGTAGCTCCGTTTGGGCTGGGCGACCTATCGTTGGAAAGCTATTTCAAAGATCTACAACTCTCATCAAGGAAGGTTTCCCAAATTCTAAATATTTAAAGGGGTTATGATCATAGGAAGTAAGACCTTCCACAAACTCATTGGCAAACATGCCCTGTAGAGTGGTTTTCAACTTTGCTTTGCCCAAAGACATTTCTTATGACTTAATTAGTTTTCAAGACACTTCCTATAACCCTCATATTGGTTCCATTATATTGTCATCTTATGAGTCGAACTTTCACTCGAAGCTACGAGGTGTTACAGTCCTTTACTACATAATCTGGAGCGAGACAAGGTTTTACAGATTCCAAAGCATATTCGCAACACGTCCCTTCTTTTACAATTACCGTTTTACCCTTTTTGATCTTCAATAGTCACCTTTGCAAATTCTTATCATTCAAAATCTGTACGCCGCAAATACCCACAATACCGTACAGAGTATATGGCTACATATCACATTCTAGCCATCCAGAACCTTCTGTTTCAGGTAACAGGACAAGTATATCCAGACTTACCTTTATGACTTGCCATATCATCACTTGCCATCTTCCGTCGATACTAGGCGTCTGCGGAAATCGACGATTAGCATAAGGAATCTTATTTCCTATAATTTGGCTCTATCGCACGATCTAAGACTGAAAGAAGGTCAACAATTCCTAGATGCCCCGCAGCCTCCTGTTTATAAATGTGGCCGGCTTCACACCCATAAACAGCACTCTACTGGACACGACTTTGCAGCGAACCCGCTGACTCTTATTACGTACTTAATTTCCTTAAACTCTTACAATAATAAGAAATGAAAACGTAGTAAAACCTTTAGAATTTCTTTTTGTACTCATTTTAAACAAAATCTGTAATTATGTGAAACTTATATCATGACACGTATGACACATCGGCCGGTGGAGCCGCTTACTGAACTAACAACCAATAACCACAACTCTGTCTGCAATGTCTCTAACTTCGGACAAGACATCATGGCATAGTACGCTGACTCGGCTACACTCCAGGGCCAAATGGAGCTCGCCAAATCCGCTGGAACATCTTCTATAATAACTTTAGCTCATCTGGGTGTACCTGCGCGGCATGAAACGCAGCCCCCGAAGAAGAGGGGTCAGTACGAGCAATGTACTGAGCATGTAAGGCATAAATGATAACATAATAAAATGGACAGAACATGAACAACAACATAGGAAGGAACATATGGAATGTATAAGAAAAGGTACAACTGTAACTGCTGGCCTTTTAAGGCGGAATCATGCATGCTCACTTTTACTTTCCTGTATGCATATCCATATAGCTGCCCGCCTTAGCGGTGACATGCCCGGCCAACTAGGCCCGGTGTATCCGTATAGCTGCCCGCCTTAGCGGTGACATGCCCGGCCAACTAGGTCCGGTGTATCCGTATAGCTGCCCGCTTTAGCGGTGACATGCCCGACCATATAGGCGCGGTGTAATCATCCATAGCCGCCCACTAGTGGTGATCATGCCCGGCCCTCTCGGCTCGGTGTAAACATAGCAGCCCGCATTAGCGGTGACATGCCCGGCCATATAGGCACGGTGGAAACATAGCAGCCCGCATTAGCGGTGACATGCCCGGCCATATAGGCGCGGTGTAATCATCACAACTCAAGCATGCATAAAAGCCCAATCAAAAGCTATAACTTTACCGGAGTGACGTAAGGTCGGTAACCTCCTATTACATTATGGAATAATCATCCCGACGTTGTCTCATCTTGAAGGAACAATTATTATAAGACGAGACTAGCAACGAATAACAACATACATAAACCGACACCTGAAGACTCAAAAACAAGTTTCGGGTCAATCCGATTTAGTATAAGAAAGTTATGAGCGTTTGAAGTAGAGAACCTTTTACGAACATTTCGGAAGCCATTTTTGTAAAATCATTCTTATCATAATCATCATAGACATATTCTCATCTTTGACAACATCATTTTCATTGCAACAACATGTTCGTCGTTATAGTCATAAAAGCTTACAAAATCATAACCTTTGCTTTGGAAAAGTATAGACATTTTGGAAAACATCTACGGTTTATTAAGAAGGGAATCACGCCTTAGAATCCTAAACATCTAACCTTCGAAAAACAAGTAAGATATAAAAACAATTATGAAATCATAACATCGAGATCATGCCTTGAAAGAAAGGGACGAGCCTTAACATACCTGCGCCGCGCCTTACTAGCTACACTTATTCGCCCAAACTTGTTAGTCTACATTCAAGAAGATTGATACTATCGTTAGATTCATCGGCATATACTTGTCTTAGCATTTCAAATAAATTCACTTATGACCTGCCGAAATTTCGGCAGCATCTCCCCTGTAAATATACCACCCCCGAGAATCTAACTCGGCTCAAATCAATAATCAACAATACCAACAATCTTGCCAATACGTCAACAACCCATTCAAGACACATTCTAACAATGACAGCCGTTGTCATACAATTCAACAACATTCCTTTTATATTTAATTCAATTCAATTCAATTCAATTCAATTTACACACTACCTCATCTCTAACCATTAAGTTCTCATTTTTCATCATAAAATCTATCACAACAACAATTAATATACCAAGTAGAACCAATTTATCACATCTCACCAACACCACCTCTTCCCTTCGGCCACACCCCTATACATGCATATTTCGTGAACTCCATCCATTCCTTGACATTACAATAACAAGCAACATACTACATAAAATTAATTCAACATCTTTACACACTATAATACACCCACGGCTACATTCCATACACACCTATTTTCATATATTTCATCCCTTTCTACACTATACATTATCACGACAACAACAACCAACATACTACATAAAATTAATCCATTCTTCTAGCACAACATCACACACACACACGGCCTACACCATGCACACTCGGCCACATTCACAACTTCCATATTTCCATGAATTCCATTCATTTCCACATACCACAACATGCACAACTATCCAAAACATATGAAGAGAAGATTAAATACATACCTTTTTCTACTTGATTTTTCACTCGGCTAGGGGCATATATTGCACAAATAAAGGATTGGATTGCTCCAACAACCTCTCCATGTTAATGAGGGCCTTCAACTTAGTTGGAATACTAGAAGAAATAAATTTTTCTTGATCAACTCCATGGAGTCACTTCTCCATAGCCATGGCCGAATGGCCCCTTGGAAAGTTTCTTCTATTTTCTCCAAGTTTCTTCATCTTTTTAAAAGATGAAGACAAATATATCTTGTGTATTTTTTACCCCATTTAGCTATATATATATTTAGGTCCCTTAAGTAAGAGTATGGACACATGTCTCCCTTCTCCATTTCTCTAGAGTTTTCTTTCTTTTTCTTGAATTTTTCTAAAATGGTCAAAGATGATCATTTATCTTCTCATGCAAGCTTTGACCCATATGTCTTTATAATTTACAATTAGCCCCCATTAAAAATGTGGACATATATTTATGCCACACGGCCAACATGGAAATTTCTAGAATTTTCTTGAACATTTTGTGAAATTCCCATTTTGCCCCTAGCCTTTCCACAATATTACCGTGGACCATTTTGCGAAATTTCCTTCTTACCCTTAACCTTTCTCAAGATTTCCATACTACCAATGTTCATGAATAATATTCGCAACCAACTTGTACATTGAAATAAATTTGGAAGATGGTCTTCCCTTAACTTGCCACGACTACCTTGAAATATCCGAACGTATAAAATACGGGATATAACAATTTTCCCCTAAAATTGTTTTCAAGTTTGAAATTGTCCCTCCATTAACGCCACAGTTATACTTTCTTTACAACATTTAATCCCACTTATCATCACACATTTCAATTTGATCTTAAATTCAATGTTGGTTCCAATAACTAGTGTAAAGAGACTGCAATGAGCCAATTCCTTTGCAAATTAATGTGTCGAAGCAGATATGGAGAGGATTATTAGTTAACCAATGTCAATATATCCTAGAACATCTTCACATTACACCAAAACATCTTTGTGCAAAGACAATATTGACATTTACTCATCTTTGTTTTTAGATAATGGTTTTGTGATGAAATTTAGCTGCATTAATTTAAAATGATTTTGTGTTAAATTAGGTCATGGATGCATTGGTTCCTTTTGTGTTGGATTAGAATATTACGTGGATCAATAAATAAAGGCCACATATATAATTAAACTTATATTAATTTAAATGTCAAATAATTGTGTCGTTAATTGAGGGACAATTTCAAGCTTGAAAATAACGTAAAGGATAGATTTTATCCAATGGGCGGAAGATGGGATATTTTGAGTCATTTTTCAATATGCTGAGGGCAATTTTGATCCAATAGGTAGAAGGAGAGCATTTTTGGCCACTTTTAACATGTTAAGAGCATTTTTGACCTTTTTCGTTTTCTTAGAAAGACTTATAGCCTGTTTGGAAAATCATGAGTGAAGTGATATTTGGTGTAATTACACAGTTTGATATGTTTGTTTGGCCAGGTAATTACCAAGTTAGAGGCGAATTCGGTTTGGGGGGGGGGGGGGGGTGGAGCGGGTTAAGAATTGAGTGTAATTAGACCTTGTAATTACATGATAGCTTTTTAATTTCTTATTGTTTGGTTTCTATTTTTATTTCTTTTCTTTTAAATTTATTTATATTTCTATTACTCAATTTTAATTTCTTTAAAATTTATTTTAATTTCTATTTTTTTTAATTTGTTTTTTGTTTTACTTTTTAAACCTTTTTTGTTTTTAAAAGATATCTTTGTATATAGGGAAATGGTGCAAATATAGCTCTCAACTTTGCGATTTAGAGCAGATATATCCCTCGTTACAAAAGTAGTGTATATATACCCCTGCAGTTATAAAATGGTGCTAATATACCCTTTTTGCTAACGATTTTTTTTTTAAAAAAATAGTTATTTTTTAATTATAAAAATGCCACGTGACTTTAAAAAAAAAGTCTACTCATTTTTTTAAGTAGACATACTTTTCTAAAGTGACATAGTAATTTTTTTCTAGTGGGTCGGGTCTGGTTCGTTTAAAAAAATTAATTTTTTAAAGTCACAGAGATAGTTTTTTAAACGAACCAGACCTGACACACTAGAAAACAAAAATTACCATGTGGCTTTAGAAAAATGTCTACTAAAAAAAATAGGTAATCTTTTTTTAAAGTCACGTGGCATTTTATTAATTAAAAAAACCTAAATGATTTTAAAAAAAAAATCCGTCAGCGAAACAAGTATATTTACACCATTTTGTAATGGCAGGGGTATATTTTCACCATTTTGTAATAGCAGGAATAAATATACACCATTTTTGTAGCGAGGGGTATAGCTGCTCTAAATCGCAAAGTTGAGGGGTATATTTTCACCTTTTTCCTTGTACATATATATCTATCATTGTTTTTCTTCTCATTTTCTAATCTTTATCTCTTGTGATTTCATTTAATTGATTGGATTTTTTTTCTTTTTTTTTTCATCATTTAACGTAATTGAGTTATAGTGTTTGAAACTACACCTCCTAATATTATAAAATGAGTGGCTAACAAACTTGGCATATAACGAGTGATGTCAATAAAGTATAGTTTTCTTGTTGAATGAGGTTACAAACTTATGTTTTCCTTTTCTTTTGAATTATGTTTACTTAAGTTATGTTGGAACTTATTTTATGTTATGTTGGAATTTGACATAAGCGTATTATGTTTTAACATATGTATTTTGAATTTATGTTATATTTTCGGTTTCTGTTTATTTGCTTTAGTAGTATTGACTTGTTTTCACATTGCATGTTGTTCATCTTTCAATTAGAATTGATAGATTATTTTTTGTCAAACAATTAAATAATGTTATGAAGTTATATTTATAAATATTAATCTTTCTCTCAACCATGTGTCCATGATATTCTTACAAAATGTATGCTTTTATTTTTTATAATTAATTAAATTAAATATTATTAATATAAAAAATATATATCAATTATGTTTTACAATAATAAGTTACAATACATGATCATTAATTTAATATATTTTCAAGAAACAATATGTATCTTGAATATCTAATTTAATTTAATTTATAAAGGTAAATATTTTTAAAATGTTATTTTAATTATTTATAATTTATTTTTATTTTTAGAATTTAATAAAATTGAGTAGTTACACCTGTGCAACCAAACTTGCAAGAAAGTGAAATTACACAAGGTTGAACATGTCAACTATTTTAAAAGTAACTCTGGAAGCCAACTCTCAAAATTTCAAAATAAACCTTATACCTAGATCTTGCAATGGTCATGGCGGCCCACGGCCTGCCACCACTGGTGGATGGTTTGACAAATACCATTCCCCCTACTTTCAATAACACTCCAAAACTTAATTATGCTGCAGCACTTCAACCATCCACTCAAGAAGAAGAATTGATTTTGAAACCTATTACATATTTACATGGTGAGCCAACTATTGGTTGGACAAATAAAGAGTTTGAAATTTTTACTGAGCACCAAAAACTGAAATATGATATGATTGGAAAGTTCTCATATGGTTGGCCAGATTTAAAAGGGTTGCAAAGGATTATTCCTATTCAATTAGAGATTAAACGCAAATGTGAAATTGGTTTCCTAGAAGAGAGACACATGCTCATAAGACTTTTATTACTTGAAGACTATGCTGCACTCACTTCAAGTGCTTGGAATATACAATTCAGGGAAAGAGTATACCCTCTAAGGTTTTTAATATAGGATCCTTGGTTTAATCCAGAGGAGGAGACTATGATCTCAGTGGCATGGATATCTTTCCCGAGTCTGCCAACAAATTTATTTGACAAAGAAGCTATGTTCTCCATGGCACAAGCAGTGGCCATTCCTTTGATTATTGACAAACCTAAAAGTAATCAGACTAGGCCTAGTTGTGCTTGGGTGAAAGTGCAAGTTGATTTACTCATAGAATTTCCAAAGAGAATAAATATCAGTTGTGTGAATGAAGATACTGGAGAAATACAGTCTAAATGGAAAACTATACAATATGACTATCTTCCGAAATATTGTACCAATTGTAGATTGCAGGGATGATCTACATGATTGTTGGGTAATACATTCGGAATTTAAGCCTAAAAAGGAAGACCCAAAGCCAGAGACAAATCCAGAATCAAAGGCAGTACCTGAAAAACAAAAACAAAAGCAGAATGGTGAGCAGAATAAAGAGGAAAGGAAAAAACATGCTGATAAGAAAAATGATAGTTAGCCTGCTTAGAACAAAGGCAAAGGAAACAACTACTATGATAATAATATCACAAAGGAATGAAGTGTTGTGACTAATAAGAACAAGAAAATAGCAACAATGAAGAGATACAAAGAAATGGTGGTCAGAAAGAAAAAAGCACAGGCAAAGGATGAGGAGGAGCAACCCACGGAGAATTCACAAGAACAGGAGCTTAATAAGGAGACAACAAAACCATGGGTGGAAACTTTGTTTGGCAAAACATAAAACACTGCAATTGAGGTACAAAGTAAATCAGAGGAGAGGTGCAGTTCAGGTAGTAGCACTGATAGCAAGGAACACAAAGAAAGGGATAACAGTATCAATGAGATAGTTAACAGCAAAGTGAACAGTGATGAACAACCCAAGAACAAATTAATTCAACACCAGGAGCAACAACAACAACATGGTAACAATGAAAGGAGTGCCAACAAGGATAATAAGCAGTAGGAACATATTGATGATAATGCAGAAAACATTCAGATATGCAGTGAAGTTTTTCAAGATGGCAACAAATCTCCTGGGGTAGATTTGGAGATTGTGATGCATAATGTTGACCTTAACAAAATGCTTGATAAACCACCAGAAGAGAATAGTGTCACGGCTGTTTGGGGATACAGAGGTAGATGGAGAGAGAGGGACAACTATCAGTTGATTGTTAAAGCATTTATCAAAGGCACACTAAGATGTACAAGTTGTGGGTAGAAATGGCAACTGCTTGGCATAATACCAATGGTAAAATCTGGCTGTTTGTTGAGGAAGGCTATCAAGTAGAGGCTATCACAACCCAAATTGGAAGGCTATGATGGGCACTCGGGCCCTACCTGTCGAGCAGCGCTAAACATGATTTCATATCATAATCTTAAACAAGAGTGGACCACGAGGGTCATTAGATGAAAATCTGCTAAATCATAAGAGAAATATACTGAAAAAGGGATGAGCCCGAAAAAACATATTATATGACTATGCTGGATAAACTGTGCAAGCTGACAAGGCCATCATGAAGTACTATACAGCAAAAAAAATACAGGCCGAGGGGGCCATACAACATCTAACTATACCATGACTGTCTACAAGCCTCTAGTGGAGTATATGACAAAATAAGGTCGGGACAGGGCCCCGGCATACCCGTATGCACACCAAAGTATAATGTACCAAAAAAAATAACAGCAACTCCAGAACAAGAGGAGAGCTCCAATATAAGCTAAACATCAACCTACAGGGGCGGATCGTCAACCCGTCTACCTGAACTTGCGGGCATGAAATGCAGCCCCCCCCAAAGAAAAAAGGGACTTCAGTACAGACAAAGTACTGAGTATGTAAGGCATGAAAGTAACATGAAAAAGACATAAAAGTACATAGGATAAAATGAATGCAACCTATATGTCTGAACTTCCTGTGTGGGCCAATGATATGTATAAATACTATGCATGTATGCATAGGGGTCATACATATATATGCATGTATATAACACCTGTCAAGCCTCTGTGGAAATCCCATCGTATTATATCGGCCTCGGTGGACAGCATCATCATCATCACGTGACTAGTTGATCAGGTGGTAGTGCATATATATATATATATATATATATATATATATATATATATATATATATATATATATATATATATATATATATATATATATATATATATATATAAATACATAAGATACGCGTATATAAAGACTGAGGGGTCATAGGTCTGTACATATATATAAAAATGAAATGCGATGAATGAATATGATAAGTGTACATCTTGAACCTGTCGGAGTGACGTAATGTCGTTATACCTCCGAACATCGTTATGAGATAGCGTTTTCATCAAAAGTGACTCAATGAATCATATTGAGTCTGAAGAAAGACTTATTGAAAATAACATTCTAGAACATGAATCAACATGGAACATTCCTAGATACTAAGAATAGAATCATTATGGAATAGCGTTACGTTTACGTTTCGTTCATAAGATCATGGCTAAAGAAGGAAAGTTAGCCTTAACATACCTCAAGTCGTGAACCAAAATCCCACAATGAAATGTCGGGCTAATATTCCAATCTCCTTAGTCACTACAGCACACCTAACAGTCACAACATAACAACAACCTCATATAAGTCTCTTTATTTCTACATCACTACTCACCCCAAGATTTATATCAAAACAACCCAATATGCTTTGTACACAACACTTATACACCTTGTTCTAACAATTATACCAAGTATAACATCCTCAATACAATCTCAACGCCAACTACTATCCTTACAATAAGGTTTTAGGATAAAAATATATTTACAGGATAAGTCAAGTTAGATTACATCTCAACATAAGCTCAAATTCATGTTTGAACCTTCCTTCCAACTGCTTTCCCTCCAAACCTACCATAACCATCATATAAAATAATAAACATGAAGTTAAGATAGAACCTTACCTCAAAAATCAAGAGCAAATCAATTCCAAGAGGTACTTCACCTTGAAGTATCCTCTAAAACCACTACCAAGAGGAGAAACAAGCTTCCATAGTCACTTAAGAACCTTTAAACACTTGATCTTCTCTTTTGATCCTTAATTTTTCTTAGGAGATTAGATATCGTTGGAGAGGGTTTTCTAGAAGGTTGAAGATCAGGGGAAGTGGGGAAAATGATATAAAAGGATAAGTATATGAACTATATAAAAAAAGACAATTCTAGCCGACTTAAAAATATGGCCAGAAAGACTGGCTATATTTTCAAATATGGTCCATATTTTCCAATCCAAAAATCTCACTTTCTACCTAAGGAAATAAGGTCCGTACTTGAAATCGTATTTTTTGTATGGGTCATATTTTGCACCGTACTTCTCGGATTTGTGATCTGTCAATTGCATTGAAAAAAAAACTCGCTGAACTTGAATTTACAAAGGTTATGCATTTCATGACTCCTCATATGCTAGAAAATATACCTCCTCAAAGTTGGACCAAAAATCCTATCTAGAATTTTGCCAAATATTTTCAAAGTTTCGACAAATTTAATTTCTTTAATTCGCTTGATTCCGGAATCTTCCAATACCTACTAAACATGATATTAAACTCTTATACACTTAAGATAGACATGTCTATCCCATATGATCTCGAAGGTCACTCTGCTCTTTGAATCGATAGTAATCAACTCATGAGGAAACTTAACGTATAAAAGTATGGGGTGTAACATCCTCACCTCCTTATAAACATTCATTCATCCTCGAATGTTAGCACTATTAGGAGTCTACAAAAATTTTGGCAGAGTCTCCTCTATAATTACACCACTACCGACCTGCCACATAGCCCAACAACACAGTACAATGCCACGCAGGGCTACAACAATCAATAACAATAATGGTCCAACACGACCAACGAGAGTAACTGATAATTAATACATACCTGAAGACGATGGTGACGTAGTTTGCATCTGCTCTGGATCCAGAAACAAATGAAGGTATCTAGACTTCATATCTTCCACGACTTCCCAAGTCATCTCTTCTACATTCTTATTTCTCTAAAGTACGTTTATAGAACCAACATCTTTGGTTCGCAACCTACGAACCTAGCAATCTAAGATAGTAACAGGGACTTCCTCATAAGACTACTGCTCTGTAACCTAGACATCATATACAGGCACAATTCTAGAAGGATCTCCGATGCACTTGTCGAGCATGGATATATGGAAAAATGGATGTATAGACTCAAAGTCTGAAGGTAAATCTAACTCATAGGCTACTTGGCCTACTCTACGCATAATTCTATAAGGACTAATGGTCTAGGGCTAAACTTTCCCTTCTTACCGAATCTCATGACACCTTTCATAGTCTCACCTTCAGAAACACCCAGTCATCTACCTGAAACTCCAAGTCTCATCGTCTGTTGTCTGCATAAGACTTCTGGCGACTCGGAGTTGCTAGAAATCTCTCCTGAATGAGCTTAACCTTCTCCACCAACTGCTGAACCAAATCAGGCCCTATCAACTTTGATTCTCTAACCTCGAACCATCCGATAGGAGATCTACACTTCCGCTCATATAGAGCCACATACGGGGACATCTGGATACTGGAATGGTAGTTATTATTACATGCAAACTCAATAAGCTACAGATGGTCATCCCAGCTACCTTTGAAGCCTAACAAACATGCTCGTAGTATATCCTAGAATGTCTGAATAATATGCTCAGCCTGTCCGTCTGTCGGGGGATGACATGTTGTACTAAGGTTCACCTGTGTCCCCAAACCCGTCTGGAAGGATCTCCAGAAGTTAGCTTTAAATTGGGCATCTATGTCTGAAATAATAGATACTGGAACACCATGAAGTCGTACTATGGAACACCATGAAGTCGTACTATCTCCTTAATATATAACTTCGCATAATTTTCAGCAGAATAAGTAGTCCTGATAGGTAGAAAATATGTTGACTTCGTGAATCTATCAACAATCACCATATCGAGTCAAACCTGTGCTGAATGAGATAAGCCTGTAATGAAATCCATATTAATCGCCTCCCATTTTCAAGTCGGAATCTATATATCTTGAAACAATCCGTCGGGCTTCTGGCGCTCAACCTTTACCTGCTGACAATTAGGGCATTAGGCCACGAACTCCGCTATATCCTTCTTCATACCATTTTACCAATAAATCTCTCTAATATCATGGTACTTCTTCGTCGATCCTGGATGAATTGAATAGCGGGAATAATGAGATTCTGCCAAAATCTGCTGACATAACCCTGCATCTGCCTCGATACCTCAGAACTCCATCTTTGGAAATCTCAAAGGGTGACTTTTTTTTCTGTGGGGCTGTCTCCATGTACTGAATCAAAGAAGGGTCCTCATACTGGTGCTCCTTAACCGCAGCTACTAAGGAGGATGTCGCTGTATCCAGAACTGTAACTCCTGCATCACCTAAGTCCAATAATCAAACTCTTAGAATTGGCTAACTGATGAAGCTCGTGCGCTAGCTCCCTTTTCTCTGCTCGCAAGTAAGACAAACTACCCATAGATATACGACTAAGGGCATCAGCTACAACATCCGCCTTCCCTAGTTGGTATAAAATATCCACATCATAATCCTTCAATAGCTCCAACCACCGCCTCTGATGTAAATTTAACTCTTTCTGCTTAAAGATATACTGAAGGTTCTTATGATACGTGTAAACATCAATGTGAACACCATATAAATAATGCCTCCAAACCTTAAGAGCATGGATGTTACACCTTAGAAATTTCATGTCGTCGTGTAGTGAAAGAACCAATGCGAGCTTAAGGGTAATAGGAAGTTCTTAAGATTATAAGACGGATATTTAGTGATCTTAGAATGCTTACGCTAAGATTTTGAAGTTATATGAATTGATGAAATAAGGATTGATAAGGACAAGTGGAGTATAAGTGGGGTTTAGGAAAGGTTTCGTAAATTATTGCGTCAAGGATTGTTGGTAAGGCCTTGAGGACGAGTTATAGGGATGTTTAGATTACTAATAAAGTATTAAACAAGTGTCAAGAAGGTTCCATAAGGATTGGAGATCAAACGAGTCGACGAGAACGAACTTCGGAGAGCTGGGCATTATACGGCCAAACATACTGGCCGTATAAAACATACGAACCGTATGTCCAATCGTATGTTCTGCCCAGAATGAGGGTCTTCACTGGACCAAACATACGGTCCAGACATATGGTCAGTATAAAATATACGGACCGTATGTTGGTCCGTATGTTCAGGTCGGGACAGATTTTTAAGTTAATAGAAGGACCCTCTCTCTCATTTATTTCATTTCATTATCCACCCTCCACACCTCAAGAACACTCTAGAATCTTCTCCACTCTCCACCCACAAGAACCCAAGAGAAATCTATGATCAACTTCATTAAACCCACAAAATCAAGTGTAGGAAACATATCAAAGTTCATCTAAGCCAAGAAATCCCAAGGGAAGTGTCACGACCCAGCTAGGGGCCGCGACGGGTACCCGGAGCTAGTTACCGAGCACCGCTCACTCTACTACTTATCTTGCTCATTTAATATTCTTTTATCAATTTACATACCAGTTGTAGGAAAATCATAATTAAACAAACATAAATACTTTATATACAATTGCCTTTCGGCCATCAAAATAATATACACGCATATGAAAACGTCTTGTGAGACCATCTAACCCACACTGCGTATCTACGAGCCTCTACTAACATAATGTATATACATGGACGGAACAAGACTCCGTCGTGCCCAAAATATACATATATACCAAAAGGATAATCCTAAGCACCTTCGGACGATGGAGTGCTTTCAACCAGCTGACTGCTACTGAGGATCTGGGCCAAGCTCTCCTCTCTGTCTACCTGTGGGCATGAACACAGCGTCCGAAGAAAGGACGTCAGTACGAATGTTGTACTGAGTATGAGAAGCATAAACAATGAAAGAAAACATCAACAACATAGTGATAACATCAACGTGAAATATCTGGATCTATCTGATAATCATAAAGGAAATGATGCGTGCCATCTTACTCATACTCATCCTCATAACATATATGCTTCATATGCAAGCTGCCCGTCCATGTCGGAACGGTGTGATAATCAATCATATTAGCCCGCGTCCAGGACTCCCGCGTCCGGGGTACCATCTCATGCCGCCCACTAGTGGTGTCTGCCCATGCCCGAAGGTCATGGTGTATCCGTATAGCTGCCCGCCTTGGCGGTGACTGCCCGGCCAACTAGGCACGGTGTGAAATGCTCATGTCATGCTTATCATAAATGTTCATAATAATAATATACTCATCATAAAATACTTATCTCATTGTAATACATGCATAAGGCTCAAGATCAACTTTACTCTATTGGGGTGACGTAAGGTCGTGATCCCCCGATTACATTATGGAACAACTATTGATACTCTGCCTCACCTTGAAGGAACTAGTACATAAGGTGAGTGTAAGCGATAATTAATATCATCATTATACTAGCATCATCATATCGTATTCCTCATATTATATAGACATTAAGGAGTTAGACTCTTAGCCTTTCGGACTATAGGAACTCATGAAGAGAATACGAATTTCGTGCTACAAGATTCATGCCATTAGAAAGAAGGGACTAGCCTCACATACCTTGGTCATTTAGCTAGGATATCGCTCGCTTGTTCTCCTTCGATATCACGTCGTTACCTTCATAAGAGAATTCGTATCAACATTAGTAAACTAACTATAAGATCGCGTCGCTAATTCTAGGAGAAGTCGGACAGCGCTTCCTTTTCTCATACTACTTTCCATGTTTTATATTAACCCCCAACATTCATAGCATTAATCACAATATCGAAATCAACAATCGTCGTTTACGTACATTTAGCAAAATCCACCATTTTCCTCCAATTTCCCTCATAATTAGCCTTATGACTCGCCCTTGCATTTTCATGCGTTTAACGCTTGTTTCATGATATAAACATCATTTATAACGTATTTGTACTCACAACACACCAATATTCGTAGTTCAATTCCACTATCATTCATTCATGTCACTATTTATTCAATAATGACCTATTTCTATGTTCTTCTACATCTCAAGTGTCTAAGATTTCCAATACTTCAAACAACATGGAATATTCATGAAACTTACCTTGGATTGTGGTTGAACAATCCTTAAGTTGAATTGCTTCACTTAAACAAAACCCTAGTTTCACCTTCTTGGGAATTACTTGACTTAGATGATCCCTTGATGTGTTCTTGCACTTGATTTCATAGGTTTTGTGTTGTTGATCTTTAGCTTTCCCTTGATTCTCTTGGATTCTTATGGAGGATGTATTTGGAGAGTTCTAGAGTGTTCTTGAGTTGTATGAATGAAGAATGAAATAAAATGAGGCCTAAATTCCTTTTAATAACTCAAAAGCTGATGTTTAATGAATTCTCGTCGGGTGAACAGTGGTCGTAAATTGTAGTTTACGGACCGTATTCTGATTTACGGCCCGTCCACTGTGGACGTATTTAAGCATTCTAAGAAACAGAAAGTTTGGCTAAGGATTATGGCACTTTACGACCTGGTTTACGGTCCGTAAATCAGTTTACGGGCCGTAAACTGGGTCGTATTTAACCATATCAATGCTGGGCAGAAAGTTGAGATTTTTGGAATGATGGAATACGATTGCACTATACGGTCCGTAAATCACTTTACGGGTCGTATAGTGCCATATACGACCACTGGCAGAAAAATTTTCTGCAACTCTATTATTTCCAAAAATGCAAAATTAGCCATTCTCGACTTAGTAAAACACCATACACTCAAGTACTTCATTGTTCTACTCATCACACAAGTACGGAAAAATTTCCGAGGTGTAACATTCTTCCCCCTTTTGGAACATTCGTCCTCGAATGTTCGACACTCGGGGATTCTAGAAAATGTTTTGCCAGAGTTTCCTTTGTAATTTGGCACTACCAATTTACCACAACGACCCATAATATCATCACCTCACAGGGCTATATCACAATATCAACACATTTATGGCCACACACGACCAAAAACATAAAATTAAAACATTCATACCTCATATCGTCGACGTCTCATCTTGAATCTCTTCTGGGGATTGGAACAAATGGGGGTACATAGATTTCATCTTCTCCTCCGCTTCCCAAGTCATTTCTTCCCGATTATCGTTCCGCCACAGAACTTTGACTGAAGCAACCTTTTTATTCCGAAGCCTTCGCACTTGTCTATCCAAAATAGCAATGGGCACTTCTTCGTATGTCAACTTCTCTGTCACTTGTACATCATCAATCGGAACAATCCTCATGGGGTCTCCAATACACTTGCGGAGCATCGAAACATGGAATACTGGGTGTACAGATTCAAGCTCTGAAGGCAAGTCCAACTCATAGGCTACTCTTCCCACCTTGCGGATGATTAGATAAGGTCCAATGTATCTTGGACTCAATTTCCCCTTTTTGCCGAACCTCATTACTCCCTTCATTGGTGAAACTTTCAGGAATACCCAATCATTAGCTTGAAATTCTAAATCCCGTCGGCGGTTGTCCGCATAAGACTTTTGGCGACTTTGAGCTGTTAACAGTCGGTCTCGAATCAGTTTAACCTTTTCAACTGCTTGTTGGACCAAGTCGGGGCCTATCAATTGTACTTCTCCGGTTTCAAACCATCCAATTGGAGATCTGCATTTTATTCCATATAAGGCTTCATACGGGGCCATTTGGATACTGGAATGATAGCTGTTATTATAGGCAAATTCAATAAAAGGAAAATGCTCGTCCCAACTACCACCGAAGTCCAGTACACATGCTCGTAGCATATCTTCTAAGGTCTGAATAGTGCGCTCGGCTTGCCCGTCGGTCTGTGGGTGGAACGTCGTGCTGAGCTTAACTTGAGTACCTAGACCTTCTTGAAAGGACTTCCAGAACTTGGCTGTGAACTGGGCCCCTCTATCCGTGATAATGGCCAAAGGAATACCATGAAGTCGTACAATCTCCTTGAGATATAATTTAGCATAGTCTTCCGCTGAATACGTAGTTCTGACGGGGAGAAATTGAGCTGCTTTTGTGAGCCTGTCCACGATCGCCCATATAGAATCATACTTCCCTCGCGTACGGGGTAATCCTACCACAAAATCCATATTAATTTCTTTACATTTCCACGTAGGAATTTCCATTGCTTGCAATAAACCTCCTGGCTTTTAATGTTCGGCTTTCACTTGCTGACAATTTGGACATTGGGCTACAAACCCTGCTATGTCTCGCTTCATGCCATCTCACCAATATAACAACTTAAGGTCGTGGTACATCTTGGTTGCACCTGGATGAATAGAATACCGGGAATAATGTGCTTCCTCTAAAATCCGTTGGCGGAAGTTTGCCACATCCGATACACATAACCTGCCCCGATATCTAAGGACCCCTTCTATGGAAACTTCGAATGGAGACTTTTCTTTTTCGTGAGCTAGATCTCGATAATGGCTTAGCTGGGAATCCTCATATTGCCGTTCCTTCACTTCTAGATTCAATGATGAAACTGTGGGGTCATTGATGCTAATACTTGCATCTCCTGAATCAGTCGCACGTACGCCAATACTTTCTAGTTGATGGAGCTCACGAACCATTTCCTGCTTATCCGAAGGAACTCCACATAAACTACCCATCGATCGGCAGCTAAGTGCATCTGCCACTACATTCGCCTTCCCTGGATGATATAGAATGTTCACATCGTAATCCTTTAGTAATTCTAACCATCGCCTTTGCCGTAGGTTCAACTCCTTCTGTTTGAAAATATATTGGAGGCTTTTGTGATCCGTATAGATGTCAACACGTACACCATACAAGTAGTGCCTCCATATTTTTAAGGCATGGATAACCGCGGCCAATTCGAGACCATGAGTCGGATAATTCTGTTCATGCCTTCGCAACTGTCTCGAGGCATATTCAATGACTCTCCCATGCTGCATTAATACGCATTCTATTCCCACACCGGAGGCATCACAATATACGACATAGCCATCGGACCCTTCTGGAAGTGTTAGCACTGGCGCTGAGGTCAACCTGTTTTTCAACTCTTGGAAACTACGCTCACAGGCATCATTCCACTGGAATTTAGCCAACTTCTGAGTTAACTTCGTCAATGGGGCTGAAATAGATAAGAAGCCCTCTACAAATCTCCTGTAATACCCTGCTAACCCAAGAAAACTACGAACTTCCGTAGGTGTCGTAGGCCTTGGCCAAGTCTTCACAACTTCTATTTTCTGAGTGTCGACTCGGATACCATCATCTAAAATAACATGACCTAGAAATGCCACGGATTTTAGCCAAAACTCACACTTCGAAAACTTTGCATACAATTCCCGATCTCGAAGAACGCCAAGAACAATTCTTAGATGATCTGCATGTTCTGACTCTGTGCGAGAATATACCAGGATATCGTCGATAAACACTATCACAAAAGTATCCAAGAACGGCCTGAACACATTATTCATTAAATTCATGAACACCGCCGGGGCGTTTGTCAACCCAAACGACATCACTCGGAACTCGTAATGGCCGTACCTCGTTCTGAAGGCTGTCTTGGGAATGTCTTCTTCTCTGATCCTCACTTGATGATAAACCGATCTTAGGTCTATCTTAGAAAACCACTTAGCACCTTGTAATTGATCGAACAAGTCGTCGATTCTGGGAAGGGGATATCTGTTCTTCACAGTCACCTTGTTCAACTGTCTATAATCGATACACATTCGTAGCGACCCATCTTTCTTTCGCACGAACAAGACCGGTGCTCCCCACGGTGATGAACTGGGTCTAATAAAACCCTTCTCGAGTAAGTCTTTCAACTGTACCTTTAGCTCTTTCAACTCTTCTAGAGCCATTCGATAAGGAGGAATAGAAATAGGCTCGGTGTTGGGTACTACGTCAATAGCAAAATCGATTTCCCTTTCTGGAGGAAGGCCTGGTAACTCGTCAGGAAACACATCTGGGAATTCATTCACTACCGGGACAGACTGGAAAGTTGGCACTTCCGCTTCCGTGTCATGAACCCGAACTATATGACAAATATAACCCTTGGCTATCATCTTTCTCGCCTTAAGGTATGAAATAAACCTACCCTTTGAGGAAACTGTATTACCCTTCCACTCGAGTATGGGCTCTCTCGGAAATTTGAATCGAACTACCTTTGTCCGACAACAAACATTAGCATAGCATGACGCCAACCAGTCCATACCCATAATTACGTCAAAATCTATCATCTCAAGTTCAATCAAATCAGCCTTTGTCTGACGATCACGTATAGTGACTACACAGTTCTTATATACTTGCCTCGCTATTACAGGATCACCAACCGGAGTGAATACTTCGAAAGGTTTAATTGGCTCGGGTCTCACTCCAACACAATCAGCGATATACGGAGTAATATATGAGAAGGTAGAACCTGGATCAATCAGAGCATATACGTCACGGGAAAATATAGTCAGGGTACCTGTGACAACATCTGGGGAAGACTCGAGATCCTGTCGCCCAGCTAAAGCATACACACGGGGCTGAACAGCACCTGAAGTAGATGCTCCCCCTCTACCTCTGCCTCTACCTGCTGTAGTCTGAGGAGTCTGTGCTGTCGGGCGTGCTGAAGAAGAACCCGCTGCTGAACCTGTAGGCTGAGTCCCAGCTCTATCCCTCGTTGAGGGGCAATCTCTCATCATGTGACCAACTTGCCCGCAAGCATAACAAGCATCCGAACCCTGACGACACCGTCCGGAATGTAATTTGCCACACTGGCTACACCGCGGTACTGGAGGTCTCCTCTGACTAAAATCTCCCTGTTACTGAGAACTTGGGGCCCTCGAACTCTGACCCTGCCCTGACTGGAAAGAGCGATCGAACCTTCCGTCTGAGAATCTGGGAGGTGCACTAGTCGCGGACTGACCTGAGTGCCTGGGATGTGTCTGTCTCGATCCCTCTCTATACTCACTGCTCTCTCCCATAGATCTAGCCCTCTTACCTTGTCTTCTGTCACCATCACGATCACTTCTTTGCTGTCGTTGTCGTTCCTCGAGATTCTGAGCATGGGCCTGTATCCGGGAAATATCCATCCCATCTTGCAAGGAGGCCGTCAAACAATCTTTGTACAAATGTGGCCCCAGACCACTCACAAATCTATAGATTCTATCTCCCATGTCGGCCACCATAGTCGGAGCATATCGAGCCAATGAGTTGAATTGCATGCTATACTCTTGGGCATTCATACCCCTTTGCTTTAAATTCAGGAACTTGTCCGCTCTAGCTCGGCGGACTTCGGGTGGCAAGTAGTGACGAATAAAGGCATCTACAAACTCTTGCCACACGGGAGGTGGAACATTTTCTCCTCTTGTTATCACCCAATTCTTATACCATAACACCGCCACATCAGAGTCTATAAGAAGCCAACTCCACGGATTCGGTCTCGGAAGCATGGATAATCTCTAAAGTCCTAAACATCTCATCGATAAAATTTTGCGGATCTTCATCTGGCTTTGACCCAAAGAATTCTGGAGGATTTAAGGCCATAAAGTCACGGGCTCTCGTACTAGCTGAACGATCCCTTGGACCCGCATCCTGTCGTTGTGCCTGAGCGGCAACCAATTGTGTCAATAAATGGATGGCCTCAGACACTTGTTGAACCAAAGCACCCGGTGGAGGAATGGGAGCTGAGGCTCCTCCCTGCTCTTCTACATTGGGCGCGGCCTCACTTTGCGATTCGCTTTCCTCTACATTTTCCGGAGGCTCTCTTTCCGCCTGCCTCTTTGTCGTAGCTTTGCCCTTCTAGGCAGCTGTAGCTTTTCCTTTTGGCGGCATTTTCTGAAACCATAACGCACTTTTAGGAATAACATAATCCTAAGCATGGCTCTATCGCACGATTTCATGAGAAGAAGGATGGTCATTTTCCTAAATGCCCTGTAGCCTCTTGTTTATTAGCGTGGCGCGCAACACACCATAAACAAGACCCTACTAGACACGGCTCGTAGACACTTCCTAGGAAGAACTGCTCTGATACCACTTCTGTCACGACCCAGCTAGGGGCCAGAACGGGTACCCGGAGCTAGTTACCGAGCACCGCTCACTCTACTACTTATCTTGCTCATTTAATATTCTTTTATCAATTTACATACCAGTTGTAGGAAAATCATAATTAAAAAAACATAAATACTTTATATACAATTGCCTTTCGGCCATCAAAATAATATACACGCATATGAAAACGTCTTGTGAGACCATCTAACCCACACTGCGTATCTACGAGCCTCTACTAACATACTGTATATACATGGACGGAACAAGACTCCGTCATGCCCAAAATATACATATATACCAAAAGGATAATCATAAGCACCTCCGGACGATGGAGTGCTTTCAACCAGCTGACTGTTACTGAGGATCTGGGCCAAGCTCTCCTCTCTGTCTACCTGTGGGCATGAACATAGCGTCCGAAGAAAGGACGTCAGTACGAATGTTGTACTGAGTATGAGAAGCATAAACAATGAAAGAAAACATCAACAACATAGTGATAACATCAACGTGAAATATCTGGATTTGTCTGATAATCATAAAGGAAATCATGCGTGCCATCTTACTCATACGCATCCTCATAACATATATGCATCATATGCAAGCTGCCCGTCCATGTCGGAACGGTGTGATAATCAATAATATTAGCCCGCGTCCAGGCCTCCCGCGTCCGGGGTACCATCTCATGCCGCCCACTAGTGGTGTCTGCCCATGCCCGAAGGTCATGGTGTATCCGTATAGCTGCCCGCCTTGGCGGTGACTGCCCGGCCAACTAGGCACGGTGTGAAATGCTCATGTCATGCTTATCATAAATGCTCATAATAATAATATACCCATCATAAAATACTTATCTCATTGTAATACATGCATAAGGCTCAAGATCAACTTTACTCTATTGGGGTGACGTAAGGTCGTGATCCCCCGATTACATTATGGAACAACTATTGATACTCTGCCTCACCTTGAAGGAACTAGTACATAAGGTGAGTGTAAGCGATAATTAACATCATCATTATACTAGCATCATCATATCGTATTCCTCATCTTATATAGACATTAAGGAGTTAGACTCTTAGCCTTTCGGACTATAGGAACTCATGAAGAGAATAGGAATTTCGTGCTACAAGATTCATGCCATCAGAAAGAAGGGACTAGCCTCACATACCTTGGTCGTTTAGCTAGGATATCGCTCGCTTGTTCTCCGGCGATATCACGTCGTTACCTTCATAAGAGAATTCGTATCAACATTAGTAAACTAACTATAAGATCGCGTCGCTAATTCTAGGAGAAGTCGGACAGCGCTTCCTTTGCTCATACTACTTTCCATGTTTTATATTAACCACCAACATTCATAACATTACTCACAATATCGAAATCAACAATCGTCGATTACGTACATTTAGCAAAATCCACCATTTTTCTCCAATTTCCCTCATAATTAGCCTTATGACCCGCCCTTGCATTTTCATGCGTTTAACGCTTGTTTCATGATATAAACATCATTTATAACGTATTTGTACTCACAACACTCCAATATTCGTAGTTCAATTCCACTATCATTCATTCATGTCACTATTCATTCAATAATGACCTATTTCTATGTTCTTCTACATCTCAAGTGTCTAAGCTTTCCAATACTTCAAACAACATGGAATAATCATGAAACTTACCTTGGATAGTGGTTGAACAATCCTTAAGTTGAATTGCTTCACTTAAACAAAACCCTAGTTTCACCTTCTTGGGAATTACTTGACTTAGATGATCCCTTGATGTGTTCTTGCACTTGATTTCATAGGTTTTGTGTTGTTGATCTTTAGCTTTCCCTTGATTCTCTTGGATTCTTATGGAGGAAGTATTTGGAGAGTTCTAGAGTGTTCTTGAGTTGTATGAATGAAGAATGAAATAAAATGAGGCCTAAGTTCTTTTAATAACTCAAAAGCTGATTTTTAATGAATTCTCGTCGGGTGAACAGTGGTCCTAAATTGCAGTTTACGGACCGTATTCTGATTTACGGGGCCCGTCCACTGTGGACGTATTTAAGCATTCCAAGAAACAGAAAGTTTGGCTGAGGATTATGGCACTTTACGATCTGGTTTACGGTCCGTAAACCAGTTTACGGGCCGTAAACTGGGTCGTATTTAACCATATCAACGCTGGGCAGAAAGTTGAGATTTTTGGAATGATGGAATACGATTGCACTATACGGTCCGTAAATCACTTTACGGGCCGTATAGTGCCATATACGACCACTGGCAGAAAAATTTTCTGCAACTCTATTATTTCCAAAAATGCAAAATTAGTCATTCCCGACTTAGTAAAACAGCATACACTCAAGTCCTTCATTGTTCTACTCATCACACAAGTACGGAAAAATTTCCGAGGTGTAACAGGAAGTCAACTAGGGTTTTGGTGCAAGAAGAGAATTTGCACTCAAGGCTTATTCTTCCATTATATAAGGTGAGTTTTATAATCATTTCATGTTGTTTAAGGTGTTGAAAAGTTAAATTACTTGGATTGTAGAAGGATATAGAAAATGGGTCATGAATGTGGGAATAGTGTCATTGTTGAGTAGTAGTTTGGGGTGAATTATGAATATTGATATGTTGTGATAATAAGTACGCTATAAATGACATTTATAACATGGGGTAAGTATTATATGTTAGAAAACGCGATAGTGAACTATAACCACAATTATGTAGAAACTGAAGTGAAATTGTGAAATGCGGATAATGTAGATAAATGATGATTGTTGCCTATTATATTGTGAATGTTGTCATGGATGTTTGGGAGTTGATATATGATATGGAGAAAGTAGTAGAAACAAAGGAAATGCTGCCCAATGTTTTCTAGCATTAGTAACACGTTCATATAATCGATTAACTAATGTTGATGTGAATCCTCTTGAAGGTAGAAACGCGAGCATCGAAGGGGAACGATCAAGCGATAAAATAGTTAAATGAAAGAGGTATGTAAGGATAGTCTCTTCTTTCTAAGCCATGACTCCTATGACATGAATCTTCTAAATTTTCCATAACCTTCCTAAATAGAGGAACTATGAGTCCATGACTGTAATGAGCTATATATGTATGAGATAAAGAAAAGAGATATGACGAACAAGAAAATGATGATGATGAGTTTAAGTATAAAGAATCCTAGAGCGAAGTAAGATGTCCATGAAGATAATGATTCTAAGTATGGTTCCATTGATGCCTTTCTTTATGTACACTCACCTTAAAATGTTAGTTCCTTCAAGGTGAGATATGATGTTGATGATACTCCATAATATAATCAGGGGTTCACGACCTTATGTCACCTCGACTTAGCCATAGTTGCCTTCAAGTTCTAATGTATGTTTTGATAATAAATGTATAATGATGCTAAGTCATGCTATGCCTATGAGATGTGCAAAAATGTTAAGTTATGATAAGATTATGATATGCCTATGAGATGTGTAATAATGATGAGTTATGATTGCTTATGTGACGATACGATTTCACCGTGCCTAGTTGGCCAGGCATGTCACCGCGAAAGCGGGCTACATATGGTTCCACCGTACCTAAATGGCCAGGCATGTCACCGCTAAGGCGGGCTGCTATGTTTACACCGAGCCTAGAGGGACGGGCATGATCACCACTACTGGGCGGCATATGCTGGTTACCCAGACGCGGTTTAACGATGATGATTATGATGCGATGATATATGCGCTATGATGACACATGTACTAAGATTATATATGTAGATATCATATATGTATGAAATGTATTCACCCATAAAACTCACACAGGTGATATCTTCGTCCTATGTCTTATGATTCTTCCATTATGGTCATTTCATTCATGTCTTACATACTCAGTACAATGTTCGTACTGACGTCCGTTTTCTTTGGACGCTGTGTTCATGCCCACAGGTAGACAGGGAGGTGATCCAGACTCGTAGGAGCTGTTAATTGACTTGAGAGCACTCCATTGTTCCGAAGTTGCTATTTGGTTTATTCTTTTGGGTATATATATATATATATATATATATATATATATATATATATATATATATATATATATATATATATATGTGTGTGTGTGTGTGTGTGTGTGTGTGTGTGTGTGTGTATGTATTTTGGGCACGACGGGGTCTTGTCTCGTCCATATGTCTAGTACTCTAGTAGAGGCTCGTAGATACGCATATGTGGGTAGTATGGTCTCACGATGTTACTATTGTATATGTATTATCATTTTGATAGCCGAAAGGCTTATGTATATAAAAGCATTTATGTTTTCAAATGAAAAATGGTTGTCTTATGATTATGAGCATATGAATAGTAAAAAAGTGCATAATGATTATGATGAGTAACAAAATGAGTGGTGCTCGGTGGTTAGCCCCGGGTACCCGTCATGACCCCTACATGGGAGATAGAGTGCATCGATTTGTGAGTGGCTTAGGGCCACATTTGTTCAAGGATTGTTTGACGGCTTCGTTACAAGATGGGATGGATATTTTCTGAATTCAAGCCCATGCCCAGAATTTAGAAGGACAACAATATCCACAAAGGGGTGATCGTGATACCGATAGAAGGCAAAGGAAGAGGGCCAGATCTATGGGTTGTGATTATAGAGGGGAATCGAGGAAGACTTATTCCAGACATTCAGGCCAGTCGGTGACTAGTACGCCTCCACAATTTGCAGATAGGAGATTTGATCTCTCCTTTCCTTCAGGATAGGGTCAAAGTTCGAGAGCTTCGGGTTCTCAGTTTGGGGGTGATCATAGACAGAGGAGACCACCAGTGCCGCGATGTAGTCAGTGCGGTAAACTACGTTCAGGGCTATGTCGCCATGGCACAGATGCTTGCTATGTTTGTGGACAAACTGGGCACTTGATGCGAGATTGTCCCTCGAGGTATGGTAGAGGTGGGGTTCAGCCCACAGGATCAGCAGCTGGTTCCTCTTCAGTGTGCCCGGTAGGACAGACCCCCCAGATTTCAACAGGTTGAGGTAGAGGCAGAGGGGGAGCATCTATTCAGGTGCCACTCAGCCCCGTGTGTACGCTTTAGCCGGACGACAGGATCTCGAGTCCTCCCCGGATGTGGTTACAGGTACATTATCTGTATTTTCCCATGATGTGTATGCATTGATAGATCCGGGTTCTACCTCGTCTTATATTACTCCGTATGTTGCTGGTTGTATTGGGGTGAAACCTGAGCCAATTAAAACTTTTAAGGTATCTACTTCGGTTGGTGATCACGTGATAGATAGACAAGTGTATAAAAATTGTGTACTTGTGATATGTAATCGCCAGACCAAAGCTGATTTAATTGAGCTGGAAATGTTAGATTTCGATGTGATTATGGGTATGGATTGGTTGGCCTCATGTTATGCTAATGGTGATTGTCGGATGAAAATAGTTCGATTCCAATTTCCGGGAGAGCCCGTGCTTGAATGGAAGGGTAGTACAACATCTCCAAGAGGTAGGTTTATTTCCTACCTTAAAGCAAGAAAGATGATAGCTAAAGGCTATATTTATCACCTAGTCCGAGTTCATGATACCAAATCAGAGTCGCCAACTTTTCGATCTGTTCCGGTAGTGAATGAATTCCCGGATGTATTTCCAGATGAACTTCCAGGCCTTCTTCCGGAAAGAGAGATTGATTTCTCTATTAATGTGTTGCCGGACACCAAGCCTATTTCCATTCCTCCTTATCGAATGACTCCGGAAGAATTGAAAGAGGTAAAGGCACAGTTGAAAGATTTGCTTGAGAAGGGGTTTATTAGACCTAGTTCATCACCGTGGGGAGCACCAGTCTTGTTCGTGAGAAAGAAAGATGGTTCCCTACGAATGTGCATCGATTATAGGCAGTTGAATAAGGTGACAATAAAGAATAAATATCCTCTCCCACGGATTGATGATTTGTTTGATCAACTACAGGGTGCCAAGCGGTTTTCTAAAATATACTTGAGGTCGGGTTATCATTAAGTGAGAGTTAGAGAAAATGATATTCCAAAAATCGCTTTCAGAACGAGATATGGCCATTATGAATTCTGGGTGATGTCGTTTGGGTTAACTAATGCTCTGGTAGTGTTCATGAATTTGATGAATAATGTATTCAAGCCACTCTTGGATTTATTCGTGATAGTATTCATTGAAGATATTCTGGTATACTCTCGCACAGAATCAGAACATGCCGATCACTTACGTATTGTTCTTGGAATTCTTCGAACTTGAGAATTGTATGCAAAATTTTTAAAGTGCGAGTTTTGGCTGAATTCTGTGACATTTCTAGGCCATGTTATTTCAGATGATGGTATTCGAGTTGATACTCATAAAATTGAAGTTGTGAAGACTTGGCCAAGGCCTATGACGCCTACAGAAGTCCGTAGTTTTCTAGGATTGGCAGGTTACTATAGAAGGTTCGTACAGGGATTTTCCTCTATTTCAGCCCCATTGACGAAGCTAACCCAGAAGTCAGTTAAATTTCAATGGAATGATGCTTGTGAACGCAGCTTCCAAGAGTTGAAGGACAGATTAACTTCAGCTCCAGTCTTAACACTTCCAGAAGGGCCAGATAGTTATGTTGTGTAATGTGATGCTTCCGGTGTTGGGTTAGGATGTGTGTTAATGCAGCACGGTAGAGTCATTACTTATGCTTCGAGACAGCTGTGAAAACATGAAAAGAACTACCCAACTCATGATCTTAAATTGGCTGTAGTTATTCACGCGTTAAAGATGTGGGGACATTACTTGTATGGTGTGCATGTTGATATCTATACAGATCACAAGAGTCTTCAATTCATTTTCAAACAGAAGGAGTTGAATCTGTGGCAGAGGCGGTGGTTAGAATTATTGAAAGATTATGATGTGAATATTTTATACCACCCCGAAAAGGCAAATGTAGTAGCTGATGCGCTTAGCTGCCGATCAATGGGCAGCCTGTGTGAAGTTCCTCCGGGAAAGAAAGAGATGATCCATGAGCTTCACAAGCTAGCTAATCTTGGAGTACGTTTAATTGATTCAGGTGGTGCAGGAATCGATATTAATGATCCCACAGTATCATCCCTGAATATGGAAGTGAAAGAGCGACAATATGAAGATCTTCAGTTGAGCCATTATAGAGACGTATTCCATGAAAAACAGAAGTCCCCATTTGAAACTTCTATGGATGGGATTCTCAGATACCGAGGCAGGCTATGTGTTCCAAATGTCATAGAATTGCGGTGTCGAATTCTAGAAGAAGCTCATTATTCTCGGTATTCTATTCACCCAGGTGCAACAAAGATGTATCATGATCTCAAGTTGATATATTGGTGGGATGGCATGAAGAGAGACATAGTAGAATTTGTAGCTCAATGTCCAAACTGCCAGCAAGTGAAAATCGAATATCAAAAGCCAGGAGGATTATTGCAAGAAATGGAAATCCCTACTTGGAAATGGGAAGTGATTAACATGGATTTTATTGTGGGGTTACCCCATTCCTGAGGCAGGTATGATTCTATATGGGTGATTGTGGATAGATTAGCGAAAGCAGCGTATTTTCTTCCAGTCAGAACCACAAACTCGGCTGAAGATTATGCAAGGTTGTATTTCAAAGAAATTGTGCGACTCCATGGTATTCCGATATCCATTATCACAGATAGAGGAGCTCAATTTACAGCCAAGTTCTGGAAATCTTTCCAAGAAAGTCTAGATACTCAAGTAAAGCTTAGCACATCATTTCATCCGCACACTGATGGGCAAGCCGAACGTACCATCCAGACCTTGGAGGATATGATAAGAGCATGTGTTCTAGATTTCAGTGGTAGTTGGGATGATCACATACATCTAATCGAGTTTGCATACAACAATAGCTACCATTCCAGTATCCAAATGGCTCCGTATGAAGCTTTATATGGAAGGAAGTGCAGATCCCCAATTGGATGGTTTGAAATAGGAGAAGCACAGCCAATACGCCCTGAATTGATTCATCAAGTGGTAGAAAAAGTCAAGGTGATCCGAGACCGATTACTGACAGCCCAAAGTCTCCAAAAATCGTATGCGGACAACCGCTGGCGAGACTTGGAATTTCGAGTTGATGACTGGGTATTTTTGAAGGTGTCGCCAATGAAAGGGGTGATGAGATTTGGCAAGAAAGGGAAATTAAGTCCTCGATACATTGGACCCTATAAAATTATCCGCAAGGTGGGTCAAGTAGCTTACGAATTGGACTTGCCTTCAGAACTTGAATCGGTCCATCCAGTTTTCCATGTTTCAATTATCCGCAAGTGTGTTGGAGATCCTACGAGGATTGTTCCAATAGATGATGTTCAAGTGACAGAAAGGCTAGCCTATGAAGAAGTGCCCATTGCCATATTAGACAGGCAAGTACGAAGACTTCGAAATAAGGAACTAGCCTCAGTTAAAGTCTTATGGCGGAATGACAACCGAGAGGAAATGACTTGGGAAGAAGAAGAGAGTATGAAGTCCAGGTACCCGCATTTATTCTAACCCCCAGAAGAGATCCAAGATGAAACACCAAGAGTATGAGATATGTATGTTTTCTCTTATACATATGGGTCGTGTGTGGCCAATTTATATTGCTATTGTGTTGTGGCCCTGTGAGGCAATATTATTATGGTTTGTTGTGACAGGATGGTAATTCCATATTACAGGGGAAACTCTGGCGAAATTTTTGTAGAATTCCCGAGTACTTAACATTCGAGGACGAATGTTCTAAAAGGGGGAAAGAGTGTTACACCTTGGGAATTTCATGTCGTCGTGTAATAGGAAGTTATTAAGACTATAAGACGCATATTTAGTGGTCTTAGAATGCATACGCTAAGATTTTGAAGTTATATGAATTGATGAAATGAGGATTGATAAGGACAAGTGGAGTATAAGTGGGGTTTAGGAAAGGTTTCATAAATTATTGCGTTAAGGATTGTCGGTAAGGCCTTGAGGATGAGTTATAGGGTCGTTTAGATTGCTAATAAAGTATTAAACAATTGTCAAGAAGGTTCCATAAGGATTGGAGATGAAACGAGTCGACGAGAACGAACTTCGGAGAGCTGGGCATTATACAGCCAAACATACTGGCCGTATAAAACATAAGGACCGTATGTCCAACCATATGTTCTTCCCAGAATGAGGGTCTTCACTGGACCAAACATACAGTCTAGACATACGGTCAGTATAAAATATACGGACCATATGTTTGTCCGTATGTTCAGGTCGGGACAGATTTTTAAGTTAATATAAGGACCCTCTCTCCCATTTATTTCATTTTATTTTCCACTCTCCACACCTCCAGAACACTCTAGAATCTTCTCCACTCTCCACCCATAAGAACCCAAGAGAAATCAATGATCAACTTCATCAAACCCACAAAATCAAGTGTAGGAAACATATCAAAGTTCATCTAAGCCAAGAAATCCCAAGGGAAGTGAGTAGGGTTTTGGTGCAAGAAGAGAATTTCCACTCAAGGCTTATTCTTCCATTATCTAAGGTGAGTTTTATGATCATTCCATTTTGTTTAAGGTGTTGAAAAGTTAAAACACTTTGATTGTAGAAGGATACAGAAAATGGGTCATGAATGTGGGAATAGTGTTATTGTTGAGTAGCAGTTTGGGGTGAATTATGAATATTGATATGTTGTGATAATAAGTACGATATAAATGACATTTATAACATGGGGTAAGTATTATATGTGAGAAAACGCGATAGTGAACTATAACCACAATTATTGAGAAATTGAAGTGAAATTGTGAAATGCAGATAATGTAGATAAATGATGATTGTTGCCTATCATACTGTGAATGTTGTCATGGATGTTTGGGAGTTGATATATGACATGGAGAAATTAGTAGAAACAGAGGAAATGCTGCCCAATTTTCTCTAGCATCAGTAACACGTTCATATAATCGATTAACTAATGTTGATGCGAATCCTCTTGAAGGTAGAAACGCAAGCATCGAAGGGGAACGATCAAGCGATAAAACTGTTAAACGAAAGAGGTATGTAAGGCTAATCTCTTCTTTCTAAGCCATGACTCCTATGACATGAATCTTCTAAATTTTCCATAACCTTCCTAAATAGAGGAACTATAAGTCCATGACCGTAATGAGCTATATATGTATGAGATAAAGAGAAGAGATATGACGAACATGATAATGATGATGATGAGTTTAAGTATAAAGAATCCTAGAGCGAAGTAAGATGTCCATAAAGCTAAAGATTCTAAGTATGGTTCCATTGATGCTTTTCCTTGTGTACACTCACCTTAAAATGTTAGTTACTTCGAGGTGAGATATGATGTTGATAATACTCCATAATATAATCGGGGGTTCACGACCTTATGTCACCCCGACATAGCCATAGTTGCCTTCAAGTTCTAATGTATGGTTTGATGATAAATGTATAATGATGCTAAGTCATGCTATGCCTATGAGATGTGCAAAAATGTTAATTTATGATAAGATTATGATATGCCTATGAGATGTGTAATAATGATGAGTTATGATTAATTATGTGACGATACGATTCCACCGTGCCTAGTTGGCCGGGCATGTCACCGCGAAAGCGGGTTGCATACGATTCCACCGTGCCTAAATGGCCAGGCATGTCACCGCTAAGGCGGGCTGCTATGTTTTCACCGAGCCTAGAGGGCCAGGCATGATCACCACTAGTGGGCAGCATATGATGGTTACTCGGACGTGAGTTAACGATGATGATTATGATGCGATGATATATGCGCTATGATGACACATGGACTAAGATTATATATGTATATATAATATATGTATGAAATGTATTCACCCATAAAACTCATGCAGGTGATATCTTCATCCTATGTCTTATGATTCTTCCATTATGTTCATTTCATTCATGTCTTACATACTCAGTACAACGTACGTACTGACGTCCGTTTTCTTTGGACGCTGTGTTCATGCCGACAGGTAGACAGGGAGGTGATCCAGATTCGTAGGAGCTTTTAGCTGGCTTGAGAGCACTCCATTGTTCCGGAGGTGCTATTTGGTTTATTCTTTTGTGTATATATATGTATTTTGGGTACGACGGGGTCTTCTCCCATCCATATGTCTAGTACTCTAGTAGAGGCTCATAGATACGTATGTGTGGGTACTATGGTCTCACGATGTTACTATTGTATATGTATTATCATTTTGATAGCCGAAAGGCTTATGTATACAAAAATAATTATGTTTTCAAATGAAAAATGCTTGTCTTATTATTATGAGCATATGAATAGTAAAGAAGTGCATAATGATTATGATGAGTAACAGAATGAGTGGTGATCAGTGGTTAGCCCCGGGTACCCGTCATAGCCCCTAGTCGGGTCGTGACAATGGAGCACTGCAGCTAACTCCAAATCGTGTGTCGGATAGTTCTTGTCATGCTTCCTCAGCTGCCTCGAAGCATAAGCAATAACCGTCCTATGTTGCATCAACATATAACCCAGTCCAACACTCGGAGTGTCACAATAGATAGCATAACCCTCTGATCCTTCTGGAAGTGTCAAACCTGGCGCTGAAGTCAGCCTATTCTTCAACTCCTGAAAACTCCGCTCACAAGTGTCTGCCCACTGGAACTTAGCTGCATTATGCATCAATTTCGTAAATGGCACTGAAATAGAGGACAAGACCCCTACAAATCACGTGCAATATCCTGCCAATCCCAGAAAACTACTATCACAACCCAACCGGAGGGCTATGACGGACACCCAGAAGCTGACCTCCTAGATGCCACTAAACGTACATGACATATCTGCTCACGCTCATTCGGGGCCACCTGAGGGCACTCACAACATGATCTGTTGACTAATAGATGTCATAAACTAGAGGGTTACAGCCCTCAAAATATATATATATATATACATGCATCACTAAACTGAACCGGGGTACAAGCCGACAAGGCTACCCGATAAAACTATGTAACCAAACATGTGCTGAGCGGGCCACACTGTCTGACTGAATATAAGCGTCTATGAGCCTCTACTAACATATTGGACATGCTGCGGACGGGACAGGGCCTCCGCCCTACCCATAACATCACAACACATACCCGATCTAGACGGCAACCCTGACAAGAGAGGAGTGCTCCACTATCAAGCTAAAGAAGAAACCTAAGGATGTGATCTGTCTTCCTGGCTATCTGAACCTGCTGGCATGAACGCAGCCCCCCCCCCCCCCACACCCCACACACAATAGGGGATTCAGTGCAGATAATGTACTGAGTATGTAAGGCAGAAGAGTAACATACACATAGGAGTCATGAATAAAATATGAGTATCATAAACTAAACTAATTGACTGAATACATTTGTATGAATGCATCTGTATGTCTGACTATATGAACATGTCTATATGAATGCATATGTATGTCTTACTATCTGAAGATATCTGTATATCTCTGCTTACTAGAAATGCCTCTGAGGGCGTAAGATATGCAATGCATAGGTCATAGTGCCGAGGAATGTTCGGCTCGGTCCCAATCCCATATAGGCCTCTTCGGGCATCATAATCATCATATAGGCCCCTTCGGGCATCATAATAATCATCACTGTGCACCAGCTGATCAAGTGGTAATGCGTATATAACGCCTCGCCCTTTTCCCATACTCCATATATATATAATATACGCGTATATAACGCATTCTAGTCACGGGTCAATATGCATGTATGAAAATTAATGTAGTGCATAAACATAAACTAACCTTATCATGATGCAATATTTAGGACCCATGAATAGAAGGAATAATCATAATAGAGGGGTACAGGATCATCAATAACTGAGATGCTCCTAATACTTCTAAGATTAGAGTAATATGAAGACTCGATTACTCGTTGTTCGTTCGCATCATAGGATCATGACAAAAAGAAAGAAAGGGAAAACCTTAACATACCTTTTTGGTCGCCTTAAATTTAACTATTCAACGCTTGGCCTCCCAGGATCGTAAATCTATATTCAAGAAAATTTATACTATTATTAGACTCATCTTCATAGGCCTGTCTTAAGCCCTCAAACTTACTCTTTCTAGAATCTGCTGCAATTTTGACAGCATCTCCCCTGTTTATATGCCTAGCCCGAAATTATAATCCAGTAACCAACAACAATAATAACAATACCCACACCAACCACAATATTATCAACACCAATAGGTTCCATAAAACATCCCACACGATGTTTTCCAAATTTCTCAACTAACCATAACCATATCCACAATACCATAATCAAGGAATTATATTATCAAATTAGTCCAAAATCTCCTTTCAAATTCACCTCATGCCCATCAACTTCAATTCAACACTTTATGATTTTTCTCCTATGATTCTTTCCTCTCCAAGAGCTAAACCTTTACATCATCTCAATCATGTAAATAATAGGAAGAATATACCTTATAGTAGAAGAACTTCACTTTATTCACCCCTTTCCAAGACCAAGTTCATCACCACCTTGAAGAGAAACAAGAACAATTACCTTCCATGGATTTGGTAGAAAGAGTTTTGGAGAAGTGTAGAGAGAATTTTAGGGAGAGAAGGTGGTAGAAAATGAGAGAGAAAAAACAGATTTTTGTTTTTAAAATATTCTGATTTTTACTATTCACACCGACTACTGTAGCAGTACTGTAGCACGCATTTCTGCTCTGTCAACCTGACTTGTAACATCCATAATTCTCTACTCCGTTGTCGTATCGACAAGCGGTTTGTTGCGTTGTAAACTAAACTTGAGGAACTTCATTTTAGGATTTTGAGACACCTTAAAAACCCCCAATATACTAGGATATATACCCCTCCAAAACTGACCCAAAATTCTGTCAACTTTTTTCCAAATTTTTCACAAACTTATTTTCTTCGATTTTCTTGATTTCGAAACCTTCAGACGCTTTCTTAACACTTGGTAAGAGTATTCATTAACCTTATAAGGGTTCCATGACCTCTTCGAGCTTGTGTTAGTTTACTCACAACGCACATGACGCAGAACTTTTTTCCCAAGGTGTAACATGCTCCCCCCCCCCCCCCCCCCCCTTAGGAACATTCGTCCTCGAATGTCGATTTAAATCAAGTCCTTATCAGAAACCTTATAGGGGATGTTAATGTGAACTTTCAACGAACTCATCTTCTTCAATTCCTTTCGGTTATCCTCTTTCTCTTATATCTTGCATATTAGAACACTTAGTCATAACTCAACTCCTTTTTTTTTATAAGCTATTCCTTCAAGATGTATTGCTCACTTCGTCTTACCTCTTAACCTTTACACAAGACTTATAAGTCACCTATATCCCTCATCAATTTATTAGAGACCTTACAACCCTTGGAGTGTTTCATGCCTCTCGGTAACCCGTAGGCCATTCGCAGACTCTACGAATAACACAGAATTTTCTCTTCAATAACCTTACATAGTCCAACTGTTCCAGTCCATATTCTGGAATCTTATTACTCTTCGACTTATTTAAAAGACTTCAACTTTACTTTCTAGTGCTTAATCTAAATCTTTGGAGTTGGCTATCAAGTATAGCGCTAGAGTTTTCTCATGCAGTAACTGCACATAGCTGCTCTGTAATCTGACTATCATTAACTGGCATAATTCTGAAAGAATTTCTAGTTTGACATATAAACCTTGGGCATTGACTTTAGGGCCTTAAACTTTGGCTTTCCTATAATCTGTAAGGCTCAATATATCAAAGGCTAAGCTTGCTCTTCTTTCTGAATTTCATTGCGTTCTTCTGAGATGGTACTCCCCAGAGTACATAGTCTGATATAGGTAGGGAACTCTTGTCGGTTCTGGGAATCCCAGATCCTTCTACTGCTTGCTATTAATAATAGATAAATTTGGTCCAAGCCTTGTATAGATTCATCTGAATACCAAAATAATAATCTCAATAAGCGTTAGGGGTCGTTTCGGTTACCTTTGAATTATGTCATGCGAACTTGTGGCTTATCCGTAAGTATATCATGATATGCTCAGCTTAAGCAAGACTTATCTAGAGTCTTTAAATACATCTGGAGTAAGCTATAATCTGCGCTCCCCTGGTCTGAATGATAGACATAAGCAATGGACACATCATACTATCCCTTCCGGACATAGGATTTACATAGTCCCTTGTTGTACAAGTAGTCCTGATGAACAGGGAATAGGCTAATTCCATAGGCCTATTGGTAATTTTCCATAACTGAGGTAAACTTCCGCGGTAAACATGGTCATCTATATTAGTGGTTTCTCATCTCCGAATTGGAATCTCAATGACTTACTATAACTTATTGAACTTCTGATATCTAACTTTCGTTGCACTATGAAGTTTGGTACGTCTTTCCTCATTCCCTTCTTAGTAGTATTAATGAATGTCCTTGTTTTTCTCAACTGCCTAGCATAACGAGGCAATAAGCTTTTCCTTTCATCAGTCGTCAATCTGATCACGTTGGATAATTGCTTCAGTATAGTCCAGTCTGTAGGATGTATAAAGATAGCTCCTCCCTTGAGGATCCACAATCCTATAATGAGCTGACATCAAATTCAATGAACTTTTCTTTCTATTTTTTTTCCTTGACTTAGTAAGGCTATGCCCTAGATAGATGCCATAATCTAAGTTTACTAATCAATTCTGATACTGACGAACTGCTGAACTCACAAGTCCTAAACATTTCCTCCTTATCTTAACATAAACTGAGTTATAGTCTAGATCTGTGGCTCGAACATTAGCGACTTTCTTTGCTTCCATTGACTTTCACAATCATCGGAGTCTTTCCATCATTCTATTTATTGACCTTGTTGTAACTTAACCATCTTTGCTTAAGGGTGCGCTAAAATCTCATAGAGTACTTATTTAATTAATATCGACGCTATCCCAATATATCCTTTCTTGTACACATAACTATGACTAACTTAAGAGCATGGGTCGAATGATTCTTCTTGTACCTTTACAGCTATCCTGAGGCATGAGCTATAATCTCACCACGCTGTATCAATCCATAACTTAACTCAATGCTTTAATCACCATAACGCGTGATAGGGCTATCCGGTCCCTTTAGGAATGTTACACTTGATGCTGAAATTTCACTTGTTACTCTTGTTACTCATCTTTTGGAAACTTAGGCTTACAATTATCAGTCCTCTAGAGTCTAGCTGTTTCCTTGGCCAGTTTATCAGTGGCACAAAACGAAGGAAAATTCCTTCACAAAATTCCAACAATAACTTGCTAAGTCCAGGAAATCACCGACTTCTATGAGTTTTCTAACCCTTGGGCAATTCTCTATAGCTTTACCTCCCTATACTTTAACCTTAGGAGCACTATACCGTTTGATCAGAACTTTCATTTTGAAAACTTCCTGAGCCGGATGAACCATAGATCTGCAATCAACGAATAACATGCTCCGAATTTGAGCAAGAGTAACCCAAAGATCATCTAGGAACACTGTTACAAATAGGTTTCGGAAGAATCTAAACATATTTACTCATCAAGCCCATAATACTGATGGGGCCTTAGTCAGTCCAAATGACGTTGCTCAAAACTCGAGGTAACTTACCTGATCCTGAAAGTTGCCTTTGGGACGCCTTTCCTCTGACCTTTATCTGGGAATAATTGGAGCTCATGTTCATCTTTGAGGAAGCATTCTGTGCTAGCAAAACAAACTGTCAACCCTTAATCATACTTTCTTATCCTTAGCTATCATCTTATTTAGCTACTTACAATCACTTGTACATATGCAAGGAGCTATCCTACTTCCTTATAACCCGAATTGATTCAACTTATCCTTCAAATACTCTTTATTTTCCTCAACTTCGCTGGGATCATTTGTATAAGGCGAAGTAAATATTGGTTGCGCACTTTACAATACTTTTGTTTAGAAAGACTAATCCTTTACTTAGAGAAAGTCTTGGGGTTTCCCTCGGACATCCCTAAAACTTATAAACCATAAAGGTAATCTGGGAGGTTGATAACTTGACTCTCATAATATGAACTCCAATCATATGAGATGCATACTTGTTTTTGATTCACCTTCTTGATCTTAGGACAGGAGATAGACTTATTCCTTGGAACTTATACAACTTGTATGACTCGAGTGCCTCTGAAGATGTGCACCCAATTCTTCTATAGACCATATCATTCTGGTCCGTATACCTTGAAAAGTACACTATATACTTTATAAGCTACTCACAGATATTCATATAATGTCTCGCTTCAAATCTATTCGCTATTCTGCATTAGATCATACCCTCTGACAGAACGCATGATTCACTCATTGACTTACAATTACTTGGTTCTTTACATATCACAAAACTCGCAATCCTTCAAGACGTTGACCTTACCAATTAATCCCACAAGCTACCTTATAACCATCTTGAAATCCTTAGTCAAAATTATATATATTCTATAATCTAGTCCTTACCAGGGGCCTCAAATTCACTGATTAACTCACTTTCTGGTTCTGCTCCTTACATTCCGGTCTATGAAGCCTTGATTTACATACACTATTAATACAAATCATCCAATATCCTTTTCTTGGGTCACATACCGCAGTCCTTTTCCATAAGTATCTGCAATTCTCATCTACTCGTATCTACTACACCTTCTAACATTGGTGCCTTATTCCTTTATTCAACTTCTTTCTGATTTCTTTTCTCCTAAAGACCAATATACTATAAGCCCAGGGTGCTTCAATCTAATACTGCTAATAAATGTAGGGGATAAAATATCACCTCATCTTTCTTCAATTTCTTAAACTTCTTACGTCCTACCCCATCTGCTTAGTTCTACTACAACTTCTGCATCCATCCTTGAGAAATCTCTTGAAGAGTACATAAACTTATAAGACTTAAAATTTAAAATTCTCACTTCAGAATCCATGTCCGAAATAAGGATGTCCTGACTATAATTATTCGTAAGAACAATCCATTATCAACTTTCTGAGGCCTCAGAGTAATGAATGATCGATTATATCCTGAGATTAGGTCATATACATATAAGCCACAACTGATTCTGATGGAAAATTCCATATACCTGTAAATGAGATACTGGAGAACTTAGGTCGGATATATCTGGAAATAAAGCCCCTTTGTCCTTATTAAAAGCACTGCTCCTTAACTGACTCTCTTCTTCCTCTATCTCATACTCCCCACGATCTGTGGGTAACTCCTGGTTAACTAAATCCCAAGATAGAGAAATACGTACCTTTGTGATACTAACATCAGAAGCTGGCCTAACATAATGCTAAAACATAGGAAAAATCTGGATGTGCCCAGCTCCGTACTTTCTGAATGGTATTTTCATCCATAGGAGTCTCATGAACCCTTAAATGGCTCTTTGTCATATGATTTCTCAGTCGAGTCTCCTATTACTGGAGCCACATCCTCCGATGGGTCCGTCTCAATGGAAAGCTGATGCTCTTTCTTATACCTCTTGACATCTTCGATCCTGAGTCGACGAGTGATATGGGTCTCATGTCCACCTTTGGAGCCTTGCTTACACTCCCATTAACTGAACTTGCCCTCTTCATCAACTCAATCCTGCAATTTAGCGAAAATAGTACCAAGAACGAGCTTTCCTATCATTGGCTCTACTGCACGTTCTATGATCAGAAAGAAAGATGAACATCCTAAATATCCTACAGCCTCCTGCCTATAAATGTGGTGCACGACACACCCATAGACAAGACTCTGTTGGATACGACTCATAGAAAACCCTAGGACGAACTGCTCTGATACCACTTTTTTCATAGCCCAACCGGAGGACTATAACGGACACCCAGAAGCTGACCTCCAAGATGCCACTAAAAGTACATGACATATCTGCTCATGCTAATTCTGGGCCACCTGAGGGCACTCACAACATGATTTGCTGACTGATAGATGTCATAAACTGGAGGGTCACAGCCCTCAATATATATATATATATATATATATATATATATATATATATACATGCATCGCTAAACTGAACCGGGGTACAAGCCGACAAGGCTACCCGATAAAACTATGTAACCAAACATGTGCTGAGCGGGCCACACTGCCTGACTGAATATAAGCGTCTATGAGCCTCTATTGACATACTGGACATGCTGCAGACGGGACAGGGCCTCCGCCCTATGCATAACATCACAACACATGCCCGATCTAGACGGCAACCTTGACAAGAGAGAAGTACTCCACTATCAAGCTGAAGAAGCAGCCTAAGGATTCAATCTGTCTTCCTGGCTATCTGAACCTGCGGGCATGAACGCATCCCCCCCCCCCCCCCCCGCACACACAATAGGGGAGTCAGTATGGATAATGTACTAAGTTTGTAAGGCAGAAGAGTAACATACACATAGAAGTCATGAAGAAAATCTGAGCATCATAAACTAAACTGACTGACTAAATACATCTGTACGAATGCATTTGTATGTCTGACTATCTAAACATGTCTGTATGAATGCATTTGTATGTCTTACTATCTAAACATTTCTGTATATCTCTACTTACTAGAAAAACCTCTTAGGGCGTATGATATACAATGCATAGGTCATAGTGCTGAGGAACGTTCGAGTCGATCCCTATCCCATATAGGCCCCTTCGGGCATCATAATCATCACTATGCACCGACTGATCAGGTGGTAATGCGTATATAACGCCTCGCCCTTTTCCCATACCCCATATATATATATAATATACATAATATACGCGTATATAACGCCTTCTGGTTATGGGTCAATATGCATGTATGCAAATGAATGTAGTGCATAAACATAAACTAGCCTTATCATGATACAATAATTAGGACCCATGAACAGAAGGAATAATCAAAATAGAGGGGTACAGGATCATCAATAACTGTGATGCTCCTAATACTTCTAAGATTAGAGTAATATGGAGACTCGATTACTCGTTGTTCGTTCGTATCATAGGTTCATGCAAAAAAGAAAGAAAAGGAAAGCCTTAACATACCTTTTTGGTCGCCTTAACTTTAACTATTCAACGCTTGGCCTCCCAGGCTTGTAAATCTGTATTCAAGAAAATTTATACTATTGTTAGACTCATCTTCATAGGCCTGTCTTATGCCCTCAAACTAATTCTTTCTAGAATCTACTCTCCTTGAAGTCTTTTCTTATCTCCTTGAACCCACCACTTGTGCTTTTTTCTTCTTTGGCTTCATTCCTCTCTTGAGGCCTCTCATTCCTCCTACTTCTTTCACCTATCGTCACTCCTCCCCTACCTTTCATAACATAACCACCTTGAGAACATGGTAACCTCGGATTAGGATAAGGTTAATGATTCATTGTATTCTGTCACGACCCAACCCCGTGGGCCGTAACTAGTGCCCGAGCTGGGCACCCGTACGCACCTATTTACCAGATTCGATGAACACTGACTTATACAGATACAAAGGTCAGATGTTGTCTTAAGCGGTTGCATATAATCAGATGTATCACAAGGAAGCCGGCAAGGCTATCATAAAACATATCATCCCACAAATACATACATATGCATATACATACAAGCCGATGAGGCTGTCACAGCAAACGAAACCGCTTAAGACACAAATCACACAGACACAGCAGAACAGTAACTATCCACAACCCACATGTATGTCTACAGGCCTCTAATATAGACAACAGAATCATATGACGGGACAGGGCCCCGCCGTACCCCTGAATATATACAAACATGCATATATGCAACGAAAGAGTCTATACCAGAATGTTGGGCTCCAGAACAAAAGGAGCACTCCAAAAATAGCAGAATAGGTGTCCTAAGCTGTCGGGTCACCAGAACGAGTGTCTGTACCTGCGGGCATGAAACGCAGCCCCCGAAGAAAGGGGGTCAGTACGAAATATGTACTGAGTATATAAAGCATGAAAGATAAAACTCAGAATCATAACTGGAATAAGAAGTATGGAAAACAGGTACAAAAATCAGTATACCAAGTGCTTACTTTTGAAACACAAATAATGCTTATCAAAATCATGTATAGGACTCAGGAACGTGGTCGGCGCCACAACACATCCTACTCCAGAAGATTTCATATCTCCGTACAACCCCGAAACACATCATAACATCATAGCACATCATACGCCATAACACATCATAACACCGTATATAAGCGGCACCCGGCCCTGTAGCGAGGGACTTGGGAAACCGTAACACATCATACTGCCGAATATAACATAGTGTGCACGATGACAAACCGGCCCGGGACTCGGTGAAAGAAGTAAATACAGTATACACGAGCAGAGTAGTGAGAAACTATATGCAATTTAAAAACATTATTACTTTAGACTCAACAAATAAGTAAACTAACCGACGCTCGAGGGTTAAGACGATAATCATGTGAAATCCTTTCAAAAGTCGTTAGAGTTATGCAAAGGTAAGTCTCGGGGACCACGGATGAGTGGCAACCCAATCCGAGCCCGCCTACAAAAGTTACAACCATAATACGCTTTAGAACTCCCTAAGAATGTTTCGGAGCGATCCGAGCTCGTCTAAGAAAGTTAGAGACATCATTCGACATGAGACTTTTAAGAATAAAAATTCTCTACTCACACTTTTTATCCAATCATACAAAGGGTACAAAAACCATAGCTCGACTATATTAGGAATACTAACATCAAGAAGTGAATAAAAATCGTCGGCATGCTCGGATCTTAAGAATGGAGTTACCCCGAGGCTCGTATCATAGCTTACTTGCAACTAGGACATGCCAAAAGAAAGAAAGGTTAGGCTTTACATACCTTGCTCGCTTCCTGAGCTAATCTCCACTCAAGTCTCGGGCTCCCCAAGATCTACAATAACGTCATCAAATACCAAACGTTAGTTACAAGTACTTAGGAATTCAATCCTAAGCTAGCACTTGTCTATAGAAATTTCGGCAGCATCTCCCCTATAAATACAACCACCCCGAGAATTCAACTCGGCCAAATTTATCAACAACCATACCAACAATTATTCCAACAATACCAACAATCAATTTAAAACGCATTCTAACATTAGTAACCCGCTTTAACATAATTCAACGGCATTCCGTTTACATTCACTTCAACTACATACAATCAAACCTACACCAATGCTCGCATACTCAAATACTAATCCAAAGTCATTTAAACAAAATTCAAGAACATTTCAAACAATTCGCACAACCTTCAAAACAATCCAACCAAAACTCCATTCCACCCGAAACCTTCCAAACGCAACAAGAACAACAACAACACATTTCCTTCTTTCAAATTCATGAACTTCACCAACAATTCACATGTTAGCAACATTATTTTCCATAAATACAAGAAGTGGTTTTAAAATCGCATTAGCTTCTAAAACAACTCTCCAACACTTACAACTTCAACTAGAATTATTAAACTTTCATTTTCATCATAGATTCCATTACAACAACAACCAAAATACTAAGTAAAATTGACTCATTCTCTTCTACACCACACAACACCTACACGGCCACACACTACATATACACGGCCACAACATAGCGTCCATATTTTCATGAATTTCATCCATTTCTACATACTACAACATACACAAATCATCCATACCATATAAAAAGAAGATTAAGCCTTACCTTTTTACCACACCTTTTCACTTGGCTAGGGTTATGAATTTGCAACAAGGAGTGATTTAATTGCTCCAACAACTATCTCACGTTAAAGAGGACCTTCCAATTAGTAGGAATGCTAGAAGAAAATAATTTTTTATCAAGATTTTCAAGGGTTCAATTTTTGCTTGGCTTGGCCTAATGGCCTTCTCTTTTTTCTTTGACTCCAAGTTTCTTGAAATTTCTAAGGATGAAGATGAAAATATGGCTATTTAGTCTTCTAATATACACTTTAATTCATCCATGTGGGCCAAGGCCCACCCCAACTTGGACGGCCACATGGCCCCTTTCTATTTCAAGACTATTATTTTTTTTGTTTAGTAATTCATGAAAATTATTTTCCTAATTCCAAATTTGCCCTTAGCCTTCCTCAATATTACCATGAACCACCTTGTAATTTTTCCCTTTTACCCTTAGCCATTCTTAATATTTCCACATCAATAATTTTCATAAACAACTTGTGTATTAAACAAGATCAAAATATAGCCTTGCCCTTAACTTCTCGCAATTATCTTGAATTATCCGAATGTACAAAATACGGGATATAACATATTCCTTGGAGTAGGATAAGATGTCGGATTTGAGTACCCGCCATAATAATTTCCATGGCCAAAATAATGGCCACCTTCCCTCAACACTTCTCTTCTCCTACCCTCCATATCATAACCATATTGGGAATTTGGTGCCTCCAGATTAGGGTAAGTATTATATGCCCTTGTGTTTCTTGAAGGAGGACATGTATACTCTCTTCTCCTTCTATGCGGACTCCTACTCGGCCCAGTCCACACACTTATACCTTTTTGCTTGGAATAGGAAGTATCACAAGCCGATGTACGTGAATATCTACTAGAAGATCTTACATAAGAGTTTTGTTCAATCCCATTATCTTCACAAGTACATTCACCATAAAGCGCATAGCCATTAGGCTCATAATCACCACATTCTTCCCATTCTTGCAAGTTCTTATCAAGTGGTTCATATCGAAAGTGTGAGGAAGGAGCATACCTCAACTCACCTCTATGTACATGGTGTGTAGAATGAGACTCTTCATGCTCGTATCCACCATAGGACTCTTCATCAAGCCTATCTACTTCTTCTTCTTCGTCATAAGCTTCATGAGGTGTTGCCTCAGAATTGCCCTTGGAGTAGTATTCTTCACCCTCGTACAAGTTATGATCATATCGACCATGTTACTCATACGACTCATGAGCACTATCACCATCATATTCATGGTAAGAATAGTGATGCTCATATCCCATGTCACCTCCCTCATAGCCTCTGTCACCCTCATAGTCATACCCTCCATTGCTAGAGGCATTATCTTTAAATTCATCTCCACAAGACTCGGAAGCTATGGATGTCATCCTTATCTCTCTTTCTCCTTATGTCTCCTCTTCGCGTACCTACAAAACGAGCAAACAATATTAGTAGCAAAAGCTCGTCACGTCACTCGTATTTGCAGTCAAACTTACCTCTCAACCTAAGCTTCTTCCAAAGTTGGTGAAGAACCTTTTTTAATCCAAATCAATTCACAAGATCGCTAACCTTTGTGGCGGAATAGATTCTTGTTAATCGAAAGACGGACGACTCGATAAAGCAAAAGGACTTGAACCAAGAAGATTCAATGAAGTGTAAACGAGAAAAGCTTGAAAAGAATTGGCATGAAAGAAAGACAGAAACAACAACTAGCGTACACAAATAGAACAATTACTAAATGCACACTAGTGGAAGGGAACAAGAAAACGAAATGCGAAAATCGGGAACGAAATAAAATTTTGGGCCCAGGTAGGTGATAACTTGAAAACACAGCCATGAAGCCCCAATTGATCTAAGGTGTCAATTTGAAATAATGAAATTTTTTAAAATTTCTATACTCATTTTTTTTTTGCTCCCCACCAAAGGATTAAGGACACAAAACCAACAAGCAATCCCAAGAAATTTTCTGGAATTGAAATGAATTAAGAACAAGATTTAAGGCTTGAGAATGAGATTAAAGTGAAAGGAATCGAAGTTGAATCAAGTTGTATATACCTTAGGAAATACGACTGGTCTTCACCAAATACGGTCCGTGTTTTGATATACAGTCCGTATTGTGAAATACGACTAGACCCCTTGAAGTTTACGGACCTAAAAGTGAAATATGGTTCGTATACTTAAAACATATTTAAGGATCAGTCCTAGAGACAGAATACTCAACTTTGGACCTCACTTTTTTTTTTGTGATTTTCAGATTTTGAGCCTAGGCTTAGAAATTGTAGGAACAATCTCTTAGCCTATTCTCTAATACCAAATGATACGAATCGAATTGGGGAAGAACAAATTCAATCCAAAACGTGGAAGCTAAAGATACGAAGAAAAAGGGATGAGGAATAGAGCATAAAAGTAAGATCCAATTAGGGCGAATTTATGGACAAACCTATGTATATCAAACTTAGACCCTTCCTAAAACCAAGTAGGATCATATCACAGGTCCAGCACATGACAACTTCAACTTTCAAACAAACCAGATTATTTGAGAGAAGACAATGTGATGGCCAGACTAGGTCTAATTCTTGTTAGACTTTTAATCTTTCCAACAGGTATATGATCAGGTGAGACACTAACAACCAGGCTGAAGTTCAACATGATGAGCCACTACTATTTCTTGACACATAACCACATAAAACAAGCAATAATCAGGTTGGGTTCAAACATAGATAAGCTTAACTTTCCCATGACACTTAACCATATGAGACAAGCAATAATCAAGTTAGGTTCAACATAAGAAGACTTGACATTCCCATAACACATGTGATCAAGCAGGATAGACTATGATCAACTAGATTCAAGACATCAATTCCCAACCAACATATAACCACATAGAACAAGCAATGACCGTGATTAAGTAACTCACTTCAGACAAACCTCTTGACCCCTCCCCTAATTATCCTCCAGACTAAGACAGACCTCCAAGTGATAAATAACAAGACATAAGGCAACTTAAGTCATTTCAAAAGAGCTTGTGACTTCAAACTAACCCCATGAACCTAGTTTATTACAAGAGATACACGGGACTAGACCCCTCATGATTTCAACAGGCCCACCTTAACCCTAATTCAAAGCACAGGGCCCATACCAAGCAATACATTAGGATAAACAACCCAGATCCTTACATAGAACACTCAAAGATGTTTAGACAGTCATGATAAAACAGAAAAGTCCAGAGGAAAATCCATATTAGACAAACTCCCTCAACTCAAACTATGGTCCCAAGCCACAATGAAAGGTCCTTAATCACACCTGAACAGCTAAAGATACAAATAGGAAAGCTAAATGAAAATCTAAGTGAGGCAGGTTCATCAGCTTAATGTTATAGCCTAGATTAGGTGTAAGGAAAAGGGAGCAACTGGTCACACAAAGCATGAACAGAAGTCCAGACTTAGAAGTTGAGTCAAAACAACCTATCAATTTGAAACTATTCTATAACTCACCTGAAACTCCCTAAGTGAGTAAAATGCAAACAAGATCAAGAGGGAATCACAATAAGCATATCAGATTTTGAGCTATGTCCTGGACTACCAACAATTATCTTAACCAAGTATAACATGGACATAAACTGAAAAACAAAAACAGATACCTTAACTAGTTATGGTGTAGACAGAAGCAAGATGTAAAAGAACAGACACATTAACTAGGTATGGTGTAGACAGAAGCAAGATTTAAAGATGATAAGCTAATGTACTAACTTGAATCCTATCATAAAACATACAATTATGCTATCTAAACATCACACCAAATAGAAGCTAAGCATAAAGAACAATAACTACTTAATCTTCATCATAAAATCTCACATATTCTTATTAACTAAACACAACATAAGCAGAATACAAGTAAGAAAACAATGAACTAAAATACTACCTTAAACAGAATCTAATTAACTAAACATGACATAACTAAGAAAACAATGAACTAAAACACTAACCTAAACAGAATCTTATTAACAAAACATGACATAAGTGTAAAGCATTAAACTAAAAGATATTTACCTTTTGTGAGTGCAACCGGGGTCAAGCGATGGATTTGGAAGCCCTTGTGCTCCAACGCCAAACTCAAGCCACCACGAACACTACACAACGATAAAATATAAATTTTAGAACTGGGAAAACTTAGAAAAAACTTACGTTTAAAACGAAATTTTGACTTTGGAACTCTTAAGACTAAAAATGGCGATGTTCAGTCTATTTTTTGGTTTCCAACCCACATTTTCGAATAAATGGGGGTTTCTATAGAAACCCTAGAATGACTTTAGAACTACCACCACCGATGTGGGACTTGCAAATTTTATGGAAGTCCTACTCACAAACTCAGATATACGGTTCAGATCTATGTTGTAACAACGAAATCAACGGCTTACAAGCCTCCATATCAACAATAATGACAGAAAAATATAAAGTGGAATAAAATCAACAATAATGACAGAAAAAATCTTTTAATTACTCAAAATACCTTGGACAATAAAATGGAATAAAATCACCTATTAATCTAATTTTTCCTTGATTTAATTAATGAAACAAATAATTATCCAAAAAAGGTTTTCTTGCCCCTTTGATTCATTTCAATAAAAATATTCTTTAAATATCATCAATTTCCACAAAAGTTTAAAATACCCTGGAGGTTTCTTTATCAATTTAAAAGAGTGAAATATTATCCTAAATAATTTCATAAAAATTACCAAGACCCTTTAGGGCACACAGTTGATTTTATTTATTGTCCAAGGACTCCGAGCACTTAAAATCAATTACGGGAGATCAAAAAATAGGTGTCAACAAGCCCCCTGGTTCTTCTTTTGCGGCATGACTTTCTCCTCCTCTTCAGAATGAGAAGGGGAGTCATGCAATGCATGGGTAACCTCTGCTCTTTCTCGACCTCGGGCCCTTGGCCCAGTACCTCTTTTTACTGTGCATTTTGAAGTCTTACCTGTAAGAGAAGCATCATTAGGAAAGGGCCATGAACAAACAATAACAAAAGAAAGACAATTCTTTTTGGATGTTTATATATATATATATATATATATATATATTAGGTGGTCGTAAAAGTAAAATACGGTCCGTATTAGAAGATCGTATTGTTTCTATCTAGTCATATGGTCACTTCATAAAACTAAATACGGACTGTATTTAAGCACATTTGTTTGAGACAGAAACATGTTAAGTTTTCATCCTAGAAATACGGTTCGTATTATCAAATACGGTTCGTATTATCAAATACGATCCATATTTAGGCCTATATTTCTAAAACAGAAGCTTCTCCTATTTTCCATCAATAATACGTCCCAAGATATGATCCGTATCAAACTATACGGTCCGTTTCTTAAATCGTATTTTTCCTTATCGACCCCAGTTTTTTTTTCTATGTAGGACTTTTCTTCGAACTGAGTTCAACATCACACACATCCAATTCATGGTTTCATATCTTATGGGGGTTGGGTTACTCAGACTTCACCCAATTTTTATAATGTTAGGAGCATGGCATTTGATCGAACAATTGGCGGGCATAACAATTTTGGAATCCAAATTGGAAATCGTCAATTGAAATGCCCTCAGACCCATTGGGGTTTCGATACACTCATTCCCAGGAATCTTAAACCACATCAATTTGCTCATCCCTAAACTTAGAAATTCATCAACCATGAATTTCACACTAATAACCCTAAGTTTCACAATACCCATCATCCCATCAATTAACCCATATTAGTATGCATAAATGAAAGGGATTAGATCATCAACATGCCTGTGTAACGATGACTTGTGGACAACACTTGATGAAAAATAAGAAAAGAACCAAGAAAACTTCGAAACTAGAGCGGATGGTGTGTTTAGTTAGGTAGTAATGATTCATGTGGAATTTGGTGATGTATTTTGAGGTTTTTATGTAGATTGAAGGGAGAATATGGTGGTGTAATGTTGGAAGTTTGTGGGTTGTAGTGGAGAGGTAATTGGTGTTAATGTTTTGTGAAGTGGGCATTCTTGTTTAAACAAAGATACGGGCCGTAATTTTAAACACAGTCCGTATTTTGATCATTTTTTCTCGTGAACCACTGTTTTGTATCATTCTTAAATACGAACCATATTTACCAGCCGTATTTTTAGACACGACCCGTATCATTGGTGGTATTTAAGCATGTTACAAAATAGTGTTCCCAAAAGTTTTTCTTACCTTTTACACCAAAAGATACGGTCCATATTTCCTGACCGTAATTAAACATGTCACAAACCAGTGAGTGACTGATTTATTACAACAGTTTTACGATCCAAAAATACGGTCCGTATAAATAAATACAGCCCATTTTTACCTCATACAATTAAATTTTCCTGCAGTATCATCCTACACCAAAGCAAATGTCAAACCACACAAAACCTACTACACAAAAAAAAATTGCAAATATAAACGTGGGTTTCCTCCCACGAAGCGCTTGGTTTAACGACGCGGCACGACGTTGTTACCACTCTACTCCGGATTAGGATTTGATCATGTATGCTTCAACCAGTGCCTATTAACGATCTTATCCCCATCAATGAACCAATGGTAGTGCTTCACCCTCTAGCCATTGACTCGAAATGTCTGAGTCCCATCCATGGTTTTCACTTCTATTGAGCCATTGGGCGAAACACTTACCAATTTGAAGGGTCCGGACCATTTAGATTTTAACTTGCCCCAAAGAAGCTTCAGCCTTGAGTTATACAACAGGACAGAATCACCCTTTTGAAAGTCCCACTTGAGGATCTTCTAGTCGTGATAGTGTTTCATCTTTTCTTTATACAAAGCTGCACTCTCATAAGCGTGGTACCAGAAGTCATCTACCTCATTGAGTTGAAACAACTGAAGTTTAGTTGCTTCTTCCTAATCCATATTCAGCTTCTTCAGCGCCCGCAAGTCGTTATGCTCAAGTTCGACTGGAAAATGACACGCCATGCCAAAAACCAACTTGAAAAGGGAAGTCCCAATAGGAGTCTTGTATGCAGTCCGATAAGCCCAAAGAGCATCATCAAGCTTCCGGGACCAGTCAGTCCTATTAGCGTTGATTGTCTTAGTCAAAATGCTCTTAATCTCCCTATTAGAAACTCGTCTGAAGATGATAAGGGGTTTCCACCCTATGCTTCACACCCTACTTTCCCATCAGACCCGCAAAGGATTTATTGCAAAAGTGTGAACTACCATCGCTGATGATTTCCCTTGGAGTACCAAAACGAGTAAAGATATTTTTCTTCAAGAACCCTATTACACTCTTGGCTTCATTGTTGGGTAAAGCCATTGCTTCTACCCATTTTTACACGTAATCTACAGCCACCAAGATGTACTTCATAGCACATGAGCTCACAAAAGTACCCATAAAATCAATCCCCCAAACATCGAACAGTTCGACCTCCATTACGAAATTCATAGGCATCTTCTTCCTCCTACCAATTTATTTTGGCATTGATCACATGATCGTACCAATAAGTTTGCATCATGGAAATGAGTGGGCCAGTAATACCCATATTCAAGAACCTTGGTTGCATTTCGGGTTCCACCATGATGGCCTCCAACAGGAGAGTCGTGGCAAGTTTTCATAATATCCATCAGCTCGGACTCTGGGACACAACGCCGAATGATGTTATCAGCGCTTGTCCGAAATAAGTATGGTTCGTCCTAGTATTACTAACGAGAATCTCTTAAGAACTCCTTCTCTTGGTATGCCTTGATTTCATCTGGAATAATGTTTGTCACCAAAAGTTGGCGATATCTGCATACCATGGTACCACCTCGAATGACATCTCTAGAACCCTCTCATAAGGGAAGGCATCATCTATATTAAGCTCCTCTGGAGGTCCTCTAGCTTCTTGAAGCTGTCAGAGATGGTCTGCAACCTGGTTTTCAGACCCCTTTCGATCTTTCACCTCAAAATTAAATTCTTCACCATCAGATACCTCAATGCAGCATGATCGGTATAAACCACCACTTTGGACTCGAAAAGATAGGCCCAAAATTTCTCAAAAGTATATACTATAGAGAGTTTCTCTTGCTCAGTCACAATGTAATCCATCTGCGCCCCATTGAGCATTTTGTTGGCATAGTAAATCGGGTGTATGATCTTATTATGCCTCTGAGCAAGCACAACACCAATAGCAAAACCACTCCCATCTCACATCAACTCAAATAGCATAGACCAATTAGGAGATACAATGATAGGATCAGAAGTCAGGCGCTCCTTCAACTTATTAAATGCCTTGCGACACTTCTCATCAAACTCGAACATAGCCTCTTTGTCAAGAAGCTTGCACATGGGATTTGCTGTCTTAGAGAAGTCTTTAATAAAGCGCCGATAGAAACCGGCATGCCCCAAGAAACTTCGGAGTCCTTTCATATAGATGGGTGGAGGAAGCTTGGCAATGAAATCAATTTTCACTCTGTCAACCTCAATCCCTTTTTCAGAGATTTTGTGACTGAGGACGATCCCTTCCTTCACTATAAAATGACACTTCTCCCAATTAAGCACAACATTAGTCTCCTCACATCCCTTTAGCACTTGACCCAAAAGGTCAAGACATTCATAAAAAGAATCACCTACCATAGAAATATCATCCATCCAGACCTCCAAGAAGTCCTCAACCATATCTGAGAAGATCGACATCATGCACCTCTGAAATGTAGCTGGTGCATTACAAAGACAAAAAGGCATCCGGCTAAGAGCAAAAGTCCAATAATGACAAGTGAAATTCATTTTCACCTGATCTTTAAGAGCAATATTAATCTGGTTATAGCCAGAATACTAGTATAAAAAGCAATAGTAAGACCTTCAGCCAGCCGATCAATCATCTGATCTATAAAAGCCATAGGGAAATGGTCCTTGTAACTTGTAGAGTTCAGCTTCCAATAATCCATGCAAACACGCCACCCAGTAACAATCCGAGTCGGAATCAACTCATTTTTAGCATTAGGGACTACTGTGTTGCCTCCCTTTTTCAGAACACATTGTACCAGGCTCACTTACTTGATGGCAATAGGATATACAACTCCATCATAACCATTTAATAATCTCTTTCTTCACCACCTCTTGCATAGGTGGATTCAACCTCCTCTGGTGTTCAACACTTGGTGAACTATCTTTCTCAAGCTGAATTTTGTGCTCGCATATACCCGAAGGAATTCCCCAAATGTCTACAATCGTCCAACCAATAGCATACCTGTATTCACGTAATATCTCTAACAACATCTTTTATTGCTCTTTATTAAGCATTACAGACGCAATCACCGGTAAAGGTGTTGTTCGGGCCAAGAAACTCGTACCTCAGATAGAAAGAAAGCTACTTAAGCTTAAGCTTAGGTGGCTCAACAATGGATGGCTTTGATGGAGGAGTCGTTCTATGCTCAAGATCAAGATATAACTTCTTTTGTTGGTACGAGTAAGAACCCAACCTCACAAGTGAGTTAATAGCCTCCACATAACCTTCCATATCATCAGCATTAAAGTTCACCAGAATGGCAGTAAGAGCTTCGCCCAAAAATTCTTCTTCCATCTTGAATTCAATAGCTTCACCAATAAGATCAATAGAATTAATAACTGAAATGCTTTCGTAAGCACTCGATAACTTTATTCCTTTACTAGCTTGGAAAGTAACTTCCTCATCATTGACTCGAAATTTGATTTCATTCTTTCCAGAAATCATAAGAGCCCTTCTTGTAGCAAGGAAAGGTCTACCTAAAATAATAAGAATATCTCGATCAACAGTACAATCAAGAATCACAAAGTCAGGAGGTAAAAGAAAATCACCAACCCGAACTAGTACATCATTTACAACTCCAACCGGCCTTTTAATATATCTATCAGCCATTTGTAGTCGCATAGTAGTAGGTCTGGGCATCCCCAACCCCGACTGCTTATATATATCAAGCGGTATTAGATTGATGCTAGCTCCGTTATCACAAAGAGCACGAGCAAAGTCACGGTGGCCGACAAAACATGGAATAGTAAAGGCCCTGGATCTTTCTTTTTCTAAACCGTTGTTGTAGATAACATCGAATGAATACGATGAGCTACACTTACAGTGTCGTGATCCACAGACCTTTTATTTTTCAACAAATCTTTCAAATACTTTGAAAATTCGGGCATCTCCTTGACAGCATCTAGAAATGGAATGTTTATTGACAACTGCTTCAGCTGATCATAGAATCTCTGACACTTAGCATCTTCCATTTTCTTCACCAACCTTTGAGGAAAGGGAGGGTTAGATTTAAAAATCTAGGTCAAATGGTGAAGAGCCCCTTTAACAGTTTGCTTGCTCATGTCACTGGTCTCAGTCTTCTTCAAACTTTCTGGAATATCAGCAACCTTCTCGACAATAGAAATCTCTGTCGGACTTTCTTCAACAATAGTTGGCACATCAAATTGTGCCTCTTCCTCTTTCAACAACTGGTTCGAGATCAATCACCTTTTTTTCAGCACTTTGGAGTGTTTTACCACTCCGAGTACTAATAGCATATACATGATCTACACCACCTCCACCATTCTTCGAATTTGGAATAGTATCACTCAGTAGTCCTCCCTTCTGTGAAGGGTGTTGCTCTCTGGAAATATCCCTCATTTGAGACTCAAGCTTCTGAATGGAAGCTGTGTGAGATCCTATTGTTTCAGTCAGCCCAGACAAAGTTTTATCTACTTTGGCTTGGTTGGCTAGCACCCTTTCAAGCATGCCTTCCAACTTCGAACTCCTTTACTCATTCGATTGCCTCTTTGGTAGAATATAAGGATTGTAACTCCTATTTTTCAAATTATTGTTTGTTGTTGTTGTTCCCTTGGTTCAAGCCACCATAGCTGTTGTTGTAATTACCTAGTCCCTGTTGAGATCTCCATTGGTTCCGAGTCTGATTCTAATAGCCTCCTTGGTAGTTCTGCCTTTAGTAACCCCCTTGAGATTTATTCACATAGTTAGTATCTTCAAACTGTATAGGAGATCCCTCTTGATATGAACCCTCTAGGACTTGGTACATTCCCTTGGCCATTCCCGGAACTTCTTCTACAAGATTAACTTTCTTCGCTTCCCTTTGATCAAGCCTCTTTGTCAGCAAATAAATTTTAGTTTCTATCTGAGCTAGAGTCTACTGAGTCTCTTGATTCTCCTTCACAATGTTATAGATCATTGCATCTCCATAGGCCACACTATTAGTACCACCCGAATTCCATGCTTGATTGTGAGTAGTAAACTTATCAAGCAACTGAGTGATTCGGGCATAAGTCTTGTCCATAAAACACCTACCATCTGCATTGTTCGCCACTGCCTGTGTCAATAGATCTAACCCTCTATGGAACTTCTCCATCAATATATTCTCAGGAAATCCGTGATTTGGAGACTTCTGCAAATATTCCTTGAATCTCTTCCAAGCTTCAAATAGTTGTTCCCTTGGAAGTTGTTTGAAATCATATATCTTGTCACGAATTTCAGCTTTCTTGCTTGGCAGAAACCACTTCTTGAGAAAAACAGCAACAAGCTCTCCCCACGTATGAATAGTGTTGTGCGGCAGCTTCTCAAACCAAAATCTTGCTTCACCGGCTAAAGAGTATTTGAAAACTCTTAGTCTAATAGCATCATCTGGAATAGCATTCTGCATATGTTGGGCACACACACCCACAAAATTCTTTAAGTGTTGTGAGGATCATTATTGGTAGAGTTCCAAAATATCCCTCAAGTTTGAGTAGTTGGTAGATAGCGGAGTCAATCTTGCAGTTTGCAACATTTATCCTCGGTTGAACAATAGCATATGCATATTCGACCTCGTCTAACATATCCGTAAAAACATTCTCAACTTCCACTTCCACTGGTGGGTCATGCACTTGTACACCACTACCATCAGCAGCTCCACGTCCTCCTCGTCCAGCCATGATCACCTGGTTCACAGAAAATAGCAAACAAGGTGTGATGTAATAGAAAAAGACTTTAAGTAACACATAAACTCTTTAGTAATTTCAAAATCATACTCCCCGGCAACGGCGCCAAAATTTGATACCCGCAAATTACACCTATTAAATGATGTAAAGCGGACGATATCAAATATAGTAACTTAACTAGGTAGGGGTCAAATCCCATAGGGAATATGGTGTGAAAAGGTTACTAAAGTCGTATAGTACTTTCTTGCGGTCTAGTTTCATATTCTGTTGAGTTTGTAGAAAGTTGGTTTTTTATTAACTAATTGCTTTTGATTGTAATGAATATGATTAAAGAAACCAAGGTTGTTTCCCCCTTTAGATAAAGTGTATACTATAGAGATTGATCTTGATATACTTCTAATGGATCGTTGTATGAATGCACTTAACCTCTTATTGAATCCCTAATATTTTCCAATAATTATGGGCTATTTCTCTTTATGATTTTCCCAAATGTAAAAGAGTGTATATGAAGAACGGTTAATCTTATGCCAAGTAAATTCCTCTTATCCCTAAGTGAATCTATTAAATGAGGGTTAAAGCCCTAAGTTCTTGTTATTTATCCCTACCAAACCCTACTCACTTTCCCAATTTAAGAGAAGTTTATGGCTTTAATAAATTTTTGCAACCATCAATTATAAATGAAGAACAAATAATAAATAAACCCTAACAATCCATTATTCATATATAGATCTCAATTCCCAATCACATATCACCCATCCTAGAGTTCAGAACCTTAGTTGAGAAATTAGCTACTCATAACTAAGATTGAAGAACAAAGTAATAATGAATTCATATTGCTTACTATTGATTAATATAAGATGAAAGTAATTGTCTTTTACTCCAAAATCTCCAAAAACAATGAAGTATTTAATGCTCTAAGTCAAAAGAAAAAGTCTGACTTGATAATAAATAAAACCCTACAAGAAACTATTTATAAGGTCTCAAAAATATAAAATTACATAATTGCAAAACGGACCTTGACGACATTAATTGCGGTCCGTATAGTAAGATACGGACTGTATACAGTTATACGGTTGGAAATTCTTCAAGTCTTCAGTAAAAAATCACGATCGTATTATACGGTCCGTGAAACTTAGCCGTATTTCTACATCTTCAAATTTGACTTGGTGCCTCAGTTGATAATTGCTAAATACGATCTAAAATACGGCCGTGTCACAAGATACGGTCCGTAAATATTGTTCGTATTTCAACATCCTCTACTTCACATTTGTTTCCACTTCTTCTTGATTACGGTCCGTATAATTTATACGGACTATATAACTTCACAACAGTACCAAATCATGCAATTTTATTGTTGTTATCCTTTAACTCCTCAATTACCTGCAAAACAATAAAAACACATCAAAATGACAGATACTTGCTTAAAACCAAGTCAAACTTCTCGTAAAAAGGTATCAAATGTGCCATAATTTCACGGTACATCAGTAGACTATTTTTCTTTTCAAATAATTTGGCACGCCAAGTAGTGGTGGAGGTCCTACATTGATTACGGACCAGTTGGGTCTCCTCCTTTGAGGTGGACTCGGTTTTATCAGGTATTTATGGAGAAGTATGGTCCTTGTAGCTTGAGAGGTAAACGGAGGGACGAGTTCTCTGTCCTGGAGCAGAGAGGGTTATTTGTTGTGGAGTCTGAGTTTCGGTTTCATGTTTTGGCCCATTATGCCATGTTGTTACTTTCCATTGAGGCTGAGAGGGTGAGGCGATTTGTGAATTGGTTGACCCCTTCCACTTCGATTGGCAATGTCACAGATAATGGCTTTTGGGGCACCGTTTCAACCAGTGGTGGATCACGCTAAGAAGGCCGAGTCAGTGAGGTGGCAGACACATGATAGGGGTGATGATAAGAGGATTCGCAGAGTTGGTGGCTTTAGGGCTCCTCTTCTAGGAGCGAGGGCTACTATGGCAGAGGTCATGATTACCATTTCAGTCGTCCAAGTCAGTCCGCAGTTCAGATTTCAACAAGTGGTTCTTCTAGGTATAGTGAATTCTGTTCTGGGTAGACATCTCGAGGTTCATATCCACGACACTCAGATTGTGGGGGTCATTCGGGATCTTCCCTATCTGTTCAGCAGCCCATGTTTCGAGTGTGGTGACCCAGGGCATTTCAAGAGGGAGTGCCCTAGATTTAGACAGGGTGGAGCCCATCAGGATTCTCGGGTTAAGGCACCTAGAACTCTAGCACTGCCAGCTAGAGGAGGCTATATTCTGGTACAGATGGTCATCAGTCTGGTTGGGGCAGTTCTTAGTCACCTAGGGGTGGAGTTCAGTTAGGCTTGGTGTTCCTGAAGGTACGTAGTTCGAGGGCCGACGAGGTAACTTCTATACTTTCCTTAGTAGCTAGAGGCCAAGTCTTCTGATGCAGTTATCACATGTACTATTTCGGTCTGTCGTCTGTCAGTTATGACATTATTTGATCCAGGCTCTACCTACTCTTATGTGCCTACTTATTTTGCTTCGGGTCTAGTTATGTTATGTGAGTTTCTTGATTTTCCTATTACTATTTCTACTCGTGTCGAGAATTCTATAGTGTTGGATAGATTGTATTGATCTTGCATTGTGACTTTGATGGGATATGACACTTAGGCCGATTTGAAGATTTTAGATATGCTAGATTTTGAAATTATTCTAGGCATGGATTGGTTGTCCCCTTATCATGAGATCTTGGACTGTCATGCCAAGACAGTTACATTAGCCATGCCGGGAGCTCTTAGGTTGGAGTGGAAGAGAGCTATTAGTCACGCGTCAAATAGGGTTATATCTTATGTTAGAGCTCGACGAATGGTTGAGAAGGGGTGTTTGGCTTGTTCTGCCTATGTTCGGGATACTAGTTCAGACACTCTTACACTTGAGTTAGTGCCAGCGGTGAGGGAGTTTCCCGATGTTCTTTAGAAAAACTAATCGAGTGTTCCACCGGATTGTGATATCAATTTCTGTATTGAATTAGAGCCGGTCACTAAGCCTATTTCTATCTCGCCATACCGGAAAGTGCCAACGGAGTTGAAGGAATTGAAAGAGCAATTGCAAGAAATGTTGAGTAAAGGGTTCATTAGACCTAGTGTTTCACCTTGGGGTGCTATGGTGCTATTCGTGAAGAAGAAGGATGGAAGCATGCACATGTGTATCGACTATCAACAGTTAAACAAGGTTACAATAAAGAACAAGTATCCCATTCCACATATCGATGACTTATTTGACCAGTTTCAGGGTGCTTCGATCTTTTCTAAGATCGATTTGAGGCTCGACTATCACCAGTTGAAGATTAGGGCAGAGAATATCCTCAAGAGAGCTTTTAGGACCCGTTATGGTCATTATGAGTTTTTGGTTATGTCTTTTGGGCTAGCCAATACCTTGGCAGCCTTTATGCGTTTGATGAACAGTATTTCCAAACCGTACTTGGATTATTTTGTGATCATCTTCATTGATGATATTCTTATTTACTCTCGGAGTAGAGAGGAGCACGAGGAGCATTTGAGGATCGTACTTGGGATTTTAAAAGAGAAGCAACTTTACGATAAGTTTTCCTAGTGTGAGTTTTGGCTTAGTTTTATGGCATTTTTGGGACATGTAGCGTCCAAGTATGGTATCATGGTGGACCCCAAGAAGATCAAAGCGGTTCGCGATTGGGTTCTACCTACTTCAGTCACCGAGATTAGGAGTTTCATTAGCCTCGCTAGCTATTATCGACGTTTTGTGGAGGGTTTCTCATCTGTTGCTTCTCTCTTGACCAAATTGACTCAAAATAAGGTGGCTTTCCAATGATCGGACGAGTGTGAGGCGAGCTTTCAAAATCTTAAGACTTTGTTGACCACAGCCCTGATTTTGATCGAGATAGTTATTGGCCAGTGCATTGCATTTATACTCTCATTACTATGATATTTCATCATTTCTCCTATGTGATACGTGTTATATGTCTTACCTGATTTCTTGTCGAATTATATGAAGTATGCTGAAATGGTCACAATTGAGGCATTATAGCGTTATTTGGTCTACATAGAGTTTATTTCAGTCTTTATAAGTTTTATATGTGATTTCATCGTTGTCGTCCTATGATACCTACGAGGTACTATTGTTGTACTCATACTACACTTTTGCACTTTTTCGTGCAGATACTGATCCCTGTTCCAGTTCGAGACCTCGTGGTTGATCCGAGGCATAGCATTCAACACATTCAGAGTGAGACACATAGTTGAATCGTGGCCCCTGGATATCTCTTCCTTATTTACTTCAAGTTTGATTCTACAGACAGTTTATTTCGTCCTACAGGACTTGTATCAGACATTCCAGTGCCCTTGTATGATTTAGACCAGGTTTTGGGGTTGTATTTAACTAAGTTACATTCCGCACTTATATATTTATATTAAGACTGTTAGATAATCTGCTAGCATAATCAATTCTCCCTTTTTCCTTTATAATATTTTACTATTTCGGGAATGATTCATCTACCAGTGAGATGGTGTAGGTGCCATCATGACCTGTGAATTTGGATCGTGACAGTTACTTTCGCTATAGTAACATTATCATAAGATCAATGAGATTTGGTTTAATCATCACGTTTGTGGCTTAAGGCATAAATTTAATTAGTTGAACATATTTTAGGTTGAAAAATGCATTGCGGAAGGACATAAGGGAAGGATTTCATTTTCTTTCATGAACCTGTATTGATAGGAAAATCTAAGATCACTGTAATTTCTTTATATTAAATTTGTCCTTTCTTCCACCTATTGGATAAAATATGCTCCTAATGTATTAAAAATAGCTCAAAAGTTGCCCTCTTCCACCTATTGGATGAAATTTGCCCCTAAAATTGTTTTCAAGTTTGAAATTGTCCCTCCATTAACGCCACAGTTATACTTTCTTTACATCATTTAATCCCACTTATCATCACCCATTTCAATTTGGTCTTAAATTCAATGTTGGTTCCAATAACTAGTGTAAAGAGACTGCAATGAGCCAATTCGTTTGCAAATTAATGTGTCGAAGTAGATATGGAGAGGATTATTAGTTAACCAATGTCAATATATCCTAGAACATCTTCACATTACACCAAAAAATCTTTGTGCAAAGGCAGTATTGACATCTACTCATCTTTGTTTTTAGATAATGGTTTTGTGATGAAATTTAGCTGCATTAATTTAAAATGATTTTGTGTTAAATTAGGTCATGGATGCATTGGGTCCTTTTGTGTTGGATTAGAATATTACGTGGATTAATAAATAAAGGCCACATGTATAATTAAACTTATATTAATTTAAATGTCAAATAATTGTGTCGTTAATGGAGGGACAATTTCAAGCCTGAAAATAACGTAAAGGATAGATTTTATCCAATGGGCGGAAGATGGGATAGTTTGAGTCATTTTTCAATATGCTGAGGGCAATTTTGATCCAATAGGTAGAAGGAGAGCATTTTTAGCCACTTTTAACATGTTAAGGGCATTTTGACCTTTTTCATTTTCTTAGAGAGACTTAGAGCCTGTTTGGAAAATAATGAGTGAATTGAAATTTGGTGTAATTACACAGTTTGATATGTTTGTTTGGCCAGGTAATTACCAAGTTAGAGGCGAATTCAGTGGGGGGGGGGGGGGGGGGGGGATGGAGGGGGTTAAGAATTGGGTGTAATTAAACCTTGTAATTACATAATAGCTTTTTAATTTCTTATTGTTTGGTTTCTATTTTTATTTCTTTTCTTTAAAATTTATTTATATTTCTATTACTCAATTTTAATTTCTTTAAAATTTATTTTTATTTCTATTTTTTTAATTTCTTTTTTGTTTTACTTTTTAATTTTTTTTTGTTTTTAAAAGATATCTTTGTATATAGGGAAATGGTGCAAATATAGCTCTCAACTTTGCGATTTAGAGCAGATATATCCCTCGTTACAAAAGTAGTGTATATATACCCCTGCAGTTATAAAATGGTGCTAATATACCCTTTTTGCTAACAGAATATTTTTTAAAAAAAATAGTTATTTTTAATTAAAAAAATGCCACGTGACTTTAAAAAAAAAAGTCTACTCATTTTTTAAGTAGACATACTTTTCTAAAGTCACATAGTAATTTTTTTCTAATGGGTCGGGTCTGGTTCGTTTAAAAAAAATTAATTTTTTAAAGTCACGGAGATAGTTTTTTAAACGAACCAGACCTGACACACTAGAAAACAAAAATTACCATGTGGCTTTAGAAAAATGTCTACTAAAAAAATAGGTAATCTTTTTTTAAAGTCACGTGGCATTTTTTTAATTAAAAAAAAACCTAAATGATTTTAAAAAAAAATTCCATCTGCGAAACAGGTATATTTACACCATTTTGTAACGGCAAGGGTATATTTGCACCATTTTATAATAGCAGGGATAAATATACACCATTTTTGTAGCGAGGGGTATATCTGCTCTAAATCACAAAGTTGAGGGGTATATTTGCAACTTTTCCCTTGTACATATATATCTATCATTTTGTTTTCTTCTCATTTTCTAATCTTTATCTTTTGTGATTTCATGTAATTGATTGAATTTTTTTTTTTTCTTATTTTTTTCATCATTTAACGTAATTTTGTTATAGTGTTTGAAACTACACCTCCTAATATTATAAAATGAGTGGCTAGCAAACTTGGCATATAACGAGTGATGTTAATAAAGTATAATTTTCTTGTTGAATGAGGTTACAAACTTATGTTTTCCTTTTCTTTTGAACTATGTTTACTTAAGTTATGTTGGAACTTATTTTATGTTATGTTGGAATTTGACATAAGCGTATTATGTTTTAACATATGTATTTTGAATTTATGTTATATTTTCGGTTTCGGTTTATTTGCTTTAGTAGTATTGACTTGTTTTCACATTGCATGTTGTTTATCTTTCAATTAGAATTGATAGATTATTTTTTGACAAACAATTAAATAATGTTATGAAGTTATATTTATAAATATTAATCATTCTCTCAACCATGTGTCCATGATATTCTTACAAAATGTATGCTTTTATTTTTTATAATTAATTAAATTAAATATTATTAATATAAAAAATATATAACAATTATATTTTACAATAATAAGTTACAATATATGATCATTAATTTAATATATTTTCAAGAAACAATATGTATCTTGAATATCTAATTTAATTTAATTTATAAAGGCAAATATTTGTCAAATGTTATTTTAATTATTTATAATTTATTTTTATTTTTATTTTTAGAATTTAATCAAACTGAGTAATTACACCTGTGCAACCAAACTTGCAAGAAAGTGAAGTTACACAAGCTTGAACATGTCAACTATTTTAAAAGTAACTCTGGAAGCCAACTCTCAAAATTTCAAAATAAACCTTAAATCTAGATCTTGCAATGGTCATGGTGGCTGGTTTGACAAATACCATTCCCTCTACTTTCAATAACACTCCAAAACTTAATTATATTCCAGCACTTCAACCATCCACTCAAGATGAAGAATTGATTTTGAAACCTATTACATATTTACATGGTGAGCCAACTATTGGTTGGACAAATAAAGAGATTGAAATTTTTACTGAGCACCAAAAATTGAAATATGATATGATTGTGAAGTTCTCATATGGTTGGTCAGATTTAAAAGGGTTGCAAAGGATTATTCCTATTCAATTAGAGATTAAACGCAAATGTGAAAGTGGTTTCCTAGAAGAGAGACACATGCTCATAAGACTCTTATTACTTGAAGACTATGCTGCACTCACTTCAAGTGCTTAGGATTTACAATTCAGGGGAAGAGTATACCCTCTAAGGGTTTTAATATAGGATCCTTGGTTTAATCCAGAGGAGGAGACTATGATCTCAGTGGCATGGATATCTTTCCTGAGTCTGCCAACTAATTTATATGACAAGGAAGCCATGTTCTCCATGGCATAAGCAGTGGCCATTCCTTTGATTATTGACAAACCTAAAAGTAATCAGACTAGGCCTAGTTGTGCTCGGGTCAAAGTGCAAGTTGATTTACTCATAGAATTTCCAAAGAGAATAAATATCAGTTGTGTGAATGAAGATACTGGAGAAATACAGTCTAAATGGCAAACTATACAATATGACTATCTTCCGAAATATTGTACCAATTGTAGATTGCAGGGATGATCTACATGATTGTTGGCTGATGCATTCAGAATTTAAGCCTAAAAATGAAGACCCAAAGCCAGAGACAAATCCAGAACCAAAGGCAGTACCTGAAAAACAAAAACAAAAGCAGAATGGTAAGCAGAATAAAGAGGAAAGGAAAAAACATGCTGATAAGAAGAATGATAGTTAGGCTGCTTAGAACAAAGGCAAAGGAAACAACTACTATGATAATAATATCACAAAGGAATGGAGTGTTGTGACTAATAAGAACAAGAAAATAGCAACAATGAAAAGATACAAAGAAATGGTAGTCACAAAGAAAAAAGCACAGGCAAAGGATGAGGAGGAGCAACCCACGGAGAATTCACAAGAACAGGAGCTTAATAAGGAGACAACAAAACCATGGGTTGGAACTTTGTTTGGCAAAACATAAAACACTGCAATTGAGGTACAACTTAAATCAGAGGAGAGGTGCAGCTCAGGTAGTAGCGCTGATAGCAAGGAACACAAAGAAAGGGATAACAGTATCAATGAGATAGTTAACAACAAAGTGAACAGTGATGAACAACCCAATAACAAATTAATTCAACACCGAGAGCAACAACAACAACATGGTAACAATGAAAGGAGTGCCAACATAGATAATAAGTAGTAGGAACATATTGATGATAATGCTGGAAAACATTCAGATATGCAGTGAAGTTTTTCAAGATAGCAACAAATCTCCTGGGGTTGATTTGGAGATTGTGATGCATAATGTTGACCTTAACAAAATGCTTGATAAACCACCAGAAGAGAAAAGTGTCATGGTTGTTGGGGATACAGAGGTAGATTGAGATAGAGGGACAACTATCAGTTGATTGTTAAAGCATTTATCAAAGGCACACTAAGATGTACATGTTGTGGGTAGGAATGGAAACTGCTTGGCATAATACCAATGGTAAAATCTAGCTGTTTGTTGAGGAAGGCTATCAAGTAGAGGCTATCACAACCCAAATTGGAAGGCTGTGAGGGGCACTCAGGCCCTACCTGTCGAGCAGCGCTAAACATGATTTCATATCATAATCTTAAACAAGAGTGGACCCCGAGGGTCATTAGATGAAAATCTGCTAAATCATAAGAGAAATATACTGAAAAAGGGATGAGCCCGAAAAGACATATTATATGACTATGCTGGATAAACTGTGCAAGCTGACAAGGCCATCATGAAGTACTATACAGCAAAACAAATACAGGCCGAGGGGGCCATACAACATCTAACTATACCATGACTGTCTACAAGCCTCTACTGGAGTATATGACATAATAAGGTCGGGACAGGGCCCCGGCATACCCGTATGCACACAAAAGTATAATGTACCAAAAAAATAACAGCAACTCCAGAACAAGAGGAGAGCTCCAATATCAGCTAAACATCAACCTACTGGGGCGGATCGTCAACCTGTCTACCTGAACTTGCAGGCATGAAATGCAGCCCCCCCCCCCCCCCCAAGAAAAAAGGGACTTCAGTACAGACAAAGTACTGAGTATGTAAGGCATGAAAGTAACATGAAAAAGACATAAAAGTACATAGGATAAAATGAATGCAACCTATATGTCTGAACTACCTGTGTGGGCCAATGATATGTATAAATACTGTGCATGTATGCATAAGGGTCATACATATATATGCATGTATATAACACCTGTCAAGCCTCTGTGGAAATCCCATCGTATTATATCAGCCTCAGTGGACAACATCATCATCATCACGTGACCAGTTGATCAGGTGGTAGTGCATATATAACGCTGTCAATATATATATATATATATATATATATATATATATATATATATATATATAAAATAAAATACATAAGATACGCGCATATAACGCCTGAGGGGTCATAGGTCTGTACATATATATAAAAATGAAATGCGATGCATGAATATGATAAGTGTACATCTTGAACCTGTCCGAGTGACGTAAGGTCGTTATACCTCCGAACATCGTTATGAGATAGCATTTTCATCAACAAGTGACTCGATGAATCATACTGAGTCTGAAGAAAGACTTACTGAAAATAATATTCTAGAACATGAATCAACATGGAACATTCCTAACTACTAAGAATAGAATTATTATGGAATAGCGTTTCGTTCAAAAGGATCATGCCAAAAGAAGGAAAGTTAGCCTTAACATACCTCAAGTCGTGAACCAAAATCCCACAATGAACTGTCGGGCTAATATTCCAATCTCCTTAGTCACTACAGCACACCTAACAGTCACAACATAACAACAACCTCATATAAGTCTCTTTATTTCTACATCACTACTCACCCCAAGATTTTATATCAAAACAACCCAATATGCTTTGTACACAACACTTATACACCTTCTTCTAACAATTATACCAAGTATAACATCCTCAATACAATCTCAATGCCAACTACTATCCTTACAATAAGGTTTTAGCTTAAAAACATATTTACAGGATAAGTCAAGTTAGATTACATCTCAACAAAAGCTCAAATTCATGTTTGAACCTTCCCTCCAACTGCTTTCTCTCCAAACCTACCATAACCGTCATATAAAATAATAAACAAGAAGTTAATATAGAGCCTTACCTCAAAACTCAAGAACACACCAATTCCAAGAGGTACTTCACCTTGAAGTATCCTCCAAAACCACTACCAAGAGGAGAAACAAGCTTCCATAGTCACTTAAGAACCTTTAAACACTTGATCTTCTCTGTTGACCTTAATTTTTCTTAGGAGATTAGATATCGTTGGAGAGGGTTTTCTAGAAGGTTGAAGATCAGGGGAAGTGGAGAAAATGATATAAAAGGATAAGTATATGAACTATATAAAAAAAGACAATTCCAGCCGACTTAAAAATATGGCCAGAAAGACTGGCTGTATTTTCAAATATGGTCCATATTTTCCCAATCCAAAAATCTCACTTTCTACCTAAGGAAATAAGGTTCGTACTTGAAATAGTATTTTTTGTATGGGTCGTATTTTGCACCGTACTTCTCAGATTTGTGATCTGTCAGTTGCATTGAAAAAAAAAACTCGCTGAATTTGAATTTACAAAGGTTATGCATTTCATGACTCCTCATATGCTAGAAATTATACCTCCTCAAAGTTGGACCAAAAATCCAATCCAGAATTTTGCCAAATATTTTCAAAGTTTGGACAAATTTAATTTCTTCAATTCCCTTGATTTCGGAATCTTCCAATACCTACTAAACATGATCTTAAACTTTTATACACTCAAGATATACATGTCTATCCCATATGACCTCGAAGGTCACTCTGCTCTTTGAATCGATAGCAATCAACTCATGAGGAAACTTAACATATAAAAGTATGGGGTGTAATATCCTCACCTCCTTAGAAACATTCATTCATCCTCGAATGTTAGCACTATTAGGAGTCCACAAAAATTTTGGCAGAGTCTCCTCTATAATTACACCACTACCGACCTGCCACATAGCCCAACAACACAGTACAATGCCACGCAGGGCTACAACAAACAATAACAATAATGGTCCCACACGACCAACGAGAGTAACTGATAATTAATACATACCTGAAGATGATGGTGCCGTAATTTGCATCTGCTCTGGATCCGGAAACAAATGAAGGTATCTAGACTTCATATCTTCCTCAGCTTCCCAAGTCATCTCTTCTACGTTCTTATTTCTCTAAAGTACGTTTATAGAACCAACATCTTTGGTTCGCAACCTACGAACCTGGCAATCTAAGATAGCAACAGCGACTTCCTCATAAGACAACTGCTCTGTAACCTAGACATCATAAACAGGCACAATTCTAGAAGGATCTCCGATGCACTTGTCGAGCATGGATATATGGAAAAATGGATGTACAGACTCGAAGTCTGAAGGTAAATCTCACTCATAGGCTACTTGGCCTACTTTACGTACAATTCTATAAGGACCAATGTTCTAGGGCTAAACTTTCCCTTCTTACCAAATATCATGACACCTTTCATAGGAGATACCTTTAGAAACGCCCAGTCATCTACCTGAAACTCCAAGTCTCATCGTCTGTTGTCTGCATAAGACTTCTGGCGACTCTGAGTTGCTAGAAATCTCTCCCGAATGAGCTTAACCATCTCCACCAACTGCTGAACCAAACCAGGCCCTATCAACTTTAATTCTCTAACCTCGAACCATCCGAAAGGAGATCTAAACCTCCGCTCATATAGAGCCTCATACGGGGACATCTGGATACTGGAATGGTAGTTATTATTATATGCAAACTCAATAAGCGGCAGATGGTCATCCTATCTACCTTTGAAGTCTAACACACATGCTCGTAGTATATCCTAGAATGTCTGAATAGTATGCTCACCCTGTCCGTCTGTCTGGGGATGACATGTTGTACTAAGGTTCACCTGTGTCCCCAAACCCTTCTGGAAGGATCTCCAGAAGTTAGCTATAAATTGGGCATCTATGTCTGAAATAATAGATACTGGAACACCATGAAGTCGTACTATGGAACACCATGAAGTCGTACTATCTCCTTAATATATAACTTCGCATAATCTTCAGCAGAATAAGTAGTCCTGACAGGTAGAAAATATGTTGACTTCGTGAATCTATCAACAATCACCCATATCGAGTCAAACATGTGCTGAATGAGATAAGCCTGTAATGAAATCCATATTAATCGCCTCATATTTTCAAGTCAGAATCTATATATCTTGCAACAATCCGCTGGGCTTCTGGCGCTCAACCTTTACCTGCTGACAATTAGGGCATTAGGCCACGAACTCCGCTATATCCTTCTTCATACCATTTTACCAATAAATCTCTCTGATATCATGGTACTTCTTCGTCGATTCTGGATGAATAGAATAGCGGGAATAATGAGATTCTGCCAAAATATGCTGACATAACCCTGCAACATCTGGAAAACACAATCTGCCTCGATACCTCAGAACTCCATCTCTGGAAATCTCAAAGGGTGACTTTTTTTCTGTGGGGTTGTCTCCTTGTACTGAATCAAAGAAGGATCCTCATACTAGTGCTCCTTAACCTCAACAACTAAGGAGGATGTCGATGTATCCAGAACTGTAACTCCTGCATCACCTAAGTCCAATAATCGAACTCTTAGAACTGGCTAACTAATGAAGCTCGTGCGCTAGCTCTCTTTTCTCAGCTCGCAAGTAAAACAAACTACCTATAGATATGCGGCTAAGGGCATCAGCTACTACATTCGCCTTCCCTAGTTGGTATAAAATATCCACATCATAATCCTTCAATAGCTCCAACCACCGCCTCTGATGTAAATCAACTCTTTCTGCTTAAAGATATACTAAAGGTTCTTATGATACGTGTAAACATTAATGTGAACACCATATAAATAATGCCTCCAAACCTTAAGAGCATGGAGCACTGCAGCTAACTCCAAATCGTGTGTCGGATAGTTCTTGTCATGCTTCCTCAACTGCCTCGAAGCATAAGAAATAACCTCCCCATGCTGCATCAAAACATAACCCAGTCCGACACTCGAGGTGTCACAATAGATAGCATAACCCTATGATCCTTCTAGAAGTGTCAAAACTGGCATTGAAGTTAGTCTGTTCTTCAACTCCTGAAAACTCTGCTCACAAGTGTCTGCCCACTGGAACTTAGCTGCCTTATGCATCAATTTCGTCAATGGCACTGAAATAGAGAAGACGACCCCTACAAATCACGTGTAATATCCTGCATATCCTAGAAAACTACTAACACAGCCCAACCGGAGGACTATGACGGACACCCAGAATCTGACCTCCTAGATGCCACTAAACGTACATGACATATCTACTCAAGCTCATTCTGGGCCACCTGAGGGCACTCACAATATGATCTGCTGAATGATAGAAGTCATAAACTGGAGGGTCACAACCCTCAAAAGATATATATACATGCATCACTAAACTGAACTGGGGTACAAGCCGACAAGGCTACCCGATAAAACTATGTAACCAAACATGTGTTGAGCGGGCCATACTGTCTAACTGAATATAACCGTCTATGAGCCTCTACTGACATATTGGACATGCTGCGGACGGTACAGGGCCTCCGCCCTACCCATAACATCACAACACAGACCTGATCTAGATGGCAACCCTGACAAGAGAGGAGTGCTCCACTATCAAGCTGAAGAAGCGGCCTAAGGATGCGATCTGTCTTCCTGGCTATCTAAACCTGCGGGCATGAACGCAGCCCCGCCCCTCCCCCCCCCCCCCCCCACGCACACACACACAATAGGGGAGTCAATATGGATAATGTACGGAGTATGTAAGGCAGAAGAGTAACATACACATAGGAGTCATGAAGAAAATCTGAGCATCATAAACTAAACTGACTAACTCAATACATCTGTATGAATGCATCTGTATGTCTGACTATCTGAAGATGTCGGTATGAATGCATCTGTATGTCTTACTATCTGAACATATTTGTATATCTCTGCTTACTAGAAATGCCTCTAAGGGCGTATGATATGCAATGCATAGGTCATAGTGCCGAACGTTCGGCTCGATCCCTATCCCATATAGGCCCCTTCGGGCATCATAATCATCATATAGACCCCTTCGGGCATCATAATCATCTTCACTGTGCACCAGCTGATCAGGTGTTAATGCGTATATAACGCCTCGTCCTTTTCCCATACCCCATATATATATATATATATATATATATATATATATATATATATATATATATATATAATATACATATTATACGCGTATATAACGCCTTTTGGTCACGGGTCAATATGCATGTATGCAAATGAATGTAGTGCATAAACATAAACTAGCCTTATCATGATACAATATTTAGGACCCATGAATAGAAGGAATAATCATAATAGAGGGGTACAGGATCATCAATAACTGAGATGCTCCTAATACTTCTAAGATTAGAGTAATATGGAGACTCGATTACTGGTTGTTCGTTCGCATCATAGGATCATGCCAAAAAGAAAGAAAGGGAAAGCCTTAACATACCTTTTGGTCGCCTTAACTTCAACTATTCAACGCTTGGCCTCCCAGGCTCGTAAATTTATATTCAAGAAAATTTATACTATTTTTAGTATCATCTTCATAGGCCTGTCTTAAGCCCTCAAACTAACTCTTTCTAGAATCTGCTAAAATTTCGACAGCATCTCCCCTGTTTATATGCCTAGCCCGAAATTATAATCCAGCAACCAACAACAATAATAACAATACCAACACCAACCACAATATTATCAACACCAATAGGTTCCATAAAATATCCCACACGATGTTTTCCAAATTTCTCAACTAACCATAACCATATCCACAATACCATAATCAAGGAATTATATTATCAAATTAGTCCAAAATCTCCTTTCAAATTCACCTCATGCCCATCAACTTTAATTCAACACTTTATGATTTTTCCCGTATGATTCTTTCCTCTCCAAGAATTGCTAAACCTTTACATCATCTCAATCATGTAAATAATAGGACGAAGATACCTTATAGTAGAAGAACTTTACTTTATTTACCCCTTTCCAAAACCAAGTTCATCACCACCTTGAAGAGAAACAAAAACAATTACCTTCCATGGATTTGGTAGAAAGAGTTTTGGAGAAGTGTAGAGAGAATTTTAGGGAGAGAAGGTGGTAGAATATGAGAGAAGGTGGTAGAAAATGAGAGAAAATTCAGATTTTTGTTTTTAAAATTTTCTGTTTTTTACTGTTCACATCGACTACTGTAGCAGTCCTGTAGTGATACTATAGCAGTACTGTAGCAGTTACTGTAGCATGCGTTTCTGTTCTGTCAGCCTGACTTGTAACGTCCATAATTCTGTACTCCGATGTTGTATCGACAAGCGGTTTGTTGCGTTGAAGAATAGATTCGACGAACTTCATTTTAGGCTTTTGAAACACCTTAAAAACCCCAATATACTAGGAGATATAACCCTCCAAAGCCGACCCAAAATTCTGTCAACTTTTTTCCAAATTTTTCACAAATTTGCTTGATTCCGAAACCTTTAGACGCTTTCTTAATACTTGGTAAGAGTATTCATTAACCTTATAAGGGTTCCATGACCTCTTCGAGCTTGCGTTAGTTGATTCACAACGCATATGACGCAGAATTGTTTTTCCGAGGTGCAACATCCTCCCCCCCTTAGGAACATTCGTCCTCGAATGTCGATTTAACTCAAGTCCTTATCAACCTTATAGGGGATGTTGATGTGAACTTTCAACGAACTCATCTTCTTCAATTCCTTTCGGTTATCCTCTTTCTTTTATATCTTGCATATTAGAACACTTAGTCATAACTCAACTCCTTTTTTTTTATAAGCTATTCCTTCAAGATGTATTGCTCACTTCGTCTTACCTCTTAACCTTTACACAAGACTTATCGTCACCTTATTCAACCATCTGTAATCTATACACATTCGCAACGAGCCATTAACACTGGTGCTCTTCATGGCAACATACTAGGCCTAATAAAGCCCTTCTCGAGCAAATCTTTTAACTGCTCTTTCAATTCTTTCAACTAGCAGGAGCCATCCTATAAGGGGGAATAAATATCGGTTGAGTATCTGGTAGCACATCCATAGCAAAGCCAATCTCCCTTTCAGGCAGAATTCCTGGAAGTTCGCCTGGGAATTCATTAACCACTAGGACAGACTGAAGGGTCGGTGGTTCTGCTTATGCATCTTGGACTCGAACAAGGTGATAAATACAACCCTTTGCAATCATCTTTCTTGCCTTGAGATAGGAAATAAACCTACCTCTCGGCGAAGATGTATTACCTTTCCATTCCAGCATCGGCTCTCTTGGAAACTGAAGCCGAACCATCTTTGTTCTGCAATCAATGTTAGCATAACAAGAAGCCAACCTGTCCATATCCATAGTAACATCAAAATCCACCATGTCCAACTCAATCAAGTCTGCTACTGTGTGACGATTAGAAATTATAACTGCACAGTTTTTGTATACACGTATAGCTATCACCAGATCTCCAACAGGTGTAGACACCTCAAAAGGCCAAATCATTTCAGGTCCCAAACTTACCAGCAATAAAAGGAGTAACATATGATAAAGTAGATCCTGGGTCTATCTATGCATACACATCATGGGAGAAGACTGATAATATACCTATAACAATATCAGGCGACGACTCAAGATCCTACCAACCAATCAAAGCATAAATGTTGTTCTGAAGAGCGCTCCATTGGACGCTCCACCTCCGCCTCTACCACGAACAACTGATGTCTGAGAGCCTTGCTTCATAAGGCGTACCGATGGCGCTGAACCAGCTACAGATCCTGTCGGCTGAACTACACCTCCACCATCTCTCGACGGACAATCTCGCATAATATGGCCTGGCTGACCGCAGGTATAACACGCATCTGAACCCAAATGACATTGTCTGCCTAAACGTAACACACTAAGCGTATGGTGGCAGAGATGGCCTCATCTGGCCAGAACCTACCCTAGATTGGGAACCGAAAGCCCTGGAACTCTGGCTTAACTCAAATAAGTGGGTCGATCAAACCTAAGCTTAGGAAACTATAAAGGCGCACTAGCTGCTGAATAGGCTGAACGCCTAGGGAACTCCTGTCTATGACAACTCCGGTACTCACTAATAGACCCAGAGGATCTAGCTCTCTTGCTCTGACCCCTATCAAGCTCTCGATTAGCTCATTGCTGCTACTTCCGCTCCTACAAACCCTGAGCATATGCCTGAATACGAAAGATATTCATACCATCCTGAAGTAAGGCTGTCATACATTCATTAATCAATTGCCGACCAAATCCAATCACTAAATAGTGTACCCGATCCTCCATCTCAGCTACAATCGTGGGAGCCAGTTGTGAGTTAACTAGAAGATTATACTCCCGAACACTCATATTTCCCTGACGTAAATTCAAAAATCTATCAAATCGAGCCTGTCGGTTCTCTACTGGCAAATAATGTCGAAGGAAGGCCTCAATGAACTCCTGCCATACTGTTGGGGGTGAATTAGCTCCTCTAGACAACTCCCAAGTCTCATAACACTAGACAACAACATCTCGCAAGCGGTAAGAAGCTAACTCTACTGACTCAGTGTCAGAAGCAAGCATTATCGTCAATGTCCTCAGCATCCAATCTATAAAATTCGAAGGGTCCTCATCTGGTTTTGATCCAAAGAATATTGGAGGGTCCAAATTGATGAAATCTCAAACCCTGCCACTAACAGCCCTGTCAATATAACCAGTACTTGTACCCTGATGCTGGGCTTGAGCGGCGTTTAAATCAGTCAATAATCGAATAACATCTCGCATCTCGTGCCCTAATGCATCTTGTGGAGGAACTAGGGGTACTGTAGCTGCAGCTCCTTTGGGATCCGCAGGAACAGAAGGTCTCTACGAAGACACAGAAAGGGCCTCACCCTAGCCCGCATCTATGGGTCGTACCCGACTAGTACCCTCGTCTGTCGTAGCGTTGCCTCATTGGCCAGATGAATCTCTCTTTTTCACAGGCATCGCTAAAATCACAATACGTTATTAGAAAAAGAACCCTGATGGTATGGTTCTAACGCACGATCTAAGATAAGAAAGAGGAAAAATCTTCCTAAATACTTGCAGCCACCTGTTTATAAGAATGGTGCACAACACACCATAAATAAGACTCTGCTAGACACGGCATGTAGACAACCCCAGGACGGAACTGCTCTAATACCAAGTTTGTCACTATCCAAACCGGAGGGCCATGATGGGTTCTCGAGCCTTACCTGCCTAGCACCGCTAAACATGCTTTCATATCATACTCTTAAATAAAAGTGAACCTCGAGAGTTATTAGATGAAAATCTACTGGATCATAAGAGAAATATGTTGAAAAGGGGATAAGCCCGAAAACACATACTATATGACTATGCTGGATAAACTGTGCAAGCTGACAAGGCCATCATGAAATACTATACAACAAAAACAAATATACGCTGAGAGGGCCATACAACATCTAACTATACCATAATTTTCTACAAGCCTCTACGGGAGTATATGACATAATAAGGTTGGGACAGGGCCCCGCCATACCCTTATACACACAAAAGTATAACCTACAAAAAACACAACAACAACTCCGGAATAAGAGGAGTGCTCCAATATCAGCTGAACAGCAACCTACGGGAGAGGATGGTCAACCTATCTACCTGAACCTGCGGGCATGAAACACAGCGCTCCTAAAAAACAGGGACGACAATACGGACAAAGTACTGAGTACGTAAGGCATGAAAGAGACATAAAAGTACGTAGGATAAAATAAATACACCCTATATGTCTAAATTGTCTCTGTGGGACAGTGATATGCATAAATACTATGCATGTATGCATAGGGGTTATACATATATATGCGTATATAATGTCTGTCAAGCCTCTGTGGGCATCCCATCGTATCAGATCGGCCTTTGTCGGCATCATTATGTGACCAGCTGATCAGGTGTTAGTGCGTATATAACGCCGTCACCTTCCTCATGCCCTTCTGAGTCTGAAGAAATACTTATTGAAAACAACATTTTAAAACATGAATCAACATGGAACATCGCTAGATACTAAGAATAGAATCATTATGGAATAGCATTACGTTTACGTTTCGCTCATAAGGATCATGACAAAAGAAGGAAAGTTAGCCTTAACATACCTCAAGTCATGAACCAAAATCCCTCGATGAATTTTCGGGCTAATATTCAAATATCCTTAGTCACTACAACACACCTAACAGTCAACAGCATAACAACAACCTCATATAGGTGTCTTTATTTCTACATCACTACTCACCCCAAGATTTATATCAAAACAGCCAAATATGCTTTGTCCACAACTCTTATACACTTTCTTCTTCCAATTATACCAAGTATAACATCCTCAATACTTATATAAGGTTTTAGCTTAAAAACATATTTACAATATAACTCAAGTTAGATTACATCTCAACATAAACTCAATTTCATGTTTGAACCGTCCCTCTAACTCATTTCCCTCCAAACCTAGCATAACCATCATATAAAATAATAAACATAAAGTTAAGATAAAACCTTACCTCAAAACTCAAGAACACATCAATTCCAAGAGGCGCTTCACCTTGAAGTATCCTCCAAAACCACTACCAAGAGGAGAAACAAGCTTCCATAATCACTTTAGAACCTTTAAGCACTTGATCTTCTCTTTTCATCCTTGATTTCTTAGGAGTTGATTAGATATTGTTGGAGAGGGTTTTCTAGAAGGCTGGAGATCAGGGAAAGTGGAGAAAATGAGTTAAAAGGATAGGTATATGAAATATTAAAAGACAATTGCTGCCGACTTAAAATATGGCCAGAAATACTAGCCGTATTTTCAAATATGGTCAATATTTTTGGATCGTAATTCCCAGTCCAATAATCTCACTTTCTGCCTAAGGAAATACGGTATGTACTTGAAATCGTATTTGTTTTTACGGGCCGCATTTTGCACCATACGTCTCGAATTTGTGATCTGTCAGTTGCATTGGAATGAAAACTCTCTGAACTTGAATTTACATTGGTTATGAATTCTATAACTCCTCATATGCTAGAATACATACCTCCCCAAAGTTGGACCAAAAATCCTGTCCAGAATTTTGCCAAATTTTCTCAAAGTTTCGACAAACTTAATTTCTTCGAGTAGCTTGATCCTGGAACCTTCCAATACATACTAAACATGATCTTAAATTCTTATACACTCACGATAGAAATGTCTAATCCCATATGACCTCGAAGGTCACTCCGCTCTCTGAATCTATAACAACAACTCAGGAAACTTAATGTACAAAAGTAGAGGGTGTAACAGAGGCTCAATTAGATATTGATCAATTGTTATCCATTAAATTGACTAATCTAGATGGTGGTCAAGAGTTCATCATTACTATGGTGTATGCTAGTACAGACAGAGCAACTAGTATGGCATTGTGGAATGACTTATACGATATTTCTTGTAACATTGACTAACATTGGCTGGTAGGAGGGGATTTCAGTGTAATAGTTGATGAAATTGAGAAATATGGGGTTTTGGATGTAACTTTTGTGGAAGTTGAGGATTTTAATCAATATATTAACATCTGTCGCTTACGGATATGGGTTTCAATGGCAGTACGTATACTTGGTGGAATGGCTGATCAGATGAGCAGTGTATTTTCAAGAGGCTAGATAGGTGTTTAGCTAATCAGGGGCTGCAGGATTTATTAGCTAATTTTGAAGTTGAGCACCTTATTAAACTAGGATCTGATCACTTACTTTTGTTAATCACATGCAATGTTGACAATAGATTAATCAAGAAGTCTTTCAGGTACTTAAATTTTTGGATTGATCATCCCAGTTTCTAGGATGTTGTGAAGGCTAATTGGACAGGACATCATGGGTCAGATCCCTTTTACATCTTCCATAGAAAACTAAAGAAATTGAGTAAAGTATTGTCTAAATAGAGTTGAGATACTTATGGGGATATCTTCAAGAAGATAGATACTTTGGAGGAAGTGGTGAAGGTTCATGAACAGGAATTTGAAGAAAGTCCTACTGGTGCTAATGGAGAAAGATTGCAGAAAGTTCAAGCCGAACTTATCAAATTCTATGTTGTAGAAGAGAAGTTTTGGAAGAAAAATTTAAAATGCAGTGGTTTATGGATGGAGATAGGAATACTAAAAAATTTCGATGCCATGTGCAAGGAAAAAGGAAGAAATTACAAATTACAAGGATTCTGAATCAAAATGGAATATGGCTGGACGGGGAAGACGATATTGTGGAAGAGGCAATCACCTTTTTACAGAACCAATTTACAACTGAACCAGAAGCTACTACTTTTAGTCTTCTGAATCATATTCCTAAGGTGATATCAGGAGAACAAAATAGGGTGATTAATGAATTTTCAAAGAAAGCTGAAATTAAAAATGTTATTTTTGGTTTGAATGCTAATAATGCAGGGGGTCCAGATGGATATACAAGGAAATTCTTTCAAGCAACCTGGGACATCATTGATAAAGATATCATCACTATATTACATTCATTCTTTTGTGGTCATGAACTTCATAGGTAGGTGAAATGTACTAATCTAGTATTATTTCCCAACGAAAAAAGAACTGGTTACATGTGCTGATTGAGACTAATAAGCCTTAGCAATTTCATTACTAAAGTTTTCTCTAGAATCATTCGTGAGAGACTAGTGAAACTGCTACCACAAATTATATCACCCCAACAGAAAGGTTTTGTGAAAGGTAGGAGCATTGTGGAAAGCAAACTTTTTGTTCAAGAAATAGTCCATGAAATTAGAGTAAGGGGCAAGCCTGCCAACACAGTTATCAAACTAGATATGGTAAAGGCTTATGATAGGGTTTCAAGGCTTTTCTTAACAAAACTACGGAGGAAAATGGGGTTTTGAGAGTTTTTGATTGACATGGTATACAGACTCATCTCCAACAATTGGTAGTCTGTTCTTATCAATGGTGTCACGACCCAACTAGAGGGCCATGATGAGTACCCGGAGCTGACCTACCGAGCACCACCTGTCAAACATATCATTGAACTCACCCTGAACATACACCATTCTCAACACAGGGCTATTTATGAAACGATCTTCATGTACTTCTCAAAACACATATATACATAAGCCCACAAGGCTACAAAATGATGTGTAGAATATACACTGAAGAGGTCACATAATATCTACTACCCACACATAAGTATCTACGAGCCTCTAACTAGAGCACTGAAGTCATAAGGACGGGACAGGACCCTGCCATGCCCCAAACATGTACACAAAAGAATATACTAATAAGCGTTAACTCTGGAGTAGTGGAGTGCTCCTGTATATTTGCTGATAAGCTCCTAAGCGTCTGTGTCGTCTCCCAATCTGTCTGCGGGCATGAACGCAACGCCCATAAAAGAAAGTACGTCAGTACGAGCAATGTACTGAGTATGTAAGGCATGTATAACAACATAATAAAGAAATAAGAGAGCATAGTATGAAGGGATAACCTGTAACTGATTGCCTCTTAAGGCAGAGTCATGCATGCTAACTCTTACTCTTAAAACAAAATCATATCACATATATATGTACATAAGTGAACTGTCTAAGTCATATATCATCATTAGCCCGCGTCCAGGGTATTCATCTCACGCTACCCACTAGTGGTGATTGCCCGACCAACTAGGCACGGTGTTATCCATAAGCCGACCACTTACGCCCAGCGTAGTGGTGTCTGCATGGCCAACAAAACACTGTGTAATTATACCCATACATAACATAAGGCATGCATGAGAGCTCAAGTAAAAGCTATAACTCTATCGGAGTGACGTAAGATCGGGAACCACCGATTATATTATGGATTAAACATCATCACTAAGTCTCACCTTGAAGGAACTAGTATCATGAGGTGAGATGGCCAACAATAAATAACATCAATGAAATTATGAAATAAGATCATTAAGCTCATAATAGTATCAATTAATAAGCTTTGGAATTTCTAGAAGTAAAATCATCATCGTCATCATTATCATAGAACGTATCTTATCTCTTTCTCATAAGAAGCTCTTAAGAATCTTTAACTTTCAACTTTTGGGATGTAAGAAGATCATGGAAATATAGAAAGGAAATCATAATATAGGAATCATGCTTTTGAAAGAATGGGACTAGCTTTAATATACCTTTACGTCTCTTTAACTTTATCGACTAAACGCTTTCCTTCCAAGCTCACAATTCTACATACAAGAGAATTCGTACTAAGCTTAGATCATTAGAAACATGCTTAAGTCTAGGCTAAAGCGACTAAGAGCTAGCGAAAATTGGGCAACATTTCCTTTGTTTCGACAAATTTCTCCATCTACTAAACAACTCCCAAACATCAATAGCAACACCCATAATATCATAATCAATTTAATCAATAAACTTCTTCAAGTTAAACATTGTTCAACCCTCAAAACTCCTTTTCGAAGTCATTCATAACCATAATTACAATACAACACCATATTCATTTACATATAATACTTCTTCAACACACTTAGTATCATTCATAACAAGATTATACTCATAGCATATTAATAATCATGACTCAAGTTAACTTACTACTCAAAATATCATTATTTCCATATTTGAGCTCATATTCCCTTTTCTTCTCTCATCCAAGTCTTTCAACCACTCAAATACTTTAATAACATGGAATTAATGTCAAACTCACCTTTGATAATATATAAATGAACCTTGGATGAAGATACTTCACTTGAGAAAAACCCCAACCTCAATACCAAAGAAAATCTTGACTTCTACAAACCCTAGTGAGCTTCCCTTCACTTGATTCTCCTGATTCTTGCTAATTAATCCTTGATTTCTCATCAATTCATGTTGATATGGTGTGGATAATGTTCTACATCTCTCTTAAGGTGTGGAGAATGGGGGAAATGAAAAATAAAAACTTAGGTCCTCCTTTTATATAAAAAAAAAAAAAAAAAACTGCCCAACATGGTTATACGGACACTTATACGGTCTGTATAAGTGACCGTATAATACCACCAGGGAGTGACCCTTCTCGAGACAGGTTATACGGACCCTTATACGGACCGTATAAGTGGTCGTATAACTCACATTTTCCAAAATTGTTCTCGTCGCTTCGTTTGACTTCCAATCCTTGTAGGGCCTTCTTGGCATTTGTATAATACTTCATTAACCATCTAGGGAGCCTAATAGCTTCTTCTCAAGATGTTACTAAATCAACGTTAGCTCAGTTGTTACGAAATCTTCCCGAACACAACTTATACTTCACTTCCTTCAACGAACTCAGATTCACCGATTTTTATAGCTTCGAAATCTTGTATTACACACTCTAAGGTTATCAAGTACTCTCTTTAATACCATATTAACTCCATGCTCCTCTTAATCTTGCGTTAGTCTATTCACAGCTCAACGTATGAAATTTCTGTGGTGTAACATTCTCCCCCCCCCCCCCCCCCCCTTAAGAACATTCGTCCTCGAATGTTAAGTTCTCGGGGATTCTACAGAAATTTCACCAGAGTTTCCCCATTAATATGGCACTACCACCCTGTCACAGCAACCCAAAATAAAATTACCTCACAGGGCTATGATACAACAGCAAGAAACATGGCCACATACGACCCAAAAGCATCAAAAGAAAGCATTACAAACCTTAGGATAATGGCATCTCATCTTGAACCTCTTCTGGGGGTGGAAACAAATGCGGATATCTGGACTTCATATCTTCTTCTGCTTCCCACGTCATTTCCTCTCTGTTACTGTTTCTCCATAAAACCTTAACTGAGGCTACCTCTTTGTTTCTGAGTTTCCGCACTTGCCTATCTAGTATAGCAATGGGCATCTCTTCATAAGCCAATTTCTCAGTAACTTGAACATCATCTATAGGCACGATTCTGGAAGGAACTCCAACACATTTACGGAGCATCGACACATGAACTGGATGGACTGATTCAAGCTCTGGAGGTAAATCTAATTCATAAGCCACTTGGCCTATTTTGCACACAATCCTGTAAGGTCTGATATACCGGGGACTAAGCTTTCCCTTCTTGCCGAACCTCATTACGCCTTTCATCAGCGACACTTTCAGGAATACCCAATCATTAACTTGAAATTCCAGATCTCGTTGATGGTTGTCTGCATAAGATTTTTGGCGACTTTGGGATGTCAACAATCGGTCTCAAATAAACTTGGTCTTTTCCACTACTTGCTGAATAAATTTTGGACCTATTAGTTGCGTCTCTCCTACTTCAAACCACCCAATTGGCGATCTACACTTCCTTCCGTATAGAGCTTCATACGGGGCCATCTGGATACTGGAATGATAACTGTTGTTATAGGCAAATTCGATATCATCCCAATTGCCTCTGAAGTCTAATACACATGCCCACAATATATCTTCCAAGGTCTGAATAGTGCGTTCAGCTTGTCCATCAGTCTGTGGATGAATGTTGTCTTGAGTCTCACTTGAGTTCCTAAACCTTCTTGAAAGGACTTCCAAAATTTAGCTGTAAATTGTGCTCCTCCGTCTGTGATAATGGATACTGGGACACCATGAAATCACACTACTTCCTTAAGGTATAGCCTTGCATAGTCTTCCGCTGAGTATGTAATTCTGACTGGTAGGAAATGAGCTGACTTCGTGAGTCTATCAACAATCGCCCATATAGAGTCATACTTACGCCGAGAACATGGAAAACCTACAATAAAATCCATGTTTATCACCTCCCATTTTCAGGTTGGAATTTCCATAGCCTGCAACAATCCTTCTGGCTTTTGATGCTCGATTTTGACTTCTTGACAATTTAGGCATTGAGCTACAAACTCTGCTATATCCTTCTTCATACCATCCTACCAATACATTGACTTGAGATTATGGTACATCTTTTTTGCTCCTAGATGAACAGAATAACGGGAGTAATGAGCTTCTTCCAGAATCTGGCGGCGTAATCCTGCAACATCTGGGACACATAGCCTGCTACAACATCTGGGACACATAGCCTGCTCCGATAACTGAGAATCCCGTCTGCAGAAATCTCAATTGGTGACTTCTCCTTCTGGGGAAATGTATCTTTATAGTGACTCAACTTGGAATCTTCATATTGGTGTTTTTTCACCTCTATGTCTAAGGATGAAACAGTTGGGTTATGAACAATAAACCTTGAATTGCCCGAGTCCATTAAGCGGATTCCTAGGCTGGCTAGCTGGTGGAGCTCATGAACTAATTCTTTCTTCTCCGGTTGGACATCATATAGACTACCCATGGATTTCGGCTGAGATCATCGGCCACCACATTTGCCTTTCTGGGATGATATAAAATACTCACATCATAGTCTTTCAGTAGCTCTAACCATTGCCTCTGCCGCAAATTCAACTCCCTTTGCTTGAAAATATATTGGAGACTCTTGTGATCTGTATAAATATCAACATGAACACCATACAAATAATGTCTCCACATCTTTAGTGCATGAATAACCGCAGCTAATTCCAGATCATGGGTCGGATAGTTCTTCTCATGTTTTTGCAGCTGCCTGGAAGCATAGGCGATAACCTTACCGTGCTGCATCAACACACAGCCCAACCCAACACCGGAGGCATCACAATACATAACATAACCTTCTGATCCTTCTGGAAGTGTCAGGACTGGGCCGAAGTTAATCTATCTTTCAATTCCTGGAAACTGCGCTCCCAAGCATCGGTCCATTGAAATTGTGCTGATTTCTGAGTTAGCTTCATCAATGGTGATGAAATAGAACAAAATCCTTCCACAAACCTTTTGTAATTGCCTGCTAATCCCAAAAAGCTACGGACCTCTATAGGTGTTGTAGGCCTTGGCCAAGTCTTCACAGCCTCAATTTTCTGAGTATCTACTCGGAGGCCGTCAGCTGAGATAATATGGCCCAGAAAAGTCATAGAATTCAGCCAAAACTCGCAGTTTGAAAATTTTGCATATAATTCTCCAGTCCGAAGAATTTCAAGGACAGTACGTAAATGATCTACATGTTCTACTTCTGATCGAGAGTACACTAGGATGTCAACGATGAACACGATCACAAATAGATCCAGAAAAGGTCTGAACACATTATTCACCAAATTCATGAACACTGCCGGAGCGTTAGTCAAGCCAAGCGACATTACTTGAAATTCATAATGACCATATCTAGTTCTGAAAGTCGTTTTTGGAATGTCTTCTTCCTTGACTTTCACTTGGTGATATCCTGATCTTAGATCTATCTTTGAAAACCACTTAGACCCTGCAATTGATCAAACAAATTGTTGATTCTCGAAAGCGGATATTTATTCTTTATTGTCATCTTGTTCAACTGTCAATAGTCAATGCACATTCGCAAAGAACCATCTTTCTTTCTTACGAACAAGACAGGTGCTCCCCATGGCGATAAACTAGGTCTAATGAATCCCTTCTCGAGCCAATCCTTCAGTTGTGCATTTAGCTCTTTTAATTCCGCATGAGCCATTCTGTAAGGATGAATAGATATAGGTTCGGTGTCCAGTAGCACATCAATGGTAAAATCAATCTCCCGTTCCGGTGGAAGACTTGGAAATACATTCGAAAATTCATTCACTACCGGAACAGATTGAAGAGTCGGTGGCTTTGCTTCGGTGTCATGAACCCGAACCTAATGATAAATATAGCCTTTTGCAATCATCTTCCTCGCTTTGAGATAGGAAATAAACCTACCTCTTGGAGACGTTGTCTTACCTTTCCATTCAAGCACTGGTTCTCCCGGGAATTGGAATCGAACCATTTTCGTTCTACAATGAACATTAGCATAACAGGAGGTTAGCCAATCCATGCCCATAATAACATTGAAATCTAACATTCCCAGCTCAATCAAATCAACTTTAGTTTGACGATCATAATCACACAATTTCTATATACTTGTCTAGCTATTATCGGTCACTAATAGGAGTAGACACCTCAAAAGGTTTAATTGGCTCGGGTTTCACCCCAATGCGATCAGCAATATACGAAGTAATATATGACAAGGTAGAACCCGGATCAATCAAGGCATAAACATCATAGGAGAAAACGGATAATATACCTGTGACTACGTTAGGGGAGGACTCAAGATCCTATCGTTCGGCCAATGCATAAATACAAGACTGAGGGCCACTCGAACTGGATGCTATCCCTCTGCCCCTACCACGGCCTGCTGAAGTCTGGGGAGTCTGCCCTACCGAGCGTACAGACGAAGAAGAACCAGCTACTGATCCTGTGGGCTAGGCCCCAACTCTACCACTCATCGATAGACAGTCACACATCATGTGCCTCGTCTGACCACAGGCATAACAAGCAACTGAGCCTCAGCAACACTGACCCGAATGTAATCTACCGCACTGACTGCATCGCGGTACCGGTGGTCTCCTCTGACTAGGATCACCTCCAAGCTCAGAACCTGAAACTCTCGAACTCTGACCTGGTCCAAAATAAATGGGGCGGTCAAATCTCCTGCTCGTAAACCGAGAAGGTGCACTAGCCGCGGACTGGCCTGAATATCTGGAATGCGGTTGCCTCTGGCCCTCTCTATACTCACTACTAGCACCGGCAGATCTAGCCTTTTTATCACCCCTTTGCAGCTGTTGTTGCTCTTCCAAATTTTGGGCATAGGCCTGAATACGGGAAATGTCCATCCCCTCCTGGAGTGAAGCTGTCAAGCAATCTTTGATCAAGTGTGGCCCTTAACCACTCACAAATCAATGCACCCGGTCTCCCATATCGGGTACCATGGCTGGAGCATACCTAGCCAATGAATTGAAACGGTGACTATAATCCCGATCACTCGTATTTCCTTGCTTTAAATTTAGAAACCTGTCAGCTCGGGCTCGACGGACCTCAGGTGGCAGATAATGGCGAATGAAAGAATCTACCAATTCCTGCCATACTGGGGGAGGTGCATTTTCCTTTCTCGAAGATATCCAATTAAAGTATTTGACTTCATTTAGCGGCCATTCAGAGCCTTATTATACCATAGAACGGCTACATCCCGCAACCTATAGGAAGCCAACTCCCCTGACTCCGTATCTGAAGCATGTATTATTCTCAGCGTCCTCAGCATCTCATCTATAAAGCTCTGCGGGTCTTCATCCGGCCTTGACCTAAAAAATTATGGAGGATTCAAACTCATAAAATCACGGGCTCTGGCACTAGTCGCTCTGTCACTGGGACCCACACTCTGTCACTGAACCTAGGCGGCAACTAACTGGGTCAATAGCTGAATATCCTCGGTCATCTGTTAGCCCGAAGCACCGGTGGAGGAACTGGAGGCACTGGAGCTGGAGTGGAGACCCCTTCATGCTCCTCTAATATAGGCGGAGTGTGAGAAGTCCGAAATGGAGCCTCATTATGGGACTCACCCTCATCCATATTTATCGGTGGCTCCTGTTCAGTCTGCCTTCCTATCGCAGTCTTGCCCTTCTGGGCGGCTGTTGCTTTCCTCTTCATTGGCATCACTAAAATCATAACGCACAATTAGGGAGCAAAAAAGTCGTATTTTACAGCACTATCGCACGATCTATAAAGAAGAAAGACAGTCATTATTTCTAAATGCCCCGCAGCCTCTTGCTTATAAGTGTGGCGCGCTTAACACCCATAAATAAGACTCTACAGGACACAGCTCGTAGACACACCCTAGGACGGAACTGCTCTTATACCACTTCTGTCACGACCCAACTAGAGGGCCATGACGGGTAACTGGAGCTGACCTACCTAGCACCACCTGTCAAACTTATCATCGAACTCACCCTGAACATACACCATTCTCAACACAGGGCTATTTACGAAACGATCTTCATTTACTTCTTAAAACATATATATACACATAAGCCCACAAAGCTACAAAATGATATGTAGAATATACACTGAAGAGATCACATAAAATCTACTACCCACACATAAGTATCTACAAGCCTCTAACTGGAGTACTGAAATCATAAGGACGGGATAGGACCCCACCAAGCCTCAAACATGTACACAAAATAATATACCAATAAGCGGTAACTCCGGAGTAGTGGAGTGCTCCTGTATATCTGCTGATAAGCTCCTAAGCGTCTGTGCCGTCTCCTTGTCTACCTGCGGGCATAAACGCAACATCCATAAAAGAAAGGACGTCAGTACGAATAATGTACTGAGTATGTAAGGCATGTATAACAACATAATAAAGAAATAAGAGAGCATAGTATGAAAGGATAACCTGTAACTGATTGCCTCTTAAGGTGGAGTCATGCATGCTAACTCTTACTCTTAAAACAAAATCATATCACATATATATATATATATATATATATATATATATATATATATATATATGTACATAAGTGAATTGTCTAAGTCACATATCATCATTAGCCCGCGACCGAACCTCCCGCGTCCAGGGTAATCATCTCACGCCGCCCACTAGTGGTGACTGCCCGGCCAACTAGGCACGGTGTTATCCATAAGCCGCCCACCTACGCCCAGCGTAGTGGTTCTGCGCGGCCAACACGGCACGGTGTAATCATACCCATACATAACATAAGGTATGCATGTGAGCTCAAGTAAAAGCTATAACTGTATCTGAGTGACGTAAGGTCGGGAACCTCCACTTATATTATGGATCAAACATCATCACTAAGTCTCACCTTGAAGGAATTAGTATCATGAGTTGAGATAGCCAACAATAAATAACATCAAGGAAATTATGAAATAAGATCATTAAGCCCATAATAGCATTAATTCATAAGCATTGGAATCTCTAGAAGTAAAATCATCGTCGTCATCATTATCATAGAACATATCTTATCTCTTTCTCATAAGAAGCTCTTAACAATCTTTAACTTTCAACTTTTGGGATGTAAGAAGGTCATGGAAATATAGTAAGGAAATCATAATATAGGAGTCGTGCCTTTGAAAGAAAGGGACTAGACTTAACATACCTTTACATCTCTTTAACTTTATCGGCTAAACGCTTTCCTTCCAAGCTCACAATTCTACATATAAGAGAATTCGTACTAAGGTTAGATCAGTAGAAACATGCTTAAGTCTAGACTAAAGCGACTAAGAGCTAGTGAAAATTGTCCTTTGTTTCGACAACTTTCTCCATATACTAAACAACTCATAAACATCAATAGCAACACCCATAATATCATAATCAATAAACTTATTCAAGTTAAACATTGTTCAACCCTCAAAACTCCTTTTCGAAGCAACTCATAACCATAATTACAACACAACACCATATTCATTTACATATAATACTTCCTCAACACCCTTAGTATCATTCACAACAATATTATACTCATAGCATATTAAGAATCATGACTCAAGTTAATTTACTACTCAAAATATCATTATTTCCATATTTGAGCTCATATTCCATTTTCTTCTCTCATCCAAGTCTTTCAACCACTCAAATACTTTAATAACATGGAATGGATGTAAAACTCACATTTGATCATATAGAAATGAACCTTGGATGAAGATACTTCACTTGAGAAAAATCCCAACTTCAATACCAAAGAAAATCTTAACTTCTACAAACCCTAGTGAGCTTCCCTTCACTTGATTCTCTTGAATTCATGTTGATATGGTGTGGAGAATTTTCTAGAGCTCTCTTAAGGTGTGGAGAATGGAGGAAATGAAAAATAAGAACTTGGGTCCTCTTTTTATAAAAAAAAAATAATAATAAAGCTGCCCGACATGGTTATACAGAGACCTATACGGTCTGTATAACTGACTGTATAATACCACCAGGGAGTGACCCTTCTCTGGAAAGGTTATACGGACCCTTATACGAACCGTATAAGTGGTCGTATAACTCACATTTTCTGAATTTTTTCCCGTCGCTTCGTTTGACTTCCAATCCTTGTAGGGCCTTCTTAGCACTTGTATAATACTTCATTAACCATCTAGGGAGCCTTATAGCTTCTCCTCAAGATGTTACTAAATCAACATTAGCTCGGTTGTTACTAAATCTTCCCGAACACAACTTATACTTCACTTCTTTCAACGAACTCAGATTCACTGATTATATATATATATATATATATATATATATATCTTGTATTACACACTCTAAGGTTATCAAGTACTCTCCTTAATACCATATGGACTCCATGTTCCCCTTAAACTTGCGTTATTCTATTCACAGCTCAACGTACGAAATGTCCGAGGAATAACAAATGGTCAGCCTCATGGTTTCTTTAAATCTTCAAGAGGAGTTAAGCAAGGAGATCCTTTATCTCCTACTTTGTTCATTATAGCTGCAGAATGTATGACTAGGGCTCTAAATGATTAATATAAGAAAGAGGGTTATGTGGGATATGGCATGCCAAAATGGATTAATCATTTAGCATATGCAGATGATACGATTATTTTCACATCTACACAGCCTCACACTCTGAAGCTTGTGATGGACACCCTTGCAGAATATGAGAAAATCAGTTGCCAAAAAATCAATAAACATAAGAGTGCAATGTTCCTACACCATTCTGTTTTGGCCAACAGTGTGGTTGAGTGTACAAATATTCCTAGGAAGGAATTCCCATTCACTTATCTTGGAGTGCCTACTATTATGGGAGAAGAAGAATTGATCACTTTAAAGAGATTGTTTGCTAAGTTTTTCTAGAGTAACTCAGTTGGAAACTCAAGCACATTGGGTGTCTTGGACAACTCTATGTCATCCAAAGAAAGAGGGAGGAATGGGTTTCAAGTGTTTACAGGACACGTCCAGAGCTTTATTTTCCAACCTATGGTGGAATTTCAGAACAAAACAATATTTGTGGAGGACATACATGAGCAACAAATATTTGAAGAAATGTAATTCTGTATTAGCACAATGGAAGGGGGCACTTATGTGTGGAAAAAAATGTTGCAATGCAGAGATGCCATTGATTATGATATTTTTGGAATTAAAGCAAGGAAACTCTTATTTTTGGCTAGATAATTGGACTGTTAAAGGTGGTTTGATTCGCAATAGGCCACCTAATTATCCTTGTGATCTTACTGTTGTATTGGTAAAAGAAGTTCAGGAGGAAGGAAGATGGAAAGAAGAGCAAATTAGACTTTGCTACCAATAGAGATGACAAACCACATTCTGCAGCATGTACAACCACCTATTTGGGCAGACACACTTTATAAAGCCTATTGAAAAATGGATGCTAGGGGCTCCTTTTCAGTTAGTTTTGTTTACCAGGTGACGAGACAAAGAAAAGAACCATGCAAAATGTATGAATACATGTTGATTAAAGGGATGCCTACCAAGATTGGTTTCTTCATGTGGAGACTGTGGAAATCCAAATTGTCACTTGATGACATATTGAATAAGTGGGGTTTTCAGTTTGCATCAAGATGTAATTGTTGTCACATTCCTAAGAAGGAGACTATTGCTCATGTATTTCTTAATTCAGCTGTGGCTCAGACAATATGGAGATATTTTTGTGATCCTACCGGTTTCAATATTGCAGGATTACAATTATCACAAGTGATAACCTTATGGTGAGAAGCAACTGTGAATCATAACATAAGGAGAATTTATCAGGTGATACCAGCTATCATAGTGTGGGAGCTATGGAAAAGGAGGAATACCTTGTTGCATGGGGGGAAGATGTCTATTAATAAGTTAAAAGTATCAAATACTGCATACTTTAAGTTTATTCATGAAGGCTAGCAGGAGCAATTTCAAATATGCACCTTATAACTAGATGGAATTGATCAAAGCAATTCATGACTATTCCCCAAAACTGAAGGTAACTAGAGTACAATGGAAACCCCTTGATAGGTTGGACAAAATGCAACACTGATGGGGCTTCTGGGGGAAACCCAGGAAGAAGTTCTTGGAGATATTGCATTAGAAATTCAAGTGGGGACCTTGTATATGCTCAAGCTCAGAAGATAAAAGTTGGGAATTATTCTAATACACATGCTGAAGCTGAAGCTATACTACAGGCTATGAGGTATATGGATAGAACGAATATCCTGCAAATGGTGGTGGAAACAGATTCTAAATTAATGAAGAATGTCATTGACAAGAAATGGAGTTGTCCTTGGCATATCATTGACATAGCTGAGGAAATTTAGAGGACAATGGGAAGGAGGACAGTCATGATTAATCATATTTTCATATAAGGGAACAAGATTGCGGATTTCCTTGCCAATGTAGCCTTCGATAAGGGTGATCTTATAGCTACTAATTTCATGGAACTAGAGACATGGGGAAAGAAAGTACTCAACAGTGATAAAAGCAATATTCCTTAGTTGAGGATTAGATACTATAGAAGATGATATTGAATCCTGGAGATGCAGGTCAGAGGGGAGTATCAGCAAAGTTAAGGAGATGGAGAGTCAATGGGTTTCCAATTTCTCAAATTCATTGGAAGAAGAGAAAAAGGAACTGTTTTTACAATAACATATCTACTTGTTTTGTAGGTTGCATACGCATGGTTTGCCTACTATGGACTGACCAACATGTGGTATTAGCATCGTTTGATGCTCATTCTGGTGGTCAGAAAACTAGTGGTCAACACACCATGCGAAGGAATTCAAGTCATATAGCAGCGGAGACATTGAACATAGAAACACAAAAAGTGGCAATTAAAACAGCCGAGGCAAATAACAATGGCAAAAGCACAGATCTACACACACAAAGAATCTGTACAGGCAAAGTTGAGAAAGAGAAAAAATGGTAAAGTGGGTGAAGATACAAAAATCGACATACGACCCAAAGAAGATCGAAGAGTGGCAGAAATTACATACATCGAGCATGATATACCAAAGCAGCACCAACACAAAAGGATAAATCTGAGAAAGTGCAACAGTCATGGAAGAATATAGGAATCTATTGAACAATCCCAAAACATAAATACAATACAAGATCGAGATCAATGGAGGCACAACAGCAACAATAATACAACATTGGAGCAGAATCAAAGCAAGTTCAACATAGATCGATACATTCTATGAAGTACAAATGGGGAAAATTGTGAGGAAGAAAAGCATCAAACCTGAGTTCCGTGGAGCTACAAGAACAAATCTCTCGAAGGGAAGGAAGCGGAAACATCACCGACGACAACATCAACGATATCAGCAAAGGGTCATTCGAATCGGCGTAACTGGCCACTGATTTTCTTTTCTACTTAGCTTAAACCATTTACTGCTTTCCCTTTTTGTTTTCTTTTTTCATCTGTAGACCATTTGATTCTGTAACTAATAAAATAGCTACTAGGTGGCTCAAAGCCTAGTGGCCTTTAAAAATTTTTAAAAAAATACACGAGCTTTCCAGTCAATCACGTGGTACATAAGCTTTTATTAATACGGAAACTCAAATAAGGGAGCGTAAGTAAGGAGAAATTGTAAGGGCAATCAAATTTGTATAGAAGTATTTTCTAAGTTTGGAGATTCAACGAAGGCAGTATTATAATTACACAGGGCAGTTAGAGACTTTGGCATCAATGTTTCAAGCAGTAAGCATTTGAAAAGTGAATCCATCCTAAACTTAATTCTTGCAGAATAATAGCTCGATGCCAGGATAATAAAAAATTTAGCAGCTCTTATTCTTATTTCCCTTTCAATATGAAAACAAAATAAAAATAAAAACAAAAGGTCATTTTATTTAAAACCCACATCCAACAGACAAGCTTGGCATTGTAAAGCTGGCCTCTTTGCAGCGCCACTCACGTATGGAATGCGATTGTGAGTTGGTATGCCAACCATTGCTACTTCTGCTAATGTCACCACTAGCACAAACCAAGAATATATGAATTCTCTATCTCTTTAGTATGGTGAGTTCTGACCAGTTATTTTTATGCTGTAACTTTAGGCTACGTGCATTTGTTGTAATAATTTTTCTTTTTTGAAAAAACGAATGGATGTGGATAATTTCATAAAACTACAATTGGCTAACCTACATTGCAAAAATATTGCCCATAACTTACGTTGCAAGGCTTTGGACAATTTAAAACAACAGGACATCTCTGATACTCGACAGGCCAATCCAACAAAATAGATGACCTCCTTCGGTCCTTTTAAGTAGAATGTAAAATAAGAAAAAGAAGACGAGAAGGTGTAAAACTTCCATGGAGGCCTTTTATATAGTGACAATGTATATACACCCTTACAAACTGAAAAAAATATATATATAATTATACACAAATATGAGAATTTATACACAATTATACATAATTATATAATATTGTATATGTATGTATAAATACTTGTTATAAAATATCTGCACTAGATATCATCTTTTACTGTAAATAATGTATCAGATTGTATAAGCATGTATAATAGTGTTTAAGACATATTTATACATCCATATACACAATTATACATTATTATGCAGTGTTGATACAAACTACTACATTTTAATTAGTACCTTTAAGCTCAAACAAATCACACCTCCAAACTCCCTCAAATTTAAGATTTAATCTCTCTAGAATATACTCAATCTTTTACAGCAACACCCAATCCAAATAAAACACTATTTCGAAACTTCGAAATTGAAGTTTCGAGTCGAAGTTTCCAATGAGCTTTAATGTCATGACCCATTTAGCGGGTCATGATGGTACCCACACTATTCCCCCTTTGTGGGCGGACCATTCCCTTAATCACATCATTTAATTTAAAGAAAGACATACAGAAGAAAATATGGAAGTTATATTGAAAAGACTTACTTTATATGCATAATAGTGCGAAAATATTTAAAACCGTTACAACCCAAAACCTGGTCTTAACTTGTACAAAAGATTCTAGTGCTTAATACAACATCTGAAATACTAGAATACAAGTCTGTGAAATACATAAGTAGAAACTGTCTATGGAATCAGAAATAGACAGATAATTCAAGGAAGGGATTCAGGGTTGCCGATCCGGCAAGTAACTCATCCTAAAATCTCTAATAATGGCCTTGGGATCAGTCACGAGGTCTCGAACAATAACCTGATCAACTCTGCACTCCACAAAGAGTGCAGCAACAATAGTATGAGCACAACACTAGTACTCGTAGGCATCACAAGCTGAAAAAGATTAGATAACGCATATAAAAGGGAGAAATCGACAAGTAGAGCAGATAAGGCAATCAAGTACAGTCAGAGTAAATGAATTAACGTAGTGCAATGCCATGCAATTCCACACAGGCCAACTCTCCACTCTCATACACACATGCTAAGGGCTATGCCTCAAAGTCATGACCCATCGGGGACCCGCGAAGTCCATGTACCAATTTGCCACACAAGCTATCATTCTTACCAATTACCACACAGGTTATCATTCTCATCAATTTGCACACAGGCTATCATTCTTTCTCACCATCGTAACTAATCATGTAAGTAAATGGTGGTATGTCAATGTATGGGATCAAATAGAAACATCGAAAATCATAGAACCAATAGATGTTTGTCATGAATGCTAAACACAACTCAAGGCGTTAATATTATCCTTCCCTTTTCATCAGATAAGTGAGATATCAAGTAACAAGGTAAATCAATCAACAATCACAACATATTAGCAAACATGGCGACAAGCCAACATAACAACATCCATACCAAGCCAGTGGATTCATCACCACAACCATGCCTAAAGGCCTATCATGCTTTCCCCATCAATATCTACCATCTACATACGATTCTCTAATCGGAGTCTAACAAAGGTAAGTCGTAACCTACACCGAAGGCAGAGGGGGAGTCACGAAAAATCAAGCCAACGCCTTCCCCTTGCGGAGAGCCTCTGAACGATCGAAGTCTATCAAATAAGTACTCTACATTAGTATACGAATCTAAGAATACCCATACTGCCATACTTCTAATTTGAACTAAAAAACGACTTTAAAAAGAATCCCGGACCCACAAGGGTAAATGATAACGTCCAAATCCACCCTATTAATTAGAATGAGCTCGGTCGTATGCAAATATAATTTACCCGACTATGAATCGGGGTCGATCCCACAGAGAACAATATATAGGAGATTAGGAAAAGTAGGAATTATCACCAACAATAGCTATGCCAAACACTTAAAGGTTATTTAGAGAGAAAGTTATAACTAATTGTGAAAACGTAAACTAACCTAGAAAGCAAGTAAAACGATCAATAGCTACAAGAATTGATACAAAGGAAACTACGCTCAAGTAACGATCCAATGTGTTTCATGATTTACAAATAATGGTGAGTTTATATTACTTAGCCTCGGATAATGACTCTAAATTAGCTTCTTCCGAAGACTAACTAGACTACCTAATTGAATATCCCTAAAGCAATTAGGAGCATTAAGAACACCCGAATATGGCTACAAGTGGTGTCGCCTATCGCTAGGTCGATTTCCATTAGATGAGGGTTAACGCCTCAAATTCTTGTTAACTATTCTTTCCCAATCCCGAGTTTGCCTCTTCCGAGTTTAAACCAAAATAAATGGGCGAGTCCTAGGGTTAGAAATTCCCTTAAGAAACATTAAAGAACAAGAATAATTAAAACAACATTAACTCACTTCATTAGGAATAAAAATCATTCAATACATAAGCAAAACAAGAGTTTCAATCCAAACTTTAACAATGTATACTTCCATAAACAAGGTTCAAGTATAGAAATGAAATACTACACATTTAGATATTCAATACATAGCAAGGAATTGAAGAAATGAGTAAAGGGTTAAGAAATTTCTCATCAAAACTTCAAATCTTCAATCCCCAAGTGTGAGTGTTGGAACCCTAACTCTCCAAGACTTGTGTTTTATGCCAAAGATGAAAATAATTTCTCCCAAGTCACGCTCTTATAGCTCCCAATATTCTCACATTAAAATAAGACCAAAACAGCCCCATATTTTCAGATTTCCATATCTGACCCGTTGTTGCACATTTAGCCATTTTTTTCATTTTCTTCAATTTGGTCTCTTTTGACTTGTTTTCATTTGGTTTCTTTTCCGATCACTTCTAAATCACATAAACCTGTAAAATAGAAGTAAACGACATTAAATGCACTACTTTATCAATCAAACATAGCAAAAATCTAAGATTAAAAAAGAAATAAGCTGGTAAAATACCAAATTATCAGTAAATCTAAAATTTTATTTGCAGTTTACCAAAAGCCTTACTAGTCTAAATCCAAAAGACCCGTTTAACAAGCCATCCAAAAGATCCTCAATTTCAAGAAAAACCTCTCTTAGGATTTAGGCCTAAGATACCCAACATAATCTCAAGGTTAAATAAGAGATTAGACTAGTGGAAAATACAAATTTAGAGCTTAGAAACTTACCCCTACGAAGAATTAAAGCCTAAACACCTGAATTCGCCTCCACAAGAGCTCTCAACCAAAAATATAAACTTATGAAGTCTAGGTTCATTTTTGGAAATAAAAGGGTTCTGATCTCTGCTATTTCCGCTTTTGCGAACCTTTCCTCGCAAGTAAGGGCTCCCACCTGCGGAGAAAAGGCCACAGATGAGGTTGTCACTTACAGACAAAATGCGCAGGTGCGGGGAAGAGTCCACAAATGCAGCCCACTCTAGACCCACATTTTCTCGCACCTGCGGACCAAACCAAACAGTCGCGGGCCGCTAGGTGTGGTCACACCAGTACCAGAAAATTTTGGTTTTCACAAAGTGCGGTCCAACACCCGAAACTCATTCGGAACCCCATGAACACAAACCAAACATGCTAACTCATCATAAATCACGTTACGAACTCGTTCGCGCACTCGGATTTCCCAAAAGAGGTCGCCTTGACCCAGTGTTGACCCAAGTCAACTCCAACCAACCAAAACCAACATTTTCAACCAACGACCCAAAACGCAACCGAACGCCTCGGGACCCGAACCAAAGACTTAACTAAGTCAAAAATCACCTTCTAGACCTAATAGAGCTACCAGAATTTGATTCGAGACACAATTTCCCAAAAGTCAACTATTGGTCAACTCTTTTTCACTTATTCAACTTAGAAAACTCTAAAATCGTCAAAACAAACCAAGACTCGCCCGATAGCCTCGGGAACCGCACCACCTATCCCCGTAAGTCCTAAATACAGAAAAGAGACTACGGGAAGCGTATTTTGGGGAAATATAGTAAAATGCCTAAAACGACCAAACAAATCGTTACATTTAATGGCTGCACAAGTTGTCTTCTAGTAACAACCTCCAAAGTTTCGATTGTAATTCGTTATTAAGTAAAACAATTTCTCAGATCTAAGTTTGGCTTTCAAACTTAAAATCACAGATATAGTTCAAACTTAAAGCTTCAAACTCTTCAATAGTGTTTTTTTAATCAATCAAATTCCAAATCTAAGAAACTTGAGCTCTAAAAATGGAGATATACCTATAGAAGTTGAAATTGGAAAGAAGAAGAAGAAGAAAACAATTAAAACCATAGAGAGAGAGAAAGGAGTTTGACAATGGAGACAAAAGATACGTTTAAATTCAATGGGCTAACTGATGCAAACTATTTTTAAGTTTACATAGAAAGTGGGCCATTCTAGGAAAGAATCTCAAATATGGGCCCAATTTTGTTGTTTTTGGGCACCAATTGATATGCATTGTAATTATCTCTTAATTTATTCATCTGTATGTAACAACCTCAGCTAGTAAACTAGAAGACAACTATTCAAACTTCAGATCTTTTTTTTAATCAATCTCCTCCATCTCTATCACTAGAGGATGGAAGCATATATATATATATATATATATATATATATTACTTTACAAAAGAGGAGAAACTATCTCCCTATACCTACTTAGAAAGGAACAACCTTCATTCTATGCGATAAGTAGGCTTTCTAATCAGCTCTAAAAAAATCAAATCAAGATACATCAAAATGATAAATTCTAGACATGCATCTCTCCATAGAGAAGGAATTCCTAAAGTGTTTTCCTTCTCAATGAGGGAAAAGGAAATTTGTCCATTCTCAATTCACCTTTAGCATATTTAGGAACCATGTTGCAACCATTTATCAGTCTTTTCTTTAAACATAAGGCCCCAGTTGGCTAATATGTGTGCATGAGGGAAAATGAAATTTGTCCATTCTCAACTCACCTTTAGCATATTTAGGAAGCATGTTGCAACCATTTATCAGTCTTTTCTTTAAACATAAGGCCCCAGTTGGCTAATATGTGTGCAACCTTGTTCTTAGCAGACTTTAATCTTCTTTAAAAAAAAAAAAAAAAACTTGTTCAAACGACGGCTGAAAGTTCTTCAGGATCATTAGCATAAACTTGTTCAAACAACAGCTGAAAGTTCTTGGGGATCATTAGCATATCACCAAACTCAGTCAAGACTTGAGATCATTGACATATCGTTAAAGGGCTGATTTCTAGATAAAACATTGCCAGAGGAAACAAAGGTAACGCATGGTATAACTGTCAAGATTTTACGCTTTGGAAAAATTTGAGCTTGTCTGAGCCTCATTTACGGTGAAAAAAAGAGAGATGACTATCACACATAAAATTTATGATACTTCCCATATGCTTGGAGAAATGTAAGAAAAGACTAAAGTTCAAACATAGTATGATGTGTCTGGGTTTTTGGATTCCCAAGATCTAACCCTGCAATCCACGGTAAAGAATTTATTGTTAATCAAGTTTTCTTATACTGCGCCTAGTACTGCTGAAAAATCTAATGCCACCCACCTGAATTTATTGCTACATTCAAAGAACTCCATTAGATGTTTCTCCACAAAGATGACCAATACAAATAAGGCAGAACCACAATTACCTCACGAAAAATAAAACTAAGTTATGAACCAACTATGACGTGGATGAGTTATTTACAACCATGACATCTCAGCCGTAGGTATAAATTTAATGTTTAACTTGAACAGCTTGTGGAATCAGGTTAGGAGTAAAACAATTGAGTGCTACAAAAGCTCACCAAAATCAACTCTACTAATTGAGTGCTACAAACCCTAAACCCTACTGCTGCTGAAAAATCTAATGCCACCCACCTGAATTTATTGCTACATTCAAAGAACTCCATTAGATGTTTCTCCACAAAGATGACCAATAAAAATAAGGCAGAACCACAATTACCTCAGGAAAAATAAAACTAAGTTATGAACAAAATATAACGTGGATGAGTTATTTACAACCATGACATCTCAGCCGTAGGTATAAATTTGATGTTTAACTGAAAAGCTTGGGGAATCAGGTTAGAAGTAAAACACTTGAGTGCTACAAAAGCTCACCAAAATCAACTCTACTAATTGTATAAGAAATTTACAGGGTGTTTTAGTAGTCTTATACATTGGATAATCATGTACATGCTGCTTTAAATTTGACTTCTTCCCTATTCCACGGCATCAAAATAAGAGCAAGCTAGAAGGGGTGGGAAGAAACTGTACACAAGAAAAGCGGGGTGTAGCATCACATGGCAATTTTTAAAATCTAAATCCTTCTACTTTTTGAAGTAGAATGCATGCTTGTCAAGAGAAGAGCACCATATATTTTTTTTGAGAATGAAAAGAGCACCATTTTTTTATGGCCGAAACATTTCATCACGGCTAACTTTTCATCTTATGAACCTTGATCCTGTTTGCCATTTGATTCAGATGTTGTCAAGACAGGATGTTTCGCTTGACCAGTTTGTGTTGGAGGAGCTGTCAGTGCATACGTCAAACTGGATGAAGAATTTTCAATTAAACCAGCAACTCCAGCAGCCGCAGATTGGGCATTTGAGGGGAGGAATAGATCATGTCTCTGATCCTTATAAGCACTCCAAACCTGCATGTTAAATTTTGACCTATTAGCATATGTATCTTGGTTTCATCATAAGATCCAACTTACAACAATCTCTGAACACTACTTATGTTATGTAAGAGTTGGTCCACACTACATGTAACTCCGGCCAAGTGCACAAACAACCACTCCTTAAATTTCAGCCGCTTTTAGAAAGTATTACAAAATGGCAGATGTTTTGTAGTAAATTATATGTAGACAAAGTTACCCCTCCAAACAATAGAACTGCTTCTTTTCTTCTTCAGCCACCTGCTCCTAATAAATGTCGGAAACTAGGATAAATGACTTATTTCTGTTAAGTTGATTCAAATTCTCAAAAGAAAAGACTTTACTCCGTATTTTTCTTCAAGTTCAGCAAAAAAAAAATTAGATCAAACAATTTTATACATACAAGAACCTTCACACGTTGTATTAGATTATCAGTAAAAATAAGTAAAAACAAGAGATACTTGGGCGTGGTTGTACTCATTTGACTAAGGTTTTGGATAATTTGAAGTTTGAAAAAAATCAAAGTTCTGAAATTTACACTGCTACATGCAAACTTCAGGAATGGTTTGCATTATAACAAGTGAATTTCAGGACATTCTGCCCTGAAATTTGCATAGTTAACTTCAGGAAATAGTGTGCATATTTCACAAGTGAACTTCAGGACACTACAAATGAACTTCGGTACACCATGTCCTGAAATTTGGACAGTTACAAGTGAACCTTAGGACACTCGGTTCGAACTTTTGGATACTTTTACAAAAGGAAAAAAAAAATAGATTGCCAAGAGCACAAAGGTCTCAACTGATCTCATGTCATAGCCTTCTTCATTTATCCTTAAGTTTTCACTGTGAAATTGAACTGCAGGACATATTGTCCTGATTTTGAATCGTGAAGTTCAAACTTTAACATACAATGTCCTGAATTTTAACCATCAGTTTGAACTTCAGGACACCATGTTGTGATGTTTGAGCCGTGAATTTCGAACTTTAGGACATTCTGTCCTGATTATTGAGCCGTGAAATTCTAACTTTAAGATACTGTATCCTGAATTTTGAATATTTGAGTTTTAATTTCAGGACTGCAACATTCATTATCATGAGAAATGCCACCACAAGTATTAATTAGACATACCACAAATTATGAGAAAATATTATTTCAAATTCGACATTTTTCTCTATAGCCACGAACCCAGATGGGCTGGTGTTGATGATTCGTATATGTGAGTGTTTTCTTTTGATAATTTCCACAATATAGGAGAATGAGATGTTTGTATTTATATAGAGTGGGAAAGAAAATGAGTTAAGAGTGTGTATGTATGTGAGGGGCTGGTAGATGGAAAAAATAAAATAAAGGAATATGTGCCATGGAAATGTTGTTTTGAAAAGGGTAAAAAGGTCTTCAACATTTCTAAAACTAAAAATTTCTTATTTTTGTTCACAACATTAAAAACATGGGCTAAAACACTAAATACCAAGCCAAAAAATGACTCCCCCACGCTATTTCCACAAGTAACTCAATCCCAGGCCCAACAAGGAGAAGGATAATATCTTAAGCATTCTAGACCTGCATTTATTATTGGGAAAACACACTAAGTCTCCCCTTAAACTTGTCCAAAGAAGTCTTTTGAACTTTGTGAGCCACCTCTTACCCCCCAATATTGTTCAGAGTGGAATTAACACCACCTTTGGGTGATAATCTGGCAGAGAAAGTGATATGCACCCATATAACGCGTGTAGAAAGTGAAAATCACACAAAAAGATTTCATATTTTTACAATTGGGACTTACTAAAACAAGGCAAGTGGAAGTAGGGTAACTTTAAAAAAATTAAAGATGAAAAAAAAAAAAAAGATTCCCCCTGCTCGTACCCTTCTCTCAAGCAGAGCTATCTCCTCTTGATTTTCCTCCTCTCTCTTTATTCAGACCTCGTTTATAAAATGGACAGTCCAAATATTGCCCTTCGTTAATAGTTTAGCTCATATAAGCACTTACCGTTCAATAGTTGGTCAAACTATGCCCTTAATTTAACTGAAATTAACCTAATTAGCTGATTAATAAGCGGAAAAGGACCAAATATGCCCTTAAAATATGCGAAATTGAGCAGATACGCCTTCGTTAATAAATAGTATTCATGAATGATAATCAAATCTGATTTTCTCAGATTTAACCAAGTTAAAAAATTAGTTATTGATTAACAACCTCCTTCCAACCCCACTGATTTTCTATGACAGTGTTTCTCCGTTGAGGATTGTTGTCATGCTTAAAATAGACACTATAGTTAAACTTTTAATGCAAGCTCCGCTGTTTTTTTTATATATTAAAATGATGGAAATTATCTTGTCCATAATTTAGGACTCAACTGTAGTCTAGAGAATACGTGAATCGATTGTAAAAAGCCTCAAGAAACTGAACAAAAATATATGTATAAATTATAATTTCATCACCGAAGATATGAACATTTACATCGATATATTATTTACATTGTTGGTATGCAAATAAGCCTCATCGAGATTGATGAGGATGTCACACATCGTATTGGAGCAGAGTGGGTGAGATGGAGGCTCACTTCCGGAGTTTTGTGTGATAAGAATGTGTCGCCAAGGCTTAAAGGTATGTTCTACAGAGTGGTAGTTAGACCAACTTTGTAAGATCAACTGCTAATAACACACTCACTAGCTACTACAACTCAAATTACAATACAAAGATCCATTTTTATCTTTGCAATGGATTTCTACAGTTGGCAGAACAATTTTCCCTAGGATTTCTTCTTCTACTGTTTGGGCATAGCTTAGCGCGTTCACTTTATATAAGAGACTATTTTAATAGTGAAAACATGGTAGATACAGTTTTAATGGAGGAACATTGCAGCTAGAATTAGTTGGGTCATAAATAGATGGAGCTTTTCTTATAAAATACAAAAGTTTGGGGTAGTTTTTAAAAGTTTTGGAAAGGCCAAACATAGATCTTGGCCCAAAAATAGGTTTGAGCCAAAATTTGGGATTTGAAGAATTGTTTTCAAAATCTGCCATAATTTTATGGCCAAACAAAGATTTGAAAACAAATCTTCAAAATATGCTCCCAAAATCTATGGCCAAACGGGAGCTAAGACTATAGGTGAAGCTCTTTCTAATCCCAGCTAGCAACATGCTATGACTGAGGAGACATCTGTTTTATATTATAGTGATACTTGTGAACTTGTTCCTCTACCTCCGGGTAAATCTATTATCAGTTATCGGTGGATATATACCGTGAAGGTTGGCCATGATGGATAGATTAATTGACTAACGGCACAGATTGTTGCCACTTGTGGCTAAGCTGGCTCCAACTGTCTCTCTTTCTATGGTTGCTGTTCATTATTGGCCTTTTTAACAGTTGGATTAAAATGCCTTTCTTCATGAGGATCTTGAAGATGGGGTATCTATGGAGCAACCATCAGGTTTCATTGCTCAGTGAGAGACAGTGTGTGCAGGCTACAATGATTACTTTATAGCTTGAAGCAGTCCCCTTGAGCATGGTTCAGCATATTGAGCAAATTTATTTAGGAATTTGGCATGGTTCGCACTCAATTCTAGATTTGTGCATGTCTTTGGTGGTCTATGAAGAGAGAATTGCAAAATTGATGTATCATCGACCAAGGACCTTGGTCGATGAAGGTACTTCTTAAGTATCGAGGTTGCCTAATCAAGATAAAAAATTATCATTTTACAGAGGAAAAGTATGCTCTTGATATTCTCGAGCAGACAGGGACAAACGGATTTTCATACTGCGATTGATCCAAATATTAAACACTTCAACTAGACAGGGAGAGCCTCTTGGAAGATATAGGACGTTAGTAGGCAAGTTAAATTATCACATTGTGACACCTGACATTGTAAGTGTTGTAAGTTAGTTCTTGGATTCTCCTTGTGATAGTCATTGAAATGCAGTTATTGTATCCTTCGATATATAAAGATCGAGAACATGAACAAACTGTTTGCTTGGATATACTGATACAGATTGGAGAAGGTCACCCTCTGACACACGACTTACCTCTGGATACTGCGTTATAGTTGGGGTGGTGTCTAGAAAAGAAACAAAATGTAGTTGCAAGATCTAGTTCAAGAGTAGAATATTGAAGTATGGCAGTAGCTACATATGAACTCATATGGATACGAAAAGATTTGAAATTTCGAGAAATCGGCAAATGGAACTTGTCTGTTATAATCAGGATGCACTTCACATTGTGGCATCAAATCCAGTGTTTCATGAGAGGAACAAACACAGAGAAATTGATTGTCATTTCGTCAGAGAAAAGATACTTTCGGGGAACATTGTCAAAAGTTCTATAGGTCAGATGAACAACTTGCATATATATATATATATATATATATTCTCACAGAACAATTTATATTTAACAAAATTGAGCACATGTGATTGTATGCACCTGCTTGAGGGTGAGTGTTAGAATCTTGTTATTATAGAATCAATTACTTCCTGGAATTATGTATCTATTTATTCTCTTTCCATCCTCAGAACATGTAAACTTAGCTATTTAAACCAAATATCTTGAAGGAATAATCAAGTGGTGTTCTCTCTCAATTTCTCTTCTTTCTCACCCTTCCTCTCATTTTTCTCTACTTAAATAGCTTGGTAAAACTCCATACTGAACTCGCTGAAATACTTTAAAGATTGTGATTCAAAGATTTATTAGGTGCGCACAAGCACGTTCCAAATGATTCTAAATTCACCTTATAACAAAGTCAATTTCTGTTCTGTTCCTCTTACTCTAGATAAAGATCTTTCTTAACAAGTCCAGAGGAACATCTTAACCTCCAGAATTGAAGTACAGTAAATGGGTGGAAAGCCTCAGAATTTTGAGAAAGTTGTGAACAACAACAAACTGGAATAACAATCATAAACTGTTTACGTGGTTGGACTTACATCGGAAGCATTTAATATCTCACGAACTTTCGTACAATGGGCCCCTTCTGCGGCAAAAGCATGCAAAACCTGGGTAAGTATTTTAAAACTAGTTAGTAATGGATATCCAGAAATATACAACTAGCAAAAACATGCAAACAGTGAGGAGGGGTTAAACATGTCTTCACACCAATAAGATTCTTCAGAGAATCAACATTTTAATTGCAAGTGCATGATCCACACATGATATAGCTGTCCACTAATGTGCAGTCAACGATTCCACATGCAGATAACACAGTGTTATAGAAAGCAGTCGCTTCATCGCTTAAAGCTAGACGCGAGGCGAGGCGACAAGTATCTCACTTTAGGGGTATGAAGCGCAGTGACCCTGCCCAATCTGTAAATGGTGCAGCAGCATTTACAATTTTGAACAAGCAGCATTTACAGAGGGTGACCCTACCCTCTTCTTCTTCTTCTTCTTCTTCATCTGCTAAAAAATCCTCAAGCACCTTCCTCTTCATCTTTGTTTTAATTCTTTTGTTGCTCTTAAGTCTTAACAGACTGCAATTAATATAGCTGAATTTTAGTTCTTTCCAAAAAAGACCACTTTCAGTGGATTTTTTTCAATCAAAGTACCTGAATTTCAATTCTTTTGTTCTTAACAGATTGTAAATGGCGCCACAAGATCAAAAGAAAGACCCAACTTGGACATATGCACATAAAATTAGCGAGACAAACAAGAGCTATTAGATGTCTTTTAACAAGATTTCAAAAGGGAAAATTTATCGTCACAAACATCATCTCATTGGTGGTAATCCTAATGTTGTAGCTTGTCCAAAATGCCCGGCACATGGGAAGGAGGACTAGAAAAAGTTTATGGATAGAAAAATTGGGTTAAAGACTCAAATGCAACATCAACAAGTGCATAATCTTGACGACGAGGATGAAACGGAAGATGGTGAAGCTAATGGTGTGTCGCTTCCTAAAAAGAGGGAAGGGGACCAACATTGTCTTCAAGTTGTGGATCTACCGGCAGGAGTAAAGGTCCTATAGATTGTTATTTCCAGCAAAAGCCCGGAGCTGGGTAGGGAAAAGTGGTAATCCTCAAGATGTTTCCAAGGAGATTTTGAGGGATTGTGTAGTAAAAACTTTTGCACGATGGATATGATGCCGGGCTCCCCTTCAATTGTGTCAATTATATCGACACTTTTGGAACCTTCATTGAGGCCGTAGGCCAATTTGGTCCAGGAATGAAGCCCCGCACTTTTCATGAAGTTAGAGGTCCTTATCCAACTAAAAAGTTGGAAGAGACAAAATCATTGTGGAGGATCACAAAGTGAAATTGAACAAGTATGGATGATCCATTATGATGGATAGTGGATAGCAAGAAATGAAAAAAATGGTCATCAATGTGATGGTGAATTCTCCAAAAGGAAGTTTGTCTCTTGAATCAATTGTTGCTAGCAACTCCTCTACCGGTTCCATCAAAATGTTCTCCTTTTTCGAGAATACTACAAAGAAAATTGGAGCAAAGAATGTTCTTTAAGTTGTTATAGACAACGTGTCGGATTCTTCAAAAATGTTAAAGCGGGTAATATGTTGAACGGAGTATACCTGCACATATATTGGATGACATGTGAAGCTCATTGTATAAATTTGATGTTCTATGACATTAACAAGGAAATACCCTTCAGTACAGTTTTCGCTCAGGCAGTTAGGGAGCATTCTTACATTGTTCAAAGGCCTTTATTATTGAACATGATGAAGAGATTCACATAACCAAGAAGTTTGGTAAAACCTGGCAAGACATGATTTGCTACTACTTTCTTGACCTTGCATACGATATACGAGCACAGGAAAATTTTGAAAAGGTTGTTTAGGTCATCAGAGTACACCACTGGTAAATTTGGAAAGGAAGTTGTAGGGAGAGAAGCTGCACGTATTATGGTTTCTCCTACCTTTTTGAATAAAGTTGTTCATACTTTAAAAATTGGTGGTCCTTTAATTAAAGTACTTTGTGTGGTGGATGGGGAGCAAAAACCAACAATGGGCTACCTTTATAAAGCTATGGATAGGGCTAAGGAGGCTATTCAAGAGACGTTTAGCAACGAGCTGAAATATCAGTCTTTGAGATCAGTTGTAAAAGGCGGTCGGATCAACTTTGTCAAATTTTGCATGCAGCTGGCCATGTTTTGAACCAGGGATTTCTTTTGATAACAAAGTAAGGGATTTACTATATGCTGAAGTGTGGAAGGATCTCTATGTTGTATTAAAAAGTTGATCCCTAATGCTTCTGATCAAGACAAAACAACCGATCAATTTAGTACTTACAGGAACGCTAAGGGACTTCTTGGACGTCCAATGACTATGAGACAAAGAAAGATGAGGTCACCAGGTGCGAGAGTGCTTCTCTGTCTCTTAATAGCTTTAAATTAACTTATTTCTTTATTGTTATTGACTTCTGGATATTTGTTCTATACTTCTACTTCTACAGTTGAATGGTGGAAGAATATGGTTCATCCACTCCAAAGTTCCAAAAGTTTACCATCAAAGTTCTAGTTCCAAAAGTTTACCATCAAGAACTTTATTTAGGAAAACCAACTAAGAATTTCATTTCACAGTGATCATATCACCAATTGACTTTTACAGGTTTACAAAGCATGAACCGGAAAGGGACAGAATCTTTAAGAACAGGACATTGCCTTTTATGAGATGACACAGGGAGTACTCCGGAATACTTAAAGCAAGAAAAAGTAGACTACAGATCATACCAATCAGTAACAGTATAAAGAAGCACTGACCTCAACTGCAAGCACCCTGCCAATGGATGCTTCAGACTCATTCCACTTCATCTGAGAGCGAAGTCCATTTCTTCCTGCAGCCCTCCAATCAAGAAGGCCCAGGAGTACTTCAACAAGACCAACCCTGTATTATAGAAAGCATTTTGAGTGTTAAGTATAAGAGAGGGAAAGGGAGGGGTACAAAGCATATCCTTTTCAGACTGAATAAATTGGTTAATTTTGTCGTACATCAAACAAAAAGAAAACATAAAACCCACAAACTATCTAAAAGATAAACTGAGAATACTTCTAGAGTGCCAAGCAAACCATAAAAATACCTACCAAGAACAGTTCAGATTTTGCCAATCTTGTACCCAATGGTGTGGCCACTTGGTCAATGAAGTAGGCTGAAACCCATGAGGTCTTAGGTTCAAATCACAGCGGAGGAAAACACACTAGGTAATTTCTTACAATCTGTCCAAGTCTTGGTAGACAGAGTTACTCGGTACCTTTACTGGTGAGAGGTAGAAGGTACCCCGTGATATCAGTCAAGGGGCGCACTTGGCGCAAACACCACGATTATAAGAAAAAAAGAGGCCAAACATACTCTTTACAAAATCAGTAATCTAGATTCCTTGGGAGTATCTTTATCCCATTCTCATGCCATACTCTAGCTCAATCCATAAAAAGTGAAAAAGTAGTTTTGATCTCCAATGATCTTGTGGGACAAAAAATAAAATCACTTGTGGAATCATGATATGGTCTGTGTTGAAGAGTCCCACATCGGATGAAAAAGAGATGGGTGGTCTCCTTATATGGACTTGGGCAATCCTTCCCTCATAAGCTAGCTTGTGGGGTTGAGTTAGGCCCAAGATCCATTTCTTTCCATGTATCAGAGCAGGACGCTTCCCAATTATTGCGTTACTGATGTTGCCCCCCCCCCCCCCCCCCTCCAAAATAAAATTGTCCACGCACCAGATGTCCAGCCCTAGGCGTGAGATGAGGTGTTGAAGAGTGCCACATCAAACAAAAAAAGAAATGGGTAGTCTACTTATATGGACTTGGGCAATCCTCCTCTCATGAGCTAGCTTGTGGGGTTGAGTTAGGCCCAAGATCCATTTCTTTCCATGGTTCAGAGCAGGACGCTTCCCAATTATTGTGTTACTAATGCCCCCCCCCCCCCCCCCCCCCCAAAATAAATTAAAATTGCCCACGCACCAGATGTCCAGCCCTAGGCGTGAGATGAGGTGTTGAAGAGTGCCACATCAAATAAAAAAGGAATGGGTGGTCTCCTTATATGGACTTGGGCAATCCTCCCCTCATGAGCTAACTTTTGGGGTTGAGTTGGGCCCAAGATCCATTTCTTCACCGTTTGCAATATATTTCCTTTAAGCCAAATTAGGATCCTGTTTTTTCTGTTCAGCTCCAAGTTTTAGATAAACAAATAATAAACTACATACCCCCTTTGTCCCAAAAAAATTGTCTTAGTTTGACTTAGCACGGAGTTTAAGAAATAAAGAAAGACTTTTGAAATGCGTGGTCCAAAACAAGCCTTAAATATTTGTGTGGCCGTAAATCATCTCATAAAGTTAAATCGTTTCTAAATATAGAAATGTGTCAATCTTTTTAGGACAAACAAATAAGGAAAGTAGACTATCTTTTTAGGACAGAGGGAGTATTAAAGATAGTGATAACTCTAGACTAGAATTGATTGATTAATGATTAGAATACTAGGAAACTGATTTACATTGCAACAATTTGACATCAACAGTTAAAAACATAATTAAGTAAATACAAGTGTCTCCTCCCAGATAGTTTAAACTTTTAAATGAGACGATTCACAGTATTAAACATGTAATCAGAGGCGGGGTCATGAACTCGCGTGCCACTTTCACCCGATATTAAATATTTTCACATGTTAGAAACACAAAAAGAAATTGGTCCAGATGATAGGGAGCATGTTAAAAATATAATTAAGCAATAATAGTACCCCTTCTCTAATAGATTAAACTTTTAAATAAGACTGTTAACATAATTAAAACTCCTTGATCATAGAAATCCTGAACAACATCATCAATGCTCATCACCTCCCAGCAATGGATAAAACAAGCCATAGAGTATGCATTAAGGCCCGGTAACTTATGCCCTACACATGCCTTAACACTATTCTAGATCTCCTATGTTTCAAAAGGGCTTTGCAACATTTGATTTTGCTCTGAAGTAATCATCGGAGAATCCCTAAGATTACATTGTGCTCTTCCGTCCTCTGAATTGTATATAGATTTTGGTAGAAAGTGACTATCTCCCTTTTGATATCTTTAGGATTTCCCACAGTTTCGCCTTCTAGTGACAGCTCATTAATATTGTTGTATCTCCTGTAAGCACTAGCAGTTGACGAACTTTGTGAGGTGACACCTTGTTTTAACCACAGAGTCCTGGATCTTTGCCTACAAGCCATCCTTCATGCTTAGCAATCTCCTCAAATTCTACTGCCAAAGAAGTTCTTGTATATATTTCATCTTCATTCAGGTTCCTTTACTTATCTGACTTCTTTTTATGCTTTTATTGAGTCGGGGGTCTTTCGGAAACAGCCGTCCTACCTTGGTAGGAGTCAGGTCTGCGTACACTCTACCCTCCCCAGACCCCACGATGTGGGATTTCACTGGGTTGTTGTTGTTGTTGTGTTGTATTCAGGTTCCTTTAATCCTGTATCTCCTCTAAGTCTGTTAGTTGGCTGAGAATATTTAGTTTCTGCAAATTGTTACCTTTCTCCAAAAAAAAAAAATTACTTTCTGCATCTCTAGATCGACTTGGATTGACTTGCTGCACTCTTTAAGTTCCTTCACAAACAAAATAATCTCACCAGTCACCACTTAGCATTCCGTCTTTGAAACTCTTCGACGGCAACCACCAATATCCAAATTTAAAATTAGTCTTGACTGGCTCCCAATTCCCACATTGAAGCATCAAGGGAGATTGATCTGAAGTAACTCAAGGATTAATTGCTTGATATTTTCTGAAGCTTTCATCCCAATCATCAGAGATGAAAATCTATCCAGTCTAGCTGGTACTTCATGCCTGTCACCTTTCTTCCAAGTGAACCTCCTAACAGTTGCAAAAACCACCAACCCCATATCCTCAATGAACTTGAACAATCCAGTCATTGCTCTAGTAGTTTTGTTACGGTTCCTCTTCTTTGATGGGAACCTAACAGTGTTGAAGTCCCCACATACAACCATGGCCCAATAAAGATTCCCCTGGCAGCACCAACTTCCCACCATACTTCTTCTCTTTCCTTTCTGTCATTGGAGCATAAACACTAGATAAATGTCAGGTAAAATCATGGGTCTTACCGGTGAATTCATATGTGATAGAATGAGTCCAAGCTACTAATCTCTCCTTCCCATATTCTCCTATCGCACAATGAAACAATATCCCCTTAGTTCCACGGGCTTTCAATTGTGCCAATTTCCCCATTTGTTATCCCGCAGTTACTTTTACAATTTTCCTAATATTCCCTCCTAATTCAGTCTCTTGCAAGCGAAATTCAGCAGTTTTCCAACTATGTATAAGCTCTTAATAAACCTCCTCTTCCTAATGCTATTAAATCTCCTAGCATTCCATGATAACCTTCATTAATCTTAGACAGCAAGTACCCCTGCTTCCCATTCCATTACTCTTGAACTTATTCCCAATATCCAAAATTTCCAATTCTTTAGTTCCCTTTCTTTTTGGAGATACTGTCACCAGCAGACTTGAGCCCTCCATAATTGCTTGTCTCTTATTATCAATTTTCATTAATATCTCCAGAGCTTCTTTCTCACAACCTTGAAAGTCCACCCCAAATACCTTGCGTAATCTGATGACGTTCTGATGCACCCAAATTGGTGTATAAAAATCTAATTCCTTCTCTTCCTCTTCCACTTCTATTTCTTTCTTCCTCTTTCAATGTAAGTTCTCCATCGTAGTTCATTACACTTGTGTTTTCAGAAGAAAGAGTTAGCCACTAACTCTTCATAAAAAAGATCTGGTCTGGACTCTAATATTAACTCTTCAATGTTCTATCTTCCGAAATGCATTGGGCCAATGTGTCTAAGCCTTGTGCCTTCTTATTAATAGGCTGTCCTTCTTTTTTTTTTTAATCAAGAGTAGGCATCTTTTTTCCTGTATAGGGGTCACTATTAAAACCTCCACTCACGTGATGAGCCACGTGTAAATTCATGTATTTTGCATTTGAGATAGCTTGGAGTCCAAAGACATCTGTCTCCATCTTCTCCGGCTCTAGTTCTCACTGGCGGTTCACGCGACTTAAAACGAGAAAATAATCCCTTCAAATTCCACCTTCACCACTTACAGAACAGGGTCTCCTCCCCTCTTACCTTCAACCTTGCCATTTTGTGCTTCCTAAGTTTCCTCTTCTCCTATGTTTGTAACCGACCACCGCAATGATCACCGACTTCTGAGACCATATATGAACTGGAAGTCCTAATAGCCTGATCCACACTTAGTTGACCTTATCAAATTTCGAGATAGAGCCCACTATTGGTGTCCACCATGGCAGATGAAACTTTCACATTGTCCTTTAATGAGATCTTCTGCAGTTGTCTTCGAAGAGAACTCGAAGATAAATTGGTTGTGACCCATTTCATAAATGTTGACTCCATGTGTCTGCTTCCAAGTGTTGTTGGCCAATGATGAATCTCTAAGAGCGTAGGGATATCAAAGATTCCTTTTGGAAAGCTACCAACCACACCACACTCCTTCAAAGAACCTCATTTTGAATGGGGCTAGTTCCTTCGAATACGCTTATAATGGAGTACCACTTTTTTCATGAACCATAACTTCATTTCTCTTTATGCCCTGACAGTTTTGCGAGTAGAGCAGACCTTCCTCTGTATTTCTGCAAACAAATATAACCAACTGCCTTCTGCACATTGTCATTAATGGACTTTCTATTTTAACTGCAATTTCCATCCACCCTATATTAAATGCCATTTCAGAGATGATGGGCCATTATTACTGATCTCCTCTTTCCATGTATACTTATGATGCTTATATAATGTCTGTGATTGTTATAGTTCCTCAAGCAGAAAAACTCAGGAAAATATCTTGGAACATCAATCTTCTCACGTGATTCTCCTTCACTTTTGAATCCTCCTTTAAAGTGTAGGCACCCCATCGTCTTCCGACTAAATGTATTTCTTCCGATCATATTTTGACTTTGTTCCACCCAATCATACCACACTCCAGTTCTTTCTTCAATTCTGGTTATACCATAGGATTTGAAACCAACTGCAAAATAAATTGTGTTGTCTCCCATCTCATCTATACTAGTTAGGATATAATTTGGAAGGTAAAACCAACCTTGATTCCGGCCAAGGCTTCCAGAGACTCCCTCTGAAAATGTAGTTCTGTTGAGAAGAAGGGCTAGGATATGCTAAGCTAGGGAAAAGTGTCCGGGAGCATTTTTCACCCTTAGTTATTCCCAAAACCTCTTTTTTATCGTTTCCTCACAATTACAAGATATGTATGAACACTTATAAACCGACTTATCCTCTTTCTACCCATCCCCTTTCAGCGTGTGTGGATGAATGCCAATTTAAAGTAGGTTCAATCCTCTACCTTCTTTGGCTAAACCTAACGATAGCATTGGTTCAAAACTGCACCCAGTGGACTTTGTATCACTTGCTCCTTTGGGGATCTATTGTACCAGAAGAAAAAATGACGACAGCGAATCATACAGCACGCATTCATAAAATAGTACTTGATCAAGACTGTCATTCCCAACACAAATCTGTGGAAAAGAATTTGTTTTGATAGGTGAAATCTGTGACCAGAAATTACCACAATTATTTCTGAAAAGGAATTAATGCAACCCCAAGATATCTGTACAAATCTAAGTACGAAAACTAACTTGTCACATAATTAAATTATGTACTCACTTGAGTCCCTGAGCAACCAACGCATCCCTAGCCCGGTTTCCAGCAACAACTACACGTTTTAATGTTTCAAGAGCTAGAATACTTCCACCTTGCCATCCGATAGCTTTCATCAAAAGGGGAACAACCTGAGCGAGCCATCAAAGGCACAATGATAGTTAAAGTATGACTTTGCAGCAAAGTATTTTCTTTTAAGTACTTTAAAGAGCAGAAACTGAAACAAAAATCAATCAACTTATTCTAAGCTATGCATTGATAAAGCACATACTTGGGGTGTCCCAACACTAGTAGCTGCCATAGCTTCAGCGCACGTTGTACTTGCTGCAAGTTGATGCAGAATACGCAAACAACTAAGACGCACACGCTCTTGTAGCGTTGGTGAAGGAGGCTGCATTGAGCTACAATCAGCTTCATATGCTTCCTTGGAGTGGTCGACATTTTTCACTTCCCCGACAGCCATTGTTTCTCTTCTCCCTTCATACGCCGCTGCGGACACAAGTTTTGGCACATATCCTAAAAATCCAACATGATCTGCAAGAGCAGGGTGCACGCGTAATAATGACACCAGAGCAGCAGATAGAAGCAGAGGAAGTTCAGGGTCAACAGATTGGACATCATAATGTGTCGCAGCAATTGATGAAAGATATTGATCCAATAGTCCTTCTAAAAACCGCTTCGGGTTTCTAAGAGGAAACTTTGGATCTTTTAAGAATAACCTAACATAGATTCCTCCAACCTACATCACAATAAAAATTCTCCATTAAAACCAAAAAAAAAAAATAGTTTTAGAAAATGGAGCCAAATGTTGCATGTATCAATCAATACCTGAGGCTCATCTCTCATTTCCTGTTGGCCGGTTGCCTGCTCAGGTACATCCCAATCAACAACACTGCCTTTCATCTGTTCACGATATAGTTCTGATGCCATGGTCGCAATTTGAGCAGACAAAGAAGCAGCCATTGCTGGAGTCCACACGAGTTCTGGAGTCTCTGTCGTTTGTTCAAGAATGCTCACAACAGCTTCACCAGGACCATCCCTGATGACAGATACCAAGCCATCAGGAAGAAACCTGGCCAGAGTTATAGCAACTCTAGGTCCATGCATTGGCTGCCCAACTAGTTTTCCCAACAACGATGCAGCTGCTGCTCTTTGCTGCAGAGGAACTTCTGCACAACATTACTCAATTTTTAAAACTGTCTAGGATATTGATCTAGAAGAGAATGCCAGGAAAGCAAATTACCTTGCAAAGGCAAGAGAAGTTCGAGAATGTAGACCACTCCACCATGTTTTGCAGCTGCCCATGCAAGCTCTTGCGTGCTAGCTAAAGCATACAGAACATGGAGAGCTCCTTCACGACAGCTAGGAGAGGAGTGAAGCATTTGCAATAGAAGGAGCAGACTGGATCCATCAGACACAATTGCCGCCAAGCAAGGAGCATGTGTTGTCAAGCGTGACAGGACACTCAGACACAGTTGAGGGACATTGGTTGTTGAAGCAACAGGAACAGAAAAGCATTCAAAAATTGGTAATAATTTTTCTTTTGCAGAAAAAACTGATGCCAAATCTGGGGTACTTGTCAGGAGATTCTGAAGAAAGAATAGCATATGTCAAACATCAGATCAACATATTCAACAGGACAAATGATTCCTATGTGTACCTGGAGTGCAGTTAGAGCAAACTGCAATTTCTTAACCAATTCATTTCCCTCTTTCTTCATCTGTTTCACATCTGAAGGAGTTGAATCATCATTAGATAGCTGCTCTTCATTATGTGATCCATTAGTCATATCATTTTGGAACTCTGATGCCCCAGAGGTTGACGGAGTATCTGATCCCACTGCAGCATCACTCCGTACTAGGCATGATATAAAATCAACAAGAGCAACACAGAAGACTTCAGGTTCACTAGTTTCATAATCCGGTTGGTCATTGTACACTCTCAAGTATACATTTCCAACAAAAAGTTCCTTCGACAATGCTTCATATGTGAAGGAATGTGAATCTTTCAGGTCATATGAACCATCGGGACCCTGGCTAGCACGCTGCTCGTCGACAAACTTTAACAGTTCTGCCCGGGTTGAAGTGTTCCAAATTATCTGCATTCGGAACCAATGGCGAATTGAGATGGACCAAGAAAATCAGATTGAACATTATGAATCAAAAAAAAAAAAAAAGAGTGAAAAGGAGGAAAACAAACAGTCTATCAACCATAAGTTTATGAATGCAATATGCGAAACAACATTTCAAAAGTACATCAAAAGGATGACATTCACATGCACAGAGAAAGTTTCTCAAGAGAAGTCTTGTTCAGGAAAAAAAAAAATCTTAAGCACCTCTAAGGGGTAGTGAATACTCTTATACAAATTAGGACTAATTCTCACGAGTTGCCTGTTAGTATACAGTATTGGGTGCATTTTGTGGAGAACCGTTTTTTTTGTGGAATGTCAACTTTCTGTGTACCACTTGTATGCAGGAGCATTTCCCCATATTAATCTTTAAATGTTTTCTTTACAATAAGAAAAGAAACGAAACAAGAGTAAATAGTGTTTTAAAGTATGAATCGTTAGCAAAACATGCTGAACCAATATCAGAACTGTCTATTCTTCGCGCCTTCTTTTTGTTACTCCCTGCAGGAGAAATTGACCTTCCTGCAGCTCTAGACAAATGAGAAACAACAACAAAATGGAGGCAATCCCCATTTAAAAATGTTATCCTTGTATCATACTCAAGAAAGCTGTAAAAGAAAAAAATCTAAGTTCTGCATATGAAACAGAAAGATCCACCAAGTGAAGTTAAAGGATCTGCAGTAATCACCTCGGGGATCTCCAAGTTTGAATTCAGTTTGGACAATAAGTCTTTGAGAGATTGATCGTTCAGCATACTTGCAAGCTTTGGTGTCAGCAAAGCTCTAAGTGCATCAGCTGCAGCCATATTATATGGTGTCTGATTCTCATCAGTACCCAAGCCACTAAGTCTTGCCAAAGCCTGAGCTGACCGTACAGCATGCATATTCTTTGCAATTTGAACACTAACACCAACACCATGAGCTTCAGATTTGTCCGTCTCTTCTGCAGTAGAATCGTACTGAAACAACAGTGGCAACAGGTACCTAAAGCAGAAAAGCATAAGAAAAAGAATACCATGCGTTCCTGAAACCATGTCTTAAAAAGAAAAGTATAAAGAATTCAACATGAATGGACCGGGCATTAGATTATACTACATCCATCCTGTGTGAAAAGTTGGACCTTATAGGTCAAATTTCTTGGTTCATTTTAAGGGTGGAGAGGGCCCTTGAATAGTAGGAGAGGAAGATAGAAGGGGCGGCTTTTGATAGATCGGAACCCTGCACCTGTTGGAGGGTGAGTTGCAACTTCTGCCGCAACTCCGATCCCCGCTTCATGGTTTTGACTATGATTTTTTATTTTTATTTTACTTTTATTTTTATAGATAAGATTCTGTTATCTATTAGGTACTTATTTTAATAAATCATTATTTTAGGTAACAGTATTTTAATAAATCTAAGCATTGTGACAGAAAGACTTTTATATAAAATTCTTAAAGATTTCATGTTTGATTTTTCCAGACAATTAATCCAATTTAAACTTAAAAAAATGGCAATACCTCACCAGTCCACCCATGCCACATAATAAGGATTCGAGGAGTTATATATTGTAGATTATTAGAAATTCAATGAGTACAAAGTAGTTGCTATTTTCTGATACTCAAAATGATCCAAAAGCAAAGAATACCAGCTAGTTTAAACTTGATAACTGGTGGCTTGAACAAGAGGGATATGTGGATATGATGGACAGTTGGTAGTCCTCCTTTATTGTAGAAGGTAGGCCAGACTTAATTCTCGCTAAAAAGCTGAAGCTGCTGAAATTGAAAGAGTGGTCTATGAAATCAGGATAAAGGATCTACTGGGGAAGATTGAACACATGGATAGAATTGTGGAAGATAGGGAGAGCACTGAAGAAGTCATGTTAGAAAAAGCTAGCATTCTAATGGAAATGGAGGACAAATCCAAAGCGGCGGAGACAAATCCCGAGTTTTATGGCTGAAGCAAGGGGAAAAAAACACCAATTCTTTCAGAAAATGGCCAATGATCATACAAGATACAGTCCCGAGTCACTGCTTTGCTACACTGTCTGGACTCCTTTAAAGGCAATGTGGAGGGCCCTGATAAACCAGTGTGGAATCTTTCCAATAAAGGATCCTTCTCAGTCAATCAGCTTACTGGAATTTGAATAGATGGAACCTTGCGACACTGATCTGGCCAAGGAAATTCATCTGGAAAGTTAAAATTCCTAACAGGTTGTCTTGTTTTGTATGGCTGGTTATTAGGAGAGCATGTTTAACTCACGAGAGATTACAAAGAAGAGGTTTTCAGATTTGCTCAAGATGTCTGCTTTGTGGACAAGAAGCTGAGAACAATGAACATCTATTCCTACATTGTAAGACACTGTAAATCTGTGGCACATGTTCTTTTGTATGATGGGGGTTAACTAGGAAATGCCAAGAACAACTTTGGAACTTTTGAGAACCTGGAAGAGCATTGGAAGAAGAGAGGCAGAGGAAGATTGGTGGCAGACTATACCAGCAAGCATATGGTGGACAGTATGGAAGGAGAGTATGGAGGAAGATTGCCCCCTTTAGCAAGCATCACTTGTTTTTATGCTGGTACAAAAAGGGCTTACCTAAGAAACTGAAGAAGGATTGGGGAATCTATACCTGCATGCATTTGGAGGCGAAGGAATAGAAGACGTTTGAAGCAAAAACAACAGCTATATAATGAAGATCAGATCTGAATGTATACTTTTGATTTCTTTTTTGTGTAAAGTGGAATTGATAGATGATGTCGAACCCCTATTGCAATTCATAGAATCTTTTGCCTAGCTTTGTTTTTCTGGGGTTTCAATCATTTATGTTTTTTCTTCTCTCTTGTTGGATGTAATCACAGCACCTTAGTGATAGTTTTGACATTAATAATACTTACCATTTCAAAAACAAAAAGAGCCTAAAGCAAGGAATTGATTGCATAAGTTATTAGCAAATTAGTACTTAGGAAGCATATAAATAAAGCAAAGTGCTATTTCAGAAAATAAGCATGTATTACATGAAACCGGTAGGATACGAGCAGCAAGATTGATAACCTGTCAACTCAAATAGCTAAAGATAAAGCAATAGCTGACAGTTTCCTGTTCTGTAAATGGCGAGAAACCATCGCAGATAAATCACTCATTGTCAAAATATTCTGTTAGCTTGAGTACTATACGGCATTTATAAATAAGTGATTCCTAAATCAAGCTTTCAAAGTCCTTTTTGAGTTCAACAGAAAATAACTTATACAACAAAGGTAAAATCAAAAGCAGATCCAGTCACATCACCTGTTTAGCTCATCCTGAAAGTGGAAATCCTAAGAAACAAAAGCTTCGACACTATCCAGAAAGTACCATGAGTCATCTATTCTAATCAGTGGTTCCGGTAATCTATGCAGTTCATCTGAAAAGGGTGAAAATCAAAAAGTTCCACGTACCACAAAACACCAGCCTTAAGTAGGGCATCTTGAAATTCAGAGGACACAGAAACATGAGCAATCGTCTGAAGAGCAGCATCGACAGCAGGTGGTACAAGCTCAAGTTCAGTACAATGTACAATATCATCAACTAGGCCAGAAAATTCAAGCATGTCAGCTCTGGCACTCTCAAACTGACTCAACACTGAAAAGGTTCTCATCACATTTGTGACAATGACAGTAGATGGTTCACTTGCAGGAGTAGTTGGTTGGACTACACACATACAACGGGACAGAAGATTTGCAAGAAGTTGTATTCCGCCGTCCCTTACAAGTTCTTCACCATTCAGTGAAGAAGATGCACACCTGAGACATTAAAAAGCATGGAAATAGCTCAAATAGCTGAAAGGGGGTAGTATAGAAAACAAATATTCAGTTATATCCAGAGAACATACGTTAGCCATATCAACTCGGATGCGGCAACAAGAAGAGATGCTCGATCAGAGGAAAGGAAGTTGTTGTCATCTTTATCCACGGTGATTGCATTTAGCAACATTGGATAACCAGCGTATTTAAATGGCTCCAATACATCTCCATGTCGTCTGTACAAAATGCATTGTCCTTTCAATAGAAGCAATAGTCTCCAAAGCTGTGGACCTTGCAGTCCTTGCATTGTAGCCTGAACAAAAATTTTAAGCGAGAAAAAAGTAAGGAGATAGAAGTAAATATATATGTGCATTTAACGGACCTGGTAAGAAAACAAATATCGTCAAAGCTATATCGTCTAGTAAACTCATCTAGAAGCTATATTTTACTCCCTCCAAACTTAGAATATCTGCACATGCCCTCTTCAGGTTTCCTCAAGAGTGTTCCACTTTCTTTAAAGGCAAAGCTAAATTTTGTAGCATTCCTATCCTTGCCCTCAAAAATTGCAGAGCAAAAGAAATGAAAAATCAAGCTCCTATATAGCTGGAACAGACATTCATTGATATATATTTAAAGTAGAATTGTAAGTTGTAACTAAAGGCCAAAAGATTTGATCAGACACTTGGTACGCGGGCGAGATGGTTTATTGGTCATAGATTAATAGAGGGATTGTTATAAGAAGAAAATTTCACTGTGTAGCGATGTGTAACAAAAGTTATGACAAATGAAGAAGGATTCTATTAGGGGACTTTTAATCAGTGTTTCATGCATACCATATGTGCAGACATTCGAGCTCAAATTACACTTAGACAGAAATGCCCTCAGCTTAGATATAAATGATCTCCATTTCATTAGAGATAGAAATATTGTTACTACAAAATCAAGGCTGGTGATTAAAAGTCTACTGCAACATGTGAAACTAGTCATAAAATACGTCTAAATCAGGCCATCCCAACATAACAATGAATATGTTATTATTCACCGTTCAACAATATCTGCGTTCGTAGAAACTAGGCATTGGGTCTAACTCAACCTTAAAAGCTAGCTCATGAGGTGAGGATTGTACAGTAACATACAAGGAGACAACAACTCATTCAGTCAACTAATATGGGAAAAACTATACTATTACATGTCAGAACAATAGACGCTATCTAAGAAGACGTCTATTTAAGTGTCTTGTGCTAAAGAAACTCAACATAATCAAGGAAACCAACCAACAAACCAATGCTTGGATTCCATTTTCTTTTTTGAGAAATTTTTGGATTCCATTTTCTTGCAGCCAAATTTCTCAAATCTTTATGACATGTTATTGGGTTGAAAAGAGTTCAAAAACAAATATCTAGAAAACGAAAGAATAACCTCAAAGTTTTGCAAGAGAATCAACAGAAGTAATCAAGAGAACAAACTAAAAATTGTTACCCACAAAGCTATTAGGGGTCGTTTGGTGCATGGCATAGGTTGGGATATCCCAGCACTAATTTTTTGTACCGTGTTTGGTAGGAGGTATAAATTTATCCTGGGATAAATTTATACCTCCTACCAAACACGGTACAAAATGAAGCCTTATCCGAAGGGTGGGATATCCCACCTTATCCCACTTATCCTGGGATTATTTTATCCCATCGGGGAGATGGTATAAAATAATCCCAAGAAGTGGGATAAATTAGTCCCGGGATTATAATCCCGGGATAATTTTGGCTAACTACCAAACGACCACTTAGAGACCTCGCGGGGATATGGCCAGAGCAGTGTGGGTCGCTAGAAAATTATGAAAATCAACCAATGTGATTTTGAGGTAAATCTTTGCCTGCTAGGCAAGAGGATAGCAAGTTCCAAATTCTGTCTCGGTAGGACATGGATTTCTATTACTATGAAATTCATAAATAAAGTAGTTAAATGGCATTATAATCCCTTGGCCTAAAAAAAGTAATCTTTCTCGATAAATTCGGTTGATTAGGGTAAAATTGTATCCCTTAGGAACCGTACATGCGCCTTTTGAGAAAATAAAGTAATAGTAAAGCAAAGTCATAGTAAAATGCAACGATTTTTCTAAAGTATACTTCAAATTGAAGTAATCATTTAAGTATCTTATATAATATTCTTGCCCTAGTTGAGTAAATCAAAAATCCAAAGGAGGTTCATGGCCAAGGGGAAAGATGTCCGAGTAATGGTGCCGACCCTTGATATACCAGAGGTAATTTGAGATTTTTTTTCAACAAAGAGTTTACTACGGGAGGGGTCTTTTTTTCGCTGGAAAAAAGCTTCCTTTGCCGGAACTAAAAGAAAACTCGATAGTGGCTTCGGAACAGAGTCTCAATTCCCACAAACATAGTGAACTAGTTGGAAAATGGTCTGAAGAGGTCACATGTGTGGCTCCCTAACCCCTGTCTCTGGAACACGTTCACTCCTTTGTACCCCTGATATTACCTTATCATCCATTCTTCATGTTCCTGACTTTCCTGTTAATCTATTATCTGTTAGCGCTATCACAAAAGCACTAAACTTTAGTGTAAAATTCTTTCCTGATCATTGTGTTTTTAAGGACCTTCAAACAGGGAAGAAGATTGGCAGTGGTAGATTGTATGATGGCTTATATTTGATCAATGGAGCTCGAGATTCTGGTCAGGCTTATTTAGGAACAAATAAGGATGTCAACCAAGAAATAATGCAGTGGCATAGACGGTTGGGACACCGTTCCTTTTTTGCTTTAAAAAGGTTATACCCTAGTTTATTTTCCAGAACTGAGTTTGAATCTTTGTCTTGTGATGCTTGTGAATATGCCAAGCACACTAAAAACTCTTATCCTCTGAGTGACAATAAAAGCACAATTCCTTTTTCGACCATTCATTCTGATGTATGGGGCCCTACTGAAACACCTTCTTTGTCTGGTAGTCGATGGTTTGTTGCTTTTATTGATTGTTGCACTAGAATAACATGGGTATATCTGTTGAAAGCCAAAAGTGAAGTTTTCACATGTTTTCAGTCATTTCATAAGATGATCTGTACTCAATTTGAGGCTAAGATAAAGATCTTTCGAACTGACAATGGTACAGAATACATGAATAAAACTTTTGGAGCTTACTTGGAGTCTTTTGGGATAATCCACCAAACTAGTTGTCCTTATACTAGTGCACAAAATGAGGTTGCTGAAAGGAAAAATAGGCATTTGTTAGAAGTAGCAAGATCCCTTTTGTTTACCGTGAATCTACCGAAACCTTACTGGGGGGATGACATTCTAGTAGCTGCCTACCTCATCAATAGAATGTCACTTAAAACTCTCAACTTTCAGAGTCATTTGGAAGCTTTAAAGGGTAGAAATGACTATATTGTTCCTCCCAAGATATTTGGATGTGTTTGCTTTGTTCACACTAGCAACTCCGGAAAACTTGATCCTAGAGCTCTTAAGTGTGTCTTTATTGGGTATTCTCCAACACAGAAAGGGTACACATGTTATCACCCTCCTTCCCGAAGAACCTTTGTCAGCATGGATGTTACCTTTCGAGAATCTGAGTCATATTTCAGTATTACACCATCACCTCTTCACGGGGAGAATTATAAGGAAGAAGAGATGGTTTTTCCTAATTCCATTGTTGAAACAAGAGAAAATGAAATTGGAGAAAGAATTCAGGGGGAGACTATTGGTCGTTTGGATAGGCCTGATTTGATAACTTACTCAAGGAGGAATAGAGCAGAAGAAGCTATCATGCATCTGCCAAAGCCGAACCTCCTTCATCTGGTGAGTCATCTATAGTTTCTAATGAGATAGATTTGCCTATTGCTCACAGGAAAGGAGTCAGATCTTGCACCAAACACCCTTTATCTAACTTTGCCTCTTATAATTCTTTGTCTCCCTCCTATAGAGCTTTTGCCTTGTCTATTTCTTCTGTGTCTATTCCCCAGAATTGGAGGAAGCTTTTGCAGATTCCAAATGAAAGCAAGCTATGCTTGAAGAAATGAAGGCCTTGTCAAAGAATGAGACTTGGGAACTTGTCACACCACCTCCAGACAAAAAACTAGTTAGTTGTAAATGGGTCTTCACTGTGAAACATAGAGCTGATGGTTCGATTGAAAGATTCAAAGCGAGATTGGTGGCTAAGGGATTTACTCAGACCTATGGAGTGGATTATCAAGAGACATTTGCCCCTGTTGCAAAAATGAACACCATTAGAATTTTTTTGTCTTGTGCAGCTAATCTTGATTGGGACTTACAACAGTTTGATGTGAAGAATGCATTTCTTCATGGAGACTAAGAAGAAGAAGTGTCTATGGAGATTCCTCCTGGTTTTGGTAATAAACAGAGTCAAGGAAAGGTATGCAGACTGAAGAAAGCCTTGTATGGACTGGAGCAGTCTCCCAGAGCTTCATTTGACAGATTCTGCAAAGCAATGATCTCTTTCGGTTACCAACAAAGCAATGTTGATCACACTCTTTTCATAAGACATCAAATGGGTAAACTCACTCTTCTCATAGTTTATGTTGATGACATAGTAATGACAAGAGATGACAAGGAGGAAATGACCCGATTGAAGAAGTTGTTGGCTCAAGAATTTGAGATCAAGGATCTTGGAAAATTGCAATACTTCTTGGGTATCGAGGTTGCTAGATCAAATAGAGGAATCTTTATTTCCCAAAGAAAGTACATTCTGAACCTCTTGAAAGAAACTGGTACGAGAGGTTGCAAGCCAGCAGAATCACCCATGGAAAGCAATCACAAACTACAAAGTGGAATTGGAAAGTCAGTTGATAAGGAGAGATATCAGAGGCTGGTTGGAAGACTCATTTATCTCTCTCACACTAGACCAGATATAGCCTATTCAGTCAGCCTGGTGAGTCAGTTCATGCATGATCCTCGAGATCCTCATATGGACGCTATCTTTCACATTTTGCAGTATCTGAAGTCTGCGCCAGGGAAAGGTCTACTTTTCTCCGGACATAGTCACCTCAAAATAGAAGCCTTTACAGATGCGGATTGAGCAGGATCTCTAGATGACCGAAGATCTACATCCGGTTACTATACACTCGTAGAAGGAAACCTGGTCACTTGGAGAAGCAAGAAGCAAAGTGTTGTTGCTAGATCAAGTGCGGAAGCAGAATATAGAGCTATGGCTCAGGGTGTTTGTGAACTTTTATGGTTACGAAAGCTATTAGAGGAATTGAGATTTTCTGAAAAGGGAAAGATTTCCTTGTATTGTGACAACAAAGCTGCAATCAGTATAGCTCATAATCCAGTTCAGCATGACCGAACAAAGCATGTTGAAATTGATCAACACTTCATCAAAGAAAAAGTTACAGATGGTGTCTTGAGTTTGTTCCATGTGTCATCAGGAAAGCAGCTAGCTGATGTGTTTACCAAAGGCCTCACCAAACGGACTTTCCATACACTAGTTTGCAAGTTGGGCATGTGCGACATCTTTGCCCCAACTTGAGGGGGAGTGTTGATTGATATGGGCATAATTATAGGAGTAATGGATATAGATTGATTATGTAATGATTGTGTAATATTCTCTTTCTTTATTTAGTTATAGGACTTATTGTATAAATATCCATTGTCATGGGATGTAAATTATCAAGAAATACAAAGAATACTTCCACTTCTTCTTGAAATTCTACAACCTCATAACCAGATTAAGCTATCAAAATATTGCTCGGGAACAATGCTTTCTTTTGAACGTTCCCGGTGACTACACTAGCAGAAGTCTGTTGTGCCCATAACCCGCAGGTTCTAAGATTGGTACCTAACTTTAAAACAATGTAAAGGAAATGAATATTAAGTCTAACTCAACCCCAAAACTTCGTTCATGGGGTGATACTTAACAAAGATCGTATAAGAAGACAAAACCCCATTTCCTCAACCGAAGCAGGATAATCAAACACCCTGCATCAGTATTCATTGTATAAACAAGCCATCAAGAACCTAAAACTAGATATTTTCATATAAGTCAGAAATTTAAAATGGTCTTTGAACTTGATTGACATGAGTTTACCTCCATACATAAAGCTTAATTATAGTTTTTCCAATTTCTGTCAAAATAATTGTTTTTTGCATTTCATACTGACATGTTTCTTGTATTTCGTTCCAATATTTTATTTTCTTCATTGGAGACCCTGGGGTAATGAGATCCTTTTAGAGCTCATTATGGAATGCTAGACCACAAGATAAGGGTGATGTATTTTTGGGTGGTCTTGCAGCAGGGTAGACTATCTTGATTCTTGAAAGAGGACAATTTAAAACTAGAAAAATGTATTGTGGTAAACTGTTATTGGTTACGTACAAGACATGCAGCTGAAAGACGTTGATCACATCATGTTGCACCGAAACATTGCTATGGAAATTTGGGCAACATTCAATGAGTTCTCACTGCTAAATGGTAAAAATGATGATTCAATCAGCTCTCCTACACATATAGGTTGGAATCTAGGAAAAGAAGGTTAAGAAAGATCGGACCATTCTGGATTATTTGGTCAATATGGAGAGAAAAATAAAAGACTTTTGAAGAGTCACAAATACATCGAAGAAAAGAGTTCACTTTCGACTTATATTTCATTTAACTCATAAAGACTTTCTTCTACTCTAGATATCCAAAGGTGGTATTAGGGTATGACAATGCCTTTATCTTATATTATCAAGTCTTTCGTTTAACTCAATCAATACTGGGAGAAGGATGTCCATTCAATTCATTCATTTAGTGATGCACCGAAGCAAGACCTGCTAACTTGTATAACAATCGGCTAGGATTTTGAGAGGCTTAAAACATGCATGTATTCTTCTAAAATAACGTCTTGGTGTATCATAGATGCATTGTTCGATTTACCAGGAAAACAGAAGTATATAGCTATTTCATAATCTTTTGAGGACATTTTGTCATCCAATTAATATATATATTTGCTTCTCTTTTCTTAAAAAATTAACAGGTCAAATAAAACACTAAAAAACCATTTAACCTCTTCAACTCAACGGCTTTAATGATTAACTACTTCCTCTCAGGTTGCTAGATTATGTGACAAAATCTGAGCATCCAAAGGACGTTTGAAAATCCTTTGGAAACCCTTAAACAACCAATGAAGGACGACTGTAACATTCTCTAAGATATTACAACTGCACACAGTTGCATCATGTAAAGCGTCTCTCTTGCTTGGTGATCAGTTAATGAAATCTTCTAGATCCCTAACAATCAGAGATTTTAGGCGCAACACAAAGGAATGTTGTAACTGGGGTGGTTGAGGAACTGTCTTATCTTAAGGGTAGGGGTAGTCCCAGAAGCCTTCTTGCTTGTGTAGTTGGCCTTGCCTACATAGTGTAGAAGTGCGTAAAATAGGGTCATTCTATAATAGGGTCGATCAGAGGTCATACCTCTTAGATGACCGAAGCAAGTCATTAAGTTATTGGTGGATCCTCTTAACTGTAGTCACTTAAGGTCGACTAGTAGACGGGGAGGCCCACAGTTCTAATAGGTTTCCCCTTGGGCTTTTTTGCAGCAAAACAAGTGTACAAGCCACTGCAGTGAGGTAATAGGTCTGATTTCTGTCATATTGAGAACTTAGAATGCTATATGGAGTTCCCCCTGCAAGGTTACTTTAGATAACGGTACTTTTTGTATAAGATTGGCATGTCCGTAAAGAGTTGGGCAGACACAAAACAATCACAAGTTCATGAACTAATCTACAGAAGACCACTCCCCTAGGATTCACATCTCCTGCTATAGCACAGTAAGCACAAGTCTAGTAACTACTCTACAAACCATCACTCCCACAGGATTCCCCAATTCCAGCTGTAGAAGTAACATCAATTAGGATTAGTTCCTCATTAGTTGATATTTTTCTCAAACGTCTCCACCGTCTTATAAAAGACAGGACTTTATCTAGTCATGATTGTCGGAAGACAGGGTGTCTACTAAAACGAGCGCATAAGGGGGGCAAGGAAGTAGGATAAGAAGACAGAATGTCAAGCACAATGATTATCATTAACGGACCCAAAAAGGGCAGCCCAGTGCACTAAGCCTGCTATGCACGGGGTCTGGGGAAGGGCGGACCTCAATGATTATCATTGACGGACCAGAATAATTAGAAAACTTCAATTTCTGTTCGGACAGTTCATAAAAATAAAAGATTAACCACAATCAAAGCAGCGCTTTACCAGATTTACACACTGTCTAAAGGAAGTCCTTTTTTGGAAACCAAATCTGCTAAAGTGATAAAAGTAGAGTTTTAATGTTATTTAAGACATTTAACGCTTATAATTCTCTTTTGCTTTTGTCTATTAGTAATTAGCCCCTGTAATTATGCATCTGCTTGATGCCTTTTTTCAATGAAATAACTTACTTCATCCAAAAAAAAAGACATTTACGGCCCTTATCACCTCTAAATTTCACATAACCAGCAATCTTTGGGGTCAAGGGTAGTAAAGGTCTCACTGTTTCTACCAACTGTAGTATGTTCACTGTTAACACTTCAAGATTGCACATCATGTCAGAATATTAGAAGGCAAAAGTCACGAGGCTTCAACTCCTAGCTCTAGCTTACAAGTGACAAACCCTACTCACAATTGCATTAACACAATGAGCTTATTTAAAATGTGTTACCAATACGAAAAAAAGAAAGAACACACAGCTTATAGGAAAATGGTATTGGAGATTGAGACCATAACATATCAAGTAATTCCTGGCCAACTGTCTGCCAACCTTTCACTCTCCTGACTTCAACATTTGAGGTTTCAGAATGAAATTTTGGTAAAATGGAAAATCATTAGTTTAAACACTAAATCAGGAGCAAGCAACTACCTGCAGCCGTTCATAAGCTTTCTGCACTGCCAGAAACCTCTCCCTCCCCTCAGGATTTTTGTCTGGATGATACTTCATTGCAAGTTTTCGATATTGTCGCTTGAGCTTTTCTTCATCAATGTTCTCAATCTGCTTAGAAATATTAACCGTCTCCTGTGATTGTCTTTTGGGAGCATCATCTCTTGATACCTCATCCAAGGAAATTTCCAATATTTTGCAAGCCTCTTCTTCCGAAAGATCCATGGGTCTCCGAGTTAACTCTTCTCGCCACATAACCAGCAGCGATTGCAAGAATTCAATGTGTTCAACAATCGGCCAATTAGGAAAGCGAACTTCATCACATAAATTGCGAAGGTAATAACGGTGGCACCACATCTCATCCCTCAGCTCTGGATACGTCACAGGTGGCATAGGAGCATATTCATACAAAGAATGGCAATGTTGTGACAACTTCTGTGTAAAATCACCAAGATGCTGAAGGACCTGCAGAGAAAGAGGTAAAGTTTAGCAGCAACTCACAATATTGATAAGATACAAGGAAGGTACATCAAAATCCTGTTGGTATGAATAACCTGACGGATAAGATTTTCAGCTCTCATCTTATGCGTCCAAATAATCTCTGGAGTGTCAGAGTCAGAAACCATTGCTGCTGCAAATGCAGCAGAACCGCTACGTTCCAGAACATAGAGCAAGGACTCAGGCAAAAGCCCACCCAAAACACTGCGTTTTGCCAAAGGCAAAGAAGAGGAGACAGCGGCTTCTTCCCCACCATGAAATGCTTGATGAACATGAGTCACTGAGAACAGCTGAGCAATTGAGAGGAGATTGGATCCAGGATAAGCTAGAGAAAAGTAAAAGGCTCCAGTGCTATATAGTTTTATCATTGCCTTGGGGTTCCTAGTAACAATGGCCTTCAACAAAGAAGCAGCACCTTCTACAACACTCGGTTCTCCAGAGAGCATAGCCTATAAATCACCATTTTAAAGAAGAATCAAATGAGAGACAGTAAGAGAACATCCCAATGTCACTCTATAAAATTGTAATCCGAACTTGAGACTTTAAAAAATTATCAGAAACGAATATGAAGAGAAATCCCATCTGGTACAGCGTAAGTAAAGCTTAAAGCCATTATATCCATATAAAAAGGATAATCTTCACATTGAATGGTAGTTCAGGTACTAAATGCGTTCAATTAGTTAATCATGCTGACTTTCCTAACTTAGGCTACTTATCCTGCACGAACCAACTCTTTCATTGAGGATGAACTTAAGGAATTTGCATTTTCCAAATATTACTTGATCCAACCCAAGGAAAAAAAAAAGGAACCAGTCAGGACTCATAGTTGAAGGATCATTTCCTCCACCTTATTCTTGGAAGTGTCAGAGACCTTAGGAAGTCCGACAGCCACAGCTTGCCCACTCCCTCCGAGCATTTTCATGCATCAAGCTTCTCGACTAGAATCCAACATTTAAAAAACAGCTAATTCTCAATTGGATTTCTTTCCCCACTCCCATTTCAAGCTCTATTTTCAAGTGATCTGACGAGCATTAAATCTAGAGCCCCAACTGTTCAATCTTATGTGTCAATCCTTATTCTGAAAACGCAAGGCCGAGTCAGTTATTTCACTGTGGCATTCCAACTTGGACAAAAGAATATGATTAAATATTACACGTCTCTGCAAAACCTTCTACATGAATCATAGGGATACTGGAAGGAGGAAGAAGAAACAATTCAACAGAGCCTCATAGGGTATCAAGAGGGCATTAAGAAACTTTAAATGCTATTGTCATAGTTGTTATGTAAACAGAGATAGAGCTGTTCAAGTTTGTTTCAACCTTCGCATTGACTTTTGAGCATTCCGATGGATATTCGGAATCTGCAACCTAAGTTTCTTTGTTTCAAAAGAATTTTATGTTGGCCAGTTTCTTACCTATGAAGGAGAAAAATCTTAAAAGAAATAGTATCACCTGTATCTAAAACAAACCTTCTCTACGACATCAGAAACTTTTTCATACTTCCACTAGAAGAAACCATGTTTAAACAGAAAAATAGAATCAAGATATTTCAATGAATACCAATTCACACACACTAACTAATATTGCAGAAAAAAAGAAGGAAAGGATAAATAAATGAAATAGAAAAAGCAACAGCTACGCCATCAGAATATAATTAAGAGACCAGTTGTTCCTGAAGCGCAGTTGTCGTTCTTCTTCTAAATCCACACAATGAGCTGAAACTTCAAACTTTGGTCTAATATAACTGTGAAGATAACCAAGGACTCTTTTAATATAGAAAAGTATACCAAAACAAGTCAAATATATTAACCTGAGCAATATGCGGAAGGCAACGTGGACTTGATAAGATTCGCTTGACCCTAGGTGTTGGTGTAACTATCTCTCCAGCATCATCTATATCCGAGTGTGCCGCAACCATGCTGTGTAATATGCTCAATGCTACTTCTCCTACCTGGAATGCCACTTCCATTTTGAGTGATCACAGAGGTAGTAGAATTAGAAGCATGTGACAAACTGTTACTATGTTCTCAAACCCCTATACACGTACATGACAATATTTTAACACATGCAGAAACAGGCTCCAACTGTTTCCTCCGTGATTAGGCATAAATCAAACATGTAGTCACTATTAAAATGGGACGCTTTGAAAAACAAGTTTTAGATGTATTAAAATGAAAGTATTGTGATACCTGGATTGGAGTGAGAACAGGAACTCGGACAGCCAAAGCCCACCTAAGCTCACGAATTTCTCGTAACTTCTTCCAGTCTAGCATCCCAGTAGCCCAACATCTTGTGGTCCAATCGATTTCCTTTTTTGACCAGAGTCTCCTAATAGCGTCCTTCTCCACTGGTCCAGCTTGCACACCATCCTTGTCAAGAAACATCCACTCCTTTAAGGGTTCCATAAAAGCAGTAGCAGCAATCAAATTCGACTGCAGAGGTATAGCTGTTCTTTCTGAAGCTTCATGAACTACTGTTAGTAGATCAACAGCCAGTACACAACCTCCAACCAAGACACATGCCTCTACATTAGTCAAAACCTTCATCAAAACCTGCGTAAGTTGGGAAATATTGAAAGAATAAATATGACTCTCAAAGTTGGACTCTTGCCAAAAAATATTTTGATCAGACATAAAGGTGTAAAATTAACAAGAACTTGTGTGATTTATAGAACTAAATAGACTCTCTCCACAACTAAATGGATTTCCAAGTAACAGTTCAGGAATCAATTCATTATAATTCCTGTAGCATGGTAACCTTTCCAAAAATTGTTCCCAATAGATAAGATGGCCCCACTCTTCACTACACATCATATGACAATAGCTAAGATAGCTTACATTTGTTTATTGGCTGTCAATTGCATTAAATCCATTTTCTAATATAAAGCGTGTTTGAGGAACAGTTATTACACGAGATCAGAGGAACACAAATTATATTCTTCAGCATCAGAAACCAGCGTTGAATAATAATAACAAGCCTAATGAAATACATCCATCAGAAGCTTTCCCATTAATAAATGGTTCTTGAAGATTTCTTTATATCTTTTTTTTATTAGGACCTATAATTAGCCCAACAAACCTCACTCTCTGTTTTTCTTTTTTTTTTGGTAAACTTATACTTAGAAGAAGCAATTTCTTTCTTTTCCATTGACAGGTGGTGTTATTCAAAGATCAACCACAGCATTTGCTGTTTTTCCTGTGTAACCTTATACTTAGAAGAACCATTTGTCTTTTCCTTTTCCGGACATGTACTGTTATTTAAAGACAACCATTAAATAGAAATACAATAATAAAATAAATGAGATGCACCTTTAGAAGAAGAAGAAGACGGTGACGTAAAGCTCTATCATCAGTCCGGTCCAAGAGAACTGTAATGTGTGCTGTGCCTTCAAATGAGCCAACTGTGTTGTAGTGTTGTTCATAAACAATTGCCATGGCCCGTGCACAGAGCTCCCTGACCGAGGAGCCTCCCCCTCCTCCAAAACCATCTAATCTTCCCATATCGCACCAATCATCAGAAGCACCCAATTCATCAGGAATAGCACCATCCACGGTAAGCCCAGTGTCAGCATCACATAGAAACCGGTGATACAGTGCTCTGAAAAAAGCAACAGGGTCACGCAGGGGAAAATCTTGTGCCCGCCCACTTGTGCCACTCTCAAGAAGTAAACGCAAATAGTATTGACCTACGCAAACTTCTTTTGATAAGCTAGGATATCTAACAGAAAACTCGCTGTAGTTCCACGATATTTGAGGTGCATTATCTTGGTCGATTATTGAGTCTCTATTTGCCCCTCCAGGGACAATATCTTCAGAGCGTTCTTTTTCAACATCTAGATTACGAACCTCAGCCTGCAAAGACTCTCTCAATTCCTGCCTGGTCCGCTCATTCCAAATTAAGTCAGGACGGTTATGGTCAAGACTGAAAGCTCGCCAAAATTCTGGCCAATTCAGTAACAACCTTCCACATCCCACAGGTGCATCTTCGACCACTACCTGTGCAGGAGCTGGAAGGCCTGTATCCTGGGAAATTGCACTAACATCGGAATCCACAGCATTTGCAGCATTTGATTCAGCCAAGTAATGTGTGCTTGTTGAAGGACCGTCAGGAGCAGGAATGGTTGACGACTGCTCAGTTTGAGGAACAGCAGCAGCAGCAGACAGCTCACCTTGGAAGTATGCACCTGCATTCCCAGCTGAAGAGTGCATGGCTGGCACCTGTCCAGAGATTGAATCAACAGCAGCCTTTTGATAACCATCAGAAGTTCTGAAAGGGGCAGCAGTTACAGGAGCTTGCTCACTAACTTCATAGTTAGTACCATAAGGCAAAGAATGCCCTTGATATGTAATCCCTTTCCCAGGATGAATCCTCCTTTGCTGAAGTAACCGTCTGCGTCTCCTACTCAGCATTGAATTTTCCTGGTCAGATACACCTTCAACTGGAACCCCAATGGATCTAGTGTGCAAATAGGCAACAAGTCCTGGAGGCAGAACTCTAGATAACAGATCAAGAGCAGGTTGATAAGAGTCAGCCCAAAGAGCCACAAGTTGCCTGCTAACTTCACGTCGCTCACCAGCAAGAAGGTAGAGTGCATGCAACAAATGCCGCAGTAGTGCACCATCTCGCAAAGCAGCGTCACGCATTGATTCTGCTGCAACTGCATCTTCTTCAGCAATTGTTCGCATAATGACAGCTACTGTTTCTCGCACGCTTTCGCCAGGATGTCCAAACAATGCAAACAACTGGCGGCGCAAGCCAGCTACTAGACGTAGTAACTCTACAAATACGGTATACTGGGTTGTTTCTCCATGTGGTTCACAGATCATTGCCTCAAGAACCTCAACAATAGACATTGACAATAGTGGAGACACTGATACAGGCCTTAACCGATTTACCAGAATTATAAGATTACTTTGTTGAGCAAACAACACAGACTTGGTATGCATTATTGTTGCATGCCATTCCCCTTTTGTATCTGTATGCATATTAGTTTCCCCTGGACCACCACCTATAATTACCGCCACAAGGCCTGCAGTTTCACCAGCTACTCCTTCAGACCCATTTCTAAGTAGACCCATTATACGACCAACGGCAGCAGGAAAAGACATCACATGAGAAGCAGCACTTCTTGATGAAAGCAACCTACGCAAACAAGCAATGAAACCCATCACTGTAGCAGCAGCTTTAGGAGAGGGTGGGGGCAGTGATGGTGCCTCTGGTGGGAGATTAGGAGCAGCCGGAAGCATTGTGATCAGAGCCATTAGCGTCACCTCAGGTACTTCAATACCAGAAGGTACTCCACCATATGGAATACATGCATTAAATTCTCGTATCCTGCGCCATAGTTTTGCTCTTGATCCAGGAATAGATCCTCCCTCGGCCACAGCATCTTTAGCGGCTGCTGCCAAGTGTTTTAAATGCATAGTTGCAGTTTCCAAGTCAGCAACAGGTTGTTGTGAAGCGGAAAATTTTAAGTGGAATCTGCCACACGGCGGATCAATTCGATGACCGGGCATTGTTAGCCTTGGTAGCACCGGTACAGGACACTGGCGCTACACAAAACAAACCTCCATATAAACAAGATTTCTAAGGGGATACGATTTAAGCAAATCCATGTATTGATGTATGAACGTATACGGAGCAGACATTCAATCCAGCCCCTTGGAAAGGGGAAAAACTATTAATGACCAAGAAGAGCATGTCCACTTACTTCTGTTTGCAAAACATCACGAACTGCTGCAAGTAAGTTATCACGAGACGTGCTAGCATATACCTGAAGAGAAAAAGGACATAAAGCTAAAAGCCTAACGGGTCACGAGTAAATAAAAAAAATAGACATCTGGCAAAGTCAGAAAGACACACATTAATTGGGCATCCATCATTAAATTCGATAGCAAACATTTGGGGCTCCTCAGCAAATCGAACAAGGGCACCAACAGCAGAGAGAGGACGCACAACAACTGCCTGCAAGCATTTGTTATAAAGTTTAATAACTTTTTATATAAAATAAAACAAAAAGAGCATCATAACAGATTTCTAAAGTAGGAGATCAAGCAGGACATAGATTTGTCCCCTCTACCTAGTGCTCGGTTGGGGGACAAGGTAAATGTAACTAAGAGACATGCCTGCAGTAATAACTCGAAAGCTATTGCCCATATTGCTCAGTACTTTAGGTCATCATGTCCATGGACAACACCTCTTAGACATGCCACAAAATTATACATAATTCGGCAATGCAAATTATGAAATCACTGGAGTGTATATGTACTGCTGCTGAACTTTTAAAAATTATCTTCTTTTTTTTTGTGATGAGAAAGGTAATGGTTTTATTAATGAATACCAAAAAGTACAAGAGAGGAAGAAATTTCAATCTTAAGGTTGAAGGAGTACAGGAGATCAAACAATAGAGTCAAGATCAGATAAAATGCTCATTCCACGCCATAAATAAAGGCTCTTCAAACATCTAGATTTGACATGTAAGACAATGTCTCTCCTATCATTAAGACATCTATTGTTTTTCTCCTGCCATATCCAGAAATTGCAAGTAGGAATTGCCTTCCAATACTGTCTACTGTACTTAGAGTAGTATTATTCATACCATAGTAACTTTTAAGCATTACTATGTGTTTTGCTTTTCAGCCTGATTGAGGAACAGAAATTATATCTTAAAATTTTAACTAATATAAAGACTGAGTTAACCACAGATTTATACTTACTCTTACATGTCCTATGTATGTCCTATTTTATGAATGATCTAATGAGCTAGCCCATAATAGGACGAGGTTTTCATTGTGCAAGCTATTTGCAGAAGAGATGATGTTTATAACAGACGAATAGCCAGGGAATCAACAAAATTTGAAACTGTGAAGCACTTAAGAGAGTGGAGCTTGTAGAATTAAGGAGAAGTAGATAGAATATATGCACATCAAGTTTCACCCCCAACAAGATGAAAAGGTGTAATGAGATTAGACAAGATTGTTGCAACTAAATGCAAGCACTTCATATATCCACACTCAATCTTTGGATAAAAGTGTGATAGATGAAAGATGTAGCACATATAATTGAAGTAAATGGATGAATTGGAGGAACACTACGGAATGGTTATGCAATAGGAACATAACTAACAAAATAGAAGGCCTACGGAATGATTGTAAAACCCATGATGCTATATGGAGTGAATGTGGGGCATATTCACAAGATGAATGTCATAGAAACACGGATATAAGACAAATATAATATCACATTAAATTGAACCAGATCAGAGTAATCTAATCCAACAAAGGGTGCAAGTAGCTAACTGTTGACAATCAAACCCTTTGTGTTGAGTAATTGCGCCTCGTTTCGTGTTTTAAGACTTTGGATAGGTTGGTGTTATGATTTGGGACTTGTTGGTATGGTTGGGTTGGGCGCTCAAGGGGCTCGGGTGGTTTTTGGCACCATGGAACAAAAGCGAATGTTGTAGGAATCACTGTAGCAGTCTATTGCAGCCAGCAGGGCTGTAGCACTTCTCAACTGGGGCCAGAAATGGTGGGGGCACTTTCCAAGTGCAGCCGGCAATAAACGGCTGAGTTGAGTGATCCCATTTCATTCTTCACCATTTTTAAACTTGGGGAGCTCAATTTTGAGAGGTTTTAAGCAAGGATTTCATCTACAAGTTTGGGGTAAGTGACTTAAACATAACTTTTGAGTTTAAATCAAGCATTTGCCTTAAGATTTAACATGGAATTTGATCGGTGAAATTAGGTATTCATGGCATAACCCCTAGAATCACTAATTTGATGACCTGAACACCTAAAGGAACTCAAAATGAAAATCTAGGCATAGATTTGAACTCATGGGGTTATGGGTAACCCAAATATGAATTTTGTTTGGGGATTGACCATGTGGGCTCGGGGTTAACTTTTGGTTGACTTTTTAATTGACTTCGACTTAGACCACGTATTAAATTATGAAATTGAGCCCAATGACATTGTCTGACGTCGTTAAGTATTACTTTGAATATAGTTGATCCATTTGGAGGATTCCTGGCATTGTAAGGCTATCTTGGAAGGTTAAAGTTTCGCTTGGATCGAAGTAAGTTAAAATTTTGCATGTAAGTTGTCTATACCCCAGTTATTGCGTGTGGATTGGATCTATCCCTCATGAGTCACTAGTCTTGCAGAGCCCTTGATAGCGTGCACGCAGGGTTTGCTGGTCGAAATTGGTGGTTTCTGAGTAAAGTTTGAATCTTTATTATGTATATTGATTCTTGACATTTGATTAGGCATTTTTTCAAAAAAATGTTGGACTTGTGCATATCTTTATATGTGCATTTGTTATATGTTGTACCTGAGGTTAAATGTGCTTTCATGCATATTATTATCATCGAATATAATACTTGCACAAGATATATTTTGGAAGATTACTTTCCATATTGAGTCTCGCCGCTACTTCGAGGGGGAGGTCAATGATACTTACTGAGTAAGCCCTGTCTTCACCCCTTTTGTTCCCACCAAATTTAGATCCGAGCACCAGTACAGCCCGTGAGTGAGAGCTTGACGTTATTACAGGGATGAGCTACCAGCCTTGTCGCTGTAGCTTAGGGTTTATGCATTGGCTTTGACATAGTTGATGTACTTTTTTATTCCTAGTAGCTCATAACTAGTCTATACCAGGTCCTTTGGGGTTGTTATGGACAGCACTTGTATCAGACTATGAATTTCATTATCTATTAATTTCCCTTTTAGACAGACTCCTATTAACTGTAATTGGCAATGTGAACGTCGTTTTAACAGTTTGGTTTTCCTAACAGGGTGTTGGGTGCCCATCACGCTTTGGTATATTGGTTGTGACACAAACACAAAATTGGTTTAGCTATACCCTACATAGACGTCCAAATACACCGATTCATAGGTGCATTAATGCAATACTAAAGATGAAAAAAAGGGGACAAGGAAAACTCAAATCAGATGGATGGAAGTTGTCTCTAAAACACTAGTCTCTTAAAATCAACGCAAAGATAGTACTGACCGAAAAAGGGAAAAAAAAAAAGATCAATGCAAATTTAGTTAATAACACAATACACTGATAGCAAAGGATTCATATAGATGATACCAACTACCTTGGATTAAAACTTATTTGTTTTTTCAACAGTCTTTCATTCTACTAAGTGACTTCTATGTCCTGTGTTGGGATAAATTTACATTTAGAGAAGAACCTCTAACTTTAGAGAACTCCAAATCTTACCTTAAAAGACATTATCTAGTACGAAAATAAAATGGAACTGAACAAAGCGAAATAGGTACATAGGATTAATTTAGCTAAAACCAATTGTATTGATTAATATGTTTATTGTCTTGCCTTCTCTAAGTGGGCATTTGGCCATAGATTCCAAATATTTTTAACTTTATTTGGAATTTATGGAGTTGGAGTTGAAGATGATTATCCTTTTTGCAAAGAACATTTGAAATAATGTTCATACTTGAATGTACTTAAATACAACTTCAAAAGTGAAAAGTGAGTTGAAAAACAGGTTATAAGTTGTTTTTCAAATTTGAAATACAACTTCAAGTTGGATTTGGAATTTTCATGGCCAAACACTAATTTTCAAATAGAGTGAAATCCGGAAAAAAGTGAATATTTTTATAGCCAAACAGGTCCCAAGTATGCTACTGGACCAAGCATGACCCAAAACTTTCAAATGATAGATAAGTTTTTTCTTTTGCTAGGAGGAGACGAGCTGAGGGGAGTAAGAATAAAGATTTGTATGAGAAAAGGAGAAGAGTCTCAAACATAAAATTCCTGGAAAAAGAACGAAACAAAAGAATATCCAGCTTACTTCATAGTTCTCGGGTCGTCTTTCCACAAGTGAGACCTTTGTAAGAATGAGTTGACGAGATACTGCATCACCATGTTCTCCGAGGCCCCCTTTTGGGCCAATAGACAAACTTACTCCTGGAGTATTCAGAGTACCCCGAGCAGCAGAGCGCAATCTTGTTACTAACCAAGCTCCACAAGGAGTTTCATCTGCCCCAACAGCATCTTTAGCTGAATTTAACATCAATGTAGTCAAACAAATACGATGACATTCTGTGAGTACAAGGATTTCACAAGAAGAAAGTGAGTAAATGTATAATTAATTATTATCTCAAGAGATACCTCTCCTATTTATGTACTCAGATACAGCCAGAGCATTAGAACTGTCGACAGTTAATCCCACACCCACCATGGATGTCGCAGTTTTAGTCTGATCAAAGATTTAGCAAATTAAACATCATAAAAATATGATTACAACAACAACATACCCAGTGAGTCCCACACATAAAAATATGATTAGAACATAAAAATGACTATGGTTAAGGAAGTAAAGTTTCCTTGGATGAGAATCATCCTGATCCAGAGTCAAAATTTAATGACTTGGATAGCAATGCAAGGGCATTTTTATTACCAGATTTGATATGATGGCAGCATTTGTAGTTCCCGAAGCAGCTTGGAAAGCTTTAGATTTTCTTCCATAGAGCGAGCAAAGAACAAAACCTCCGTGATCTGTATTTTTCTTACCATAAGGGTCAGATAGCAGGATAATTGCAGGAGAGCCCATGTCTCTGAAGTCCAAGCACCAACGAAGTTCTCCAGATCTTAGCTCAATAAGCTCAACTCCTATATAAGTAATTTTCAACTTCTGCATCCCCGAAAAGGAAAAGGAAAAGGAAAATTATCAACGACTACTTTATGTACCGGGGCAGGGGGTTTGGAAGGAAAAGAGGAGAAGGAAGAGGAATACAACCAGTACAGTCTCTATCATAAAAAGATTCCAGTATTAGTGTATCCATTACTTAACTCGTCAAGTTGACACGGAAAAAGCAAATAGACAATAGTAAAGCAGATCATCAAAATCATTAATGCCAAAGCATAAAGAGGATTAGGCTATTAGCAGCAATGATCGGAAAACCCTATTCTGGCTTATATATCAAGATTAGGCTATTAGCAGCAGAGAGCAGAGATCAAGACTCGAGATACTGTTGAAAATGAAAGCACATAAGCACCTGTCATTAATTCCTTACAACATAGTGAAAAAGAAAGCTAATAGCATATATTCTGCCACCTCAAGCATGGATTTTTGGGAGATGAGCTAACTCTTGAGACATCAAAACATAAAGAAAATTAAAGATTATTTATCACAATTCATCAATGGACAAGCCCATGGAATTGTAGGCAATTCACTAAATATTTGTCAAGTACAACTCCAAAGCATTCAGTAATTCAATTAATGAACATTACTCCTCCGTCCCAATTTATATGACACTCTTTTCTTTTTAGTCAGTCCCAAAAAGAATGACACACTTCTATATTTAGTAACAATTTAACTTTAAAATACCCATTAACCCTTAATGAAAGGATTTACAGCCACACAAATATCTATGGCTCATTTTAGATCACAAGTTTCAAAAGTCTTCCTTTCTTTCTTAAACTCCATGCCAAGTCAAACACCCTCATATAAATTGGGACGGAGGGAGTATAACATACAGCCAACAACGATACTAAGTGCCCCTACTCGATTAGAAGATATAAATGTGTCACACATTCAGGTACCAGACACCTGTGACCCCAACTAAATCCAGAAGAATAACTGCCTAGAATGTATCACTAACTGGGATAGCAAATGAGACAGAAAATAACTTCACTTGGAAATGTTTTATATGCTCTACAATAAGTGGTCCAGTAGTCAATGGATCTTGCAATAACCAAAAGAAACGAAAAAAGAGAAGGGAAAGAGACATGCATAGAGCAAAATCTCAAAGACGAGAATCAATTATAGAAAGTGATAACTTCCTATAGGTTAATGGGCTTAATCTGTAAGCTTACAGCAAGATATCTTCTTTATACATGAAAGCTGATTGCTGCTTCATCGTAGGATATTTTGGTTGCACCCAGACTTAGCCCATCTCATCATCAGCCAAACAACTATCCACTCAAATCCCCATTATAGTAGATGAAATAATTTATTTTTGATACCATGGTGTCTGGGCTAGCTTGTGCGCATCTCAATTAATCCGCGAGCACCTGCTACATCGCACCATTATAGGTACCGGGTAACCCTGTCCACCAAGGCTTGGACAGATGAGAGAATCACCTTGTAATTTTGCATCTGCTGGGAATTGAACCTGAGACCTCATGATTCTCAGCCCATTAACCACTAGCCACACCCCTTGGGTGCTAGTAATAATTGTCCAAGTTGATAGATAGTAGGGGATTGAAATAAACATATATGAATATAAACTTACAATTTCTTAAGCTCAACTACGCATCATAATCATTTCAAGCCAGTGTTATTCTCAACTAAACCCAAGTACCTTATTCTACTTTCCTAGTTTCAGTTCAACATATAAGCGCTATTAGATATTATCACAAAAACAGTAAAATCATATATTTGCAAAATTAGAAAGAAATACACTAGACTCTTTCTTCTCCCCTCATTCTTCCCTTCTTTTCTAAGGGACTCACCTTCTGTGGTTGCTTCCCTCATCTTTCTTAGCTTCTCTCTCCAGATTTTGGAATGGGGGAGAACAGGATTTATTTTAACGCTGGGTTCAAATCTTTTGATATCACCAGGTGGTCTGCCAGCAACTCAGAATGGTACGAATGGGTGGAGAGAAGTCGCAAAATGATGAGGAGATCAACCATTAGCAGCAAGGTCATGGAATGGATTTGCTTTACTCTTACAGAGGCTTCAAAGGACCAGAAAAGAGTGGTTAGGAGATGGAAATTCTCAGAGCAGGACTCAGAGCACTTTTGCACCAGGAAATTTAATGAGCATGGGAGATACATGAGCATTCTGTCCTTGAATGGTGGAGGAAGATCAGTACTTATTATTCCTGAACCAATCTTAAATGCAGGTTGGAAAGAGATAGCATTTAAGATCAACAAATTTATTAAATGCTCCAAAAAAGTAGCATTGGCTGCTCCCCCGAGATTAACTGAGGCCAACTACCCGTATGCGAAGGCTGTACAAGATAGTAAATGGCAGACTAAGAGTCTTCGTAAAGCAGAGGTGACTAGTAACAGTGGAAACATTGTCATCTCTGAAGCTGCTGAAGGACAAGAGAAAGGGCTTCTGAAGAGATGTTTAGTGGGGTGTTTTGGAGAAGAGGCTAAGGAAAGACCCACACTTGCCGATATAAGAAGGTGGTCAACTTCAACTTGGAAAAATGTTTTGGGGGTGAACATCTATGAGATGTACGGGGATATGTTCTTATTCGAATTCCCTAATAGATACATGGCGGAGAGGACCATTCATGGGCAATGGTTTTGGAAAAAGCTCAGGTTGCAATTAGAATGGTGGAATCCTATGGCGGGGAGTATTTCAAACTCCGTTGAAATCAAGGAAACCTGGATTAAAGCGGTCGGAATTCCTCTTTATCTGTGGTCGCAGAAAATTTTTCAAGAAATAGGGGAGTTGTGTGGAGGATGGATGGCAACAGAAGAAGAAACAGAGCTCAAGAATCATCTAAAATGGGCCAGAATTCTGGTAAGGAACGATGGGAGGAATATGCCAAGAGAGGTGTCCATAACTCGTAATGGAATAACTCACCACATTACAATCTGGCCGGAAAGCAAGACAAGATACGAATTATCACCAGAATTAGCAGAAGGAGGCATCGGAGAAGAAGAAACAGAGCAAGAACCAGTTATTGCTTTTACCCATCCGGCAAATAGGGTTACCAACTGCGTTGAAGTACAAAAATCCCCTTTTTACAGGGATTTCAAAGACAGAGACCACGTGGGTGGTACTTCTTCTGCTGCTGAGGTTTTTTTGAAAACATATGCACGTGAGAAGCATGTGGTTGATTTAAATGAAATAACAGAAGTGGGCCAGCAGGTTGAGCCCAATAAGGAGGCAACTTTTAATAAATATTTTGGGCCAGACTTTGCAGGCCAAGTCATTTTTAATGACTTACAAGGCCTCAAGTCACAACATCTCTTCAGCGATCACTTTGTTGAAGTACTAGAACCTTATTCCATTCAAAAGCCGGAGCCTGCAAAGCTTCAAAGTGCAGAATATCAAGTAAATAATGCAGATATAACTGCGATAACAACAGAGGCTGATCTTGGGGGAACTTCTCAAGGTTTAAATGGGGCAATAGAATCTTTGGAGGAAAGAGAAGATGAGAGCAGGGATATGGAAGATCAAACTATGGAATTAGCCCAACAAAATTCAATCACAGCTATAGAAAATTGGGAAGTAGAATTGATAGGTTCCTGATTTCTGAGGAGTGGGATGACAGTTTTAGTAATATAAAACATATTCCCCTACAAAGATTAGCATCTGATCACATTCCACTAGCTTTAGAGGGGGGCACGTGGAACAGGAGCAAAAACTATTTCAAGTTTGAGAACTGGTGGCTAGGAACAACTGGTTTCAATGACAGAGTCCAAGAATGGTGGAGCTCTTTCAGTTTTTCAGGCATGCCTGACTATGTACTGGCTTGTAAATTAAAAGCTCTCAAATCAAAACTCAAGGACTGGAGCAGAAGTGAGACAGGAAATTTGGGTCATCAAAGGAAGAAGTTGTTAAGCCAAATGGCAGAACTGGATGAGGTGCTGGGAGACAGAGTTTTAACAGAGGAAGAAACTGTAAAGAAGGCAGCACTGTTCATGGAGTACGAGGAGTTGATAAAAAATGAGGAAATCTCATGGAGACAAAAATCTAGGGCCCTATGGTTGAAAGAAGGTGACAGGAACACAAAATTTTTTCACAAAGTGGCAAATGCACATAAAAGATTCAACAATATTGACCAACTGATGATCCAGGGAGAATTAACAGAGGAGCCAGCTAGAATAGAAGAGGAAATTATTGATTACTACCAGAAACTGTACAAAGAAACTACTCAGTGGAGACCTACATGCCATTATGACAATTGCCCAGTCTTATCTGAGGAGGATAAGGATTCTCTACAAGGTAGCTTTGATGAGAGTGAAGTGCTAAGGTGCTTGAAGTTGTGTGCAATAGATAAAGCACCTGGCCCGGATGGCTTTACTATGGGGTTCTTCATCAAGTGTTGGGAGATAGTGAAGCAGGACATCATGAATGCTTTTCATAACTTCTATGACAAAGAAGTCTTTGAAATAAGCTTCAATGCAACATTTATTGCTCTCATTCCCAAGAAGAAAGGTGCCAAGGAACTAAGGGATTTTAGGCTTATCAGCTTGATAGGTAGCATCTACAAATTGTTCTCCAAAGTTTTGATAGAGAGATTAAAAGGAGTGATCTCAAAATTGGTGGATTCTCAACAAATGGCTTTCATTAAAGGTAGACAGATCATGGATGTTGTCCTCGTAGCTAATGAAGCAGTTGACTCTAGGTTGAAACAACAGGAACTTGGTATTTTGTGCAAACTTGATATTGAAAAGGCTTATGACCATGTTAATTAGAGTTTCCTTCTGAGCTTGCTAGAAATGATGGGTTTTGGTCAAAAATGGATACACTGGATTAAATTCTGCATCTCTACTGCTAGCTTTTCAGTCCTTATAAATGGCTCTCCAGCGGGGTTTTTCAAAGCACAAATGGGACTCAGGCAAGGTGACCCTTTATCACCTTTTCTGTTTGTGATCGCTATGGAAGGCCTTAATAATATGATTAAAACAGCCAATCTGAATGGATGGATAAAAGGCTTTAATGTAGCTAGAATTGGCAATGACAGATTAAAGGTGACTCATTTACAATATGCTAATGATACTCTCATATTCTGTGATGCTGAAGAGGATCAATTGAGATATCTTAGGGTGATTCTGGTTCTTTTTGAAGGAATATCTGGCTTGCATATCAATTGGAGGAAAAGTTTCCTTTACCCTATTAATGAAGTTGCAAACATGGACCTGTTAGCTGCTGTTCTGGGTGGTGAAGTAGGCACCTTACCAACAATATATCTTGGAATGCCTTTAGGAGCCAAATCTAAGTCAGTAGAAATTTGGAACAATGTCATTGAGAAGTGTGAAAAGAAATTGGCCAGGTGGAAGACCCAATATCTGTCTATGGGTGGCAGATTGACTCTTATCAACTCAGTACTTAATGCACTTCCAACATACATGATGTCCTTGTTCCCCATCCCAACAGGAGTCATCAATAGGTTGGATAGCATCAGGAGGAATTTCTTATGGCATGGGAACAAAGAAAAGAAAGGTTACCACTTGGTTAAGTGGAAAACAATCACTTTTGGCAAGAATCTTGGAGGGTTAGGGATCAAGAACTTGAAGATTCTGAAGCTCTTAGAATGAAATGGTTGTGGAAGTTCACCAATGAGAATCAACTCCTTTGGGGGAATATTATTAAAGCAAAGTATGAACAGGAAGACAAATGGATGACTAAGGAGGTCACTACACCATTTGGGGTTAGCCTATGGAGATCCATTAGAACACTGTGGAGTGAATTGAGGGATAATTCAAAGATCAAAGTGTTTGATGGGAGTAAAACTAGCTTTTGGAAGGACAATTGGCATGAAGTTGGCAGATTAGACGTGGTCTTCCCAGATATCTTCCATATAGTTCTAAACCAGCAAAGGACTATAGCAGAGATGTGGACACCTCAAGGATGGAACATCATTTTTAGAAGACATATCAATGACTGGGAAGTGCAAAGAGTGGTTGAATTCTTTAGTACACTAGAGCAGTTTAGTGGACTACAGAGGGGTGAAGATGTATTATGGTGGCAAGGCAGCAGTAAGGGTTTATTCAAAGTTAATGCAGCTTACAAGTTGATGAATCAATCCAATCAGCAGATAGCCAACTGGCCTTGGAAACACATCTGGAAAACAAAAATTCCTCACAAAGTTGCCTGTTTTGTATGGCTACTGGCTAAAGAAGCAGCTCTTACACAAGATAATTTGATGAAAAGAGGTTTCATTTTATGTTCCAGATGCTTTATGTGTGGGGAAACATCAGAGACAGTTAACCATCTTTTCCTTCACTGTAAGATAACAGCTCATCTATGGAGAATTATTCTTAATCTCAAAGGCATTTCCTGGACCATGCCTGGGAAGGTTACAGATGCTCTTAAAAGCTGGGAGGAAACAGGCTTACAGGCAAAGGACAGGACTAGATGGAGAATTGTCCCTGCTTGCATTTGGTGGACAATCTGGAAGGAGAGAAACTCCAGATGTTTTGAGAATGTGGAGAATGGGGTGCAGAAGATCAAGTTAAGCTTTATTTTGCTGTTGTGTTTTTGGTGCAATCAGATCTACTCTAATGATACTGTCACTATAATTGATGTTTTAGATACAATATAGAGAGAGGGCAGTAAAAGTTACTTTCTTGTAAAGATGGTTTCAGTACTACCTAAGTACTATTTGCTGCATATGAAATATAGAAAAAGTTACCAGTTTCAAAAAAAAAAAAATATATATACTAGAACTAGTCAATTTGCCCTGAAGCAAATAAGCGGTCCACATGTACTTTTCACCTTAATAATATACACTTGCAGCCAAATATCATAAAAGATACACTAAATGGTAAGGTCAAAAACAACTTAAAAAGCCAATAGCAAGGATAATCAGTAATGAGCACTAAATAATAGGGGGTAGTGAAAGATCCTACAGACGCATCGAATCATCATTTCTCACCTAACCAATCTCATTGTTCCTCTATTAACTCAAAATTGGTGTTTCAACAACATCCCACTATCCTTTTCCCAGGGTAAGTACATTCTGTTAGGGAACACAACTAACGTATCTTATGTTCCCTGTATGAATTCTCACTGTATAACATAATAATACTTTTACCAAGCACCAATAGGACAAGTATGTTTCACATAAGTCACCTGATGGTCATGAAAAAGTTAAGGGAACAGAAGCATCTATTATAAAAGCAATTATCTACACCAAGACTATGAGGTTGTTTCCAATAGACCCTCAGGTCAAGAACAGCAATTCTAAGCAGTCCAGAAAAAAAAAACGAAAAATGAAGAAGCCATGGCAAAATACTATATAAAGCATGACAAAGCAGTCGGAAAAAGGAACAATAACTAGCACAAAATAATACGATAATCTACGGCAAGACTGCTAGCTATTAATATGACAGAAGGGGGTAAAAAAAACACTTACAAAAGGGACCCAGTCAGAAGTCCTCCTCTTTAGATGCAAAACATTGAACTCAGCCACAACTCCAATCTTATTCCACCTTATTCTATGCAACTCAGTCAAAATACTCGCTCTATACTTAGACGAAAACTTCATAGCCTTAAACTTCCCACGGCCATCAGTCCTCACACTTATAGTAAACTCATTGGAACTCTCATCCCTCCCAATAATAGGTGCAGCACCATCATAATCACTCCCAACATCATACGAATTAGTCACTGATAATGTACCCGGATCAAGTGTAATCAAAGCGAAATTTGATATGCAGAAAATCCTTTTGTATCGACCACGCCACGAGTGTTTAATAACCATGTAACGAGCCAAGTATTCGGGCTCTTCGGATGTGGATTGAGAAGAAGGCTGTTGTTGTGCGTTGTGACGTGTAATGGAATCCATTTGAGGAAGATATTGAAGAGAGTAAGGCTGTGGTGGATTAGGACGCAGGAAATACCATATTCCTGAACCACCGCTCGGCCCTGCCGATGACGGTCTTTGCCGTGACTGATTGGCACCCAGCCTTCAAATTTAAAAAATTATTTTGTCAAGCAACTCCAACAATCAAAATCCAAAATATATCATGACAATTAAGGTATATATGTGCCCTTAGGACAAATTACAAAATCCCATTCGGAAAACCCTATCACTCGTCAATTAGGAAAGATGGGAAACCTTGACAAATAAATAATGTGAAATCACTGTTGACCCAGCTAGTGGAAAATCTGGTACTTAATCCCCAACTTTGTCTCTCTTCACTGATATATACAGCAGATCATATAGAATAGAACAGAAGAGACACACCTGATATGTCTAAAGCCGGTTGATCGATAATGGGCTAATTGGTCATTGACAGCCTTGATTATGTTATGCTTAAGCAGTAAGCACTTCGTTTCGCACCAAAACATTCATTGTTTGCGCATTGCTCCCTCCTATTTCACTAAATTTCACTATTCTCCTCTCTATTACTTTACTTTACTACTATATAGAAGCATGGGTTAAACCTATGCTTCGTCGTGAGTCACGGACCAACAACAACAACATACCCAGTTAAATCCCACAATGAGAGGTCTGGGGAGGATAAAATGTACGCAGACTTTACCCCCACCTTAAAAGGTAGGGAGGCTGTTTCCGAAAGACCCTCGGCTCAGAAGAAAACAAGGAAAACAAGGGAAAAGAGTCAGATACGGACAGGTAAATCAAAACCATGTAAAAATGAGAAATAGCAAGAGCAACGAAGTTATGATAAAACAGCAGAGATAGACAAGACCAACACATAGAAGCAGGATAAAAATACTCCTAATACGATAAAGGAAACCTCCCGGCCCCTCACTAGCCCTCTACCCTGATACTCAACCTCCACACCCTCCTATCACCGGTCATGTCCTCGGTAAGCTGGAGTAACGCCATGTCCTGCCGAATCATCTCTCCCCAGGCCTTCTTTGGCCTACCCATCCCTCTCTTCAGGCCCACCACTGACATCCTCTCACACCTCCTCACTGGCGCATTAGCGCATCTCCGCTACACATGGTCAAACCACCTCAACCTCCCTTCCCGCATCTTATCCACCACAGGAGCCACACCCACCTTATCCCAGATCACTTCATTCTGAATCCTATCTCTCCTGGTATGCCCGCACATCCATCTCAGCTACCTTCATCTTCTGGACATGCGGCCAAAAAAAAAAAAAAATGGGCCCCATACTAAGAACACCAAGCAATATTAACAAAAGGGGGAAAACAAGTGGACCCCACCATCTCCAAACTCATGTGAAAACAAAATTGGACCCCATATTAAAAAAACAAAAAATGTCAAAAAAAAAAACGTGCCCCCCATGTTAAAAGCCAAACAATGTTCAAGTAATTCCCAAAGTATCCTCATTAAGTCAATAATGGTGGATTCATTGCCACATGCGTATCAACCCATTAGTGGGAGCAAATGAAATTATTGTACAACAAAAAATATGGACTCCATGTTATTGCTTTTCTTCAAAAAGTTAAGTAGTCAAACCATATATTTTCTATTCTGCCATGTCATTTATTTGATATGTTTACTAAAATAAATATACTTAAAATATTTATATTTTAAAATAAGATAGAATTTAATTACTTTTTCATTTTTATTCTTACTCTAATAATTATGAAAAGAGATTAATGTCATAAAAGAAAAAATAATATTAAATGGAGATCAAATAATTAATAAGGTAAATTAGTCAAATTCTAATTCTAATTGACGTTTCCTTAAAAAACCGTGCAAAAGACAACATGACAAGTAAAATGAGCTAAACCAAGAATATTTACCAAAAATTAAAAAATAGTAGTTCTTCGTTTAAATAGAAAATCAAATTTCTACTTTGTTTCGTTTTAAACATGTAAGATTAATTTAATAATTTGAATTAGAATTATCCAAATCAAAATTTGATAAAAATAATATGTATTGTTTAGATCCAATATACATACATTAACAATAGAATATTTTACACCTTTAAATTAATCGAATTAAAATTGAAAGTATCAATTAATGCTTAAATATTGCTATTGTTTTATCCCAAAGAGAGGAAAATAGTTTCCTTTCAAACAAGTCTTCTCTTTTAAAAAGTATTAATAAGTTTTTTCCAACTTTGTATTCGTAGCAAACACTAATATAATAAAGTTTTGGATACGGAGCACAAACTACAATGCTATATTAATCGTGTTTTGAACATAGTCTATATATATATGCATAAAAACAGTGTCAACTTATGTATGTTTATTAGCAATATAATATATATATATATATATATATATATATATATTATCACTACTCAAACACAACTACATACATATAGATACACTATAATCCAAAGTGTTAGGCATGCGCATGGCATACACCGTCTAGTACTTGCAAATAGTTGGCAGCCCAAGTACTTTGACGAAAATGAAGTATACTAGAACTAGTGAATCCACATGATCTTGTTGTACATAACTAGGCACACTTTCATGTGTATACACATACAAGTATAAATTGTTTCTAAACTCTCCATATCATCAATATTATTATTTATCTATGCACTTCCCTAATTTCTAAAAACGAATTGAAATCATATTTAACAGAATAGACTTTAAACGAAAAAAGAACCAAACTTAATTTTGTCCAAACTTAATTTTGTTAAATCTTTGAAATAGAAGTATGATATAATGTGCAACTTATAGGAAAGGCTAAAGACATGGTAAAAATCGGCATCATAAAGCTTGACCTCTAACTTCTTCAATACGAAAAACTTTTTTTTATGCTCATTAGGGAGTTTGTCTCTGTATTACATCTCGGCCCTAATCCAATTGTTATTTCAAATTCCATTGGGCTCCTCATAACTTTTTATATAAATATTATTAACTCTCATAAACTCTCTGTGAAATTTGGTCAAATACGACGCGGAATGCATAGTTCATATAAGAATAAATCGCAGAGCAAGAACAACAAATTGTGTATGTATTCGTCAAAATGCTCTGAGCCTTCAGATGGATACACGTGGCAGAGAATGTTAAAATCGAGACAAGCCTGGGGATCCAGAACTGCGCCTGAGAAGTCGGAACAATATGCAAATGAGCTTCCAGTTACGAAGGTCTCAGACTTCGTTTCGGACATATACAACATATCACAAGCCGAACAGTTATCTCACACGTCTGGTAGACGACAGTTGAGGATAACCCCTTATTGCTATATTCAGGAGATCACGATCTATCCCACTTCAGAGTCCGCAATCTTCACTCTAGTAATAACTACTGCCTGCATATGGTTAGGGGAGTTAGTGAGCTAGGTCAACCCTATATTTATCCCTAAATATCATAATTTGCACTGCATCTAATCTCTCAGCTGATTAAATTTTATTTACTGTTGTTCATTGCGACCTCATTACTGTTTACGGGCATTCATTTTCATCATTCGAGCAATCTGTTTAACGTTCCAGGAGATCAAATAAGATTTCTCTCTTTTTATTCAATTATTTTGATTATTTATTATTATTTTGCCTAGTCTTAATTATTATTCGTTGCTTCAAACCTAACATCAAAGATTTACAGAATAAATGGATTAACTTCGTTGCTATGGACCTCTTTCAAATAAATTCAATTGATTTTCCTAATAAATGAATTTTGGGCTAAACAGTTTGGCGTCCACCGTGGGGCCTTAGCAAAATCAATTATCCCAAGTTATTTTAATCCTTCTTTGATTTTATGTCTGCAGGCAAAACTATGGCTGACAAACCATATTTGGTTGCTCTCCAAATCGCGGCTAAGGCACGTGATACTGATGAACTCCCAAATTCTAACAAAACCTTAAACAAGGACGACCTTGTGGACATAGACGGAGTCTCTGATGACGACACATAACTGGTGAAAAGCGACGACCGGAGTTAATATGACCTTTGCGGCAATGGAGCACCCATCACTGAGTAACACGTGGGGATGCCCAGCGGCTAAATCTCGCAGAAAAGTGGTAAGGGGAGTGCACAGCCTGCAATGAAGGAGTTCGTGATTTGGTAACATGCTATGAACACAAAAATAGATAGTATGGCGTCCTCTTTGGCCGCCGACGTGGGACCTCTTTCGCAGCCAAGGACGACTTCAGCCACAGGTATGCCAAACCTTGTGCCGGGAAGTTCAGGTGTAGATGATGTCCCCAGAAACAAGGAGCCCCAGGTAACTCGAGAGCTGGAGCAGAGGTCCAAGGGAGATATCCGGTATTGATTGTCACCAACTCACCGTTCGTCATGATAGAACGAATAGTGAAATGTTTGGACAAACATGATAACCAAATTGGTCAGATTCTCGGAGGCAAGGACAATGACATGCCGATATATTCACAGCATCTCTATAAATCAAGCGCGGTGCCCGCGCTGATTCCTAAGAAATTAAGGATGCTAGTTTTGGCCAAGTATGATGGAACCACAGATCCCAGAGATCACATCATGGCATATACCACTAGGATAAAAGGCAATAACTTCTCCCATGAACAAACTGAGTTGCTAGTCAAAAAAATTGGGGAAACCCTCACTAGAGGAGCATTTTCATGGATTCACTTCTACCACATTATTTCATCGGATCATTCGCAGAGTTTGCAGATGCCTTCATGAAGGCACATATTGGGGCTTAACGAGTGAAGAAATGAATAGAAGATATCTTTGCAATCAAACAGGACCAGATGGCTAGCTACGCGGGTGTGGACACATTTCAGAAGAAGGATGTAACTACCCAGAGTTCCGGACAACTGGGCAGCAATAGCCTTCACCGATAACCTTAATATTAAGAGTTCGGAAGCAAGTCAAAAACTCAAACAAAGTTTGAGAGAATTTCCTCCTACTACTTGGAACAACATATACAACTGGTACAGTGCAAATCTTAAGGTTGAAGAAGCTCACTTCAACGGCCATTATATCCGGCAGGACTGCCAATCAATATAAAACATAGAAAATTGATAATATTCATATTGAACGTCATCATATCCAAGGCATGTAAGGGTAATTGAGCAATGCTTTATGATTGAAAACTTTGGGTGACAAGGTCAAACAGTTGAAAGAAATTAGATCAGAACCCGAAAAGAGAAATCAGCCATACTGGTGTGACTAACATAAAGATGTCACGCCCCAAAATCCAGCCTAGACATGACCGACATCCGACGTCATGAACAACATCGGAAGAACCTCAAAGATGCACAATGACACTTGAACCGCCAGGTTCAATAATCACCTCCAACAGTTTATAAAATAAATTTAACCAAGTCATGATGTAAGAATAAAATCAGCGGAAGTCTTTATAATTTAAATAATTCAACCTAAAACATGATAGTATGCCCGAAAGAGTTAAATAACAACTCTTCTTCTACCCACATTCGAATGTATACTAAGGAGCTTCTAAGAATAAGGAATAAATGTCTAACTCATCGGGACGCAGCCCAGAAACTAATATAAATAAATGGAATCAATAAATGGGGTGTCCCACGAACAAGCATGTGGGCTCACCAAATCAGCAGCATCAGCAAGTTCTCCTAAACGTTCTGAATGTCACGAAGCTGCTCTTCTTTGTTACCTAACTGAGTACCAAGTACTCAGTGAATGCCTCGAGAACAACAAGTCATATGAAAATAAAGTGTAATAACAGATAAAGAAATCAGTTCTGAGGATAGTGTGACACAACATGGAAACAATTATTCAGCTTGTTTATCTCAATGAAAGACAATTATCAAAACAGGTTATAAAGTCCTTGTCAAGTTCCAACCTCTAAATATGCCATTTAGGTTGATCATGATTATTAACAACAGTTCCATTAAAAGATAGGAATATCACACTTGCCAATACAGGCCCAAAAATCAATCTTAACGAAGGGATGACCTTTGAGGTTCCCTAATCATAGCAGTGCATCACACTGGAATATGAAATTCAACGGTGGCTATCCTTCCTCTCGAATAGCTAGGCATAATCACACCCCAGGTAGCGAAACCGGAAGTAGCCACTCTTCTTCCCGAATGGCTAGGCATTATCACACTAGGATCTATAGTGGCTACCCTTCCTCCCGAGTAGTTAGGCAAAACACAACAACCAGTTTTCATAGCATAGAAGCAAAGTCATAATTCATTTGTAATGTAGTCACATCATCAATTGTCATTAAGGTTCATTATGCCATATTAAAAGAATAAGTCATTCCAATCAATGTTTTGAAAACGTTTAACTTCTTTACGAATGATTTCCATGTCCTAATTCATCAATGAGAATATCATTACCAACCCTTAACCATCATTATTAAGCATCTCTTATAGAGGAAAACGTTTATAATATCATATACATATATAGGGTTTGTTACAATCTAGGGTTAATGTGGGTTTGTCCCCTCACGTACATTAACCACCATTTAGACATGAATTAGAGTTCAAGAAACATGAAAAGATTACTTTTCTTTTCATTCATTAAAGAACCTTGAATGAAATTTATACTTCCAACAATAGTTTCAAAAAGTGATTTTCATCCAAAATAAGTTTTCAAAAGAGAGACATACCTTAATATGTTAAACGAAGTTTAACAATTCACTTTTCCAATGAAGAACAACCAAAACCCTAGCTTGAGTCACTTTGAGAAGGATTACTTTGCAAACCCTAGGTTTTTGTTACAAGAATTATGTTAAGAATCATGGGTTTGATGCTAGGATTGATTAATAATGATAAAGACGTTCTTACCTTTGAGTTGAAGACTTGGAGGAATGGTTTACGTTCTTAGGGTGTTTCAGAAAGTGGAGGAATAAACAAAATAATTGCCTTATTTATATTTTCTGGTGAAAATGGGCCAAAGGACGCCCTCGAAGGACGGGCTGTCCTTCGTGTTACAGACCATCCTTTGGACCGTCCTTTAGTGGAAATTTCCAGAGAGTTCTGGTGATTTTTTAGGCGTGACGGTGCAGTGTTACAGTCCATAACGTCTCACCGTAACACAGGCCAAATTCCAGAATGTTTTGCGTCCAGACAGGTTTAAGTAAAACGGGCATAACGTTTTGTACGTAACTTTTGTTGGGCTGGGCAACCTATTGTCGGAAAGATATTTCAAAGATCTACAACTTTTAGCAAGGAAGTTTTTCCATATTCTCAACGTATTTTCATGAAAATTGCCCAGAAGCAGACCTACCAAAACTTAGGTGAGATTAAGAGCCCTTAAGAACTTCACTAGTTGGTTTGACTTCAAAACAACTACCTTCCACCCGAATTCATCAAGAATGGATTCATATTGATAAAATATCATCTTAACACTAGATTTTTACGCATTCACACCTAGTTCAAGTTTACGGGGTGTTGCAAACGACCAAATACATACTACAAAAAATTGTTGAAAACTGCAGCTAGAGATAGCCCGTCTCCTGATCTTAGGTTACATCCGAGCATTTCTCAACAATAAGGGAAAACAGGTGTTTGCAAGAAACCAGACTGACACTAAACCTAGTAAGATGCCAGTGTTATTATAAGAGTAGCCGAGGTCAACGGAATCTCCACACACAAATATGTCAAGGTCTTACTCACCCAGACCAAGAGATACTGCGATACATAGTTGAAATAGGTAATACGCACGAGTTTGAAGAATTCCTGAAAGCATAGCTCTAATTGCACGATTTAGAGTATGAAAGAAGTGAGACAATCCTAGATGTCTTGGTGGTCAACTGTTTACATGTGTGGCACGCACACACACATAAAGGTGACCTCACTGGACACGGTTTCATAGACTCCCTAAGACACTTGAACCTAGGCTCTGATATCAAGCTTTGTCAAGCCTCGAACCATGGCCTGGGGTCGATACGACACTCGATGCTTGACTGCATGTAACCGAGCGAACCACATGGCTTTTTTAATCAACATGGGACATGTACTGACGCGGAATGTGGTTTTAAAACATGAAAGTAACAGTAAAACATGTGATATCATAATAATACTGAAAAATACTTTCTTAATCATTAGTGTGGAAAATAGTCTGAAGACATAATAAGTACTGAGCGAACACTGGCTATACGACTCTGAACATCTGACATGACATGCTAGACCAGTTTATGAAACCTCTAAACAGGAATCTGAATCATAAATTGTTTACCGGGACAAGGCCCCGGACATACCTCTACTAGCTAACATGACATGGACATAAATAAAGATAAATAAATAGGGCTCACCAATAGTTGATATGAAGATTCCTAGCGACCAGATCCGCCGTTCTATAAATAAATGCCTACATCGTGAAATGCAGGCTCCGGGCAAAAGGGATGTAAGTACGTTTGAATTTTTTACTTGTATGTAAAGCAACCGATATGTAACCACCACGTGAGCAAATGGCGTCTGATTTCTACCCGATCAGTTAAGCCATCTTATACCTTGCTGAGGTACATGACATGAACATGACATGAACGGATCCATAAAATATCCCGCAATGGGAAACATAAAGGAACCATCATAACTGGGCGGAGCGATCCTTATCCTACGCAAGCATATGTAGTTTCAAGTATTAAACCTTCTCGGTAATCTGTACAACTCTCAAAAACATGAACATGAATATAGATGGCATCTTATCCCATGAGTTTTCATAACATGATTCATAATAGAATTCATAACAAGTATAAATAATATAGTTTTCACGAGACATGAGATTCATGGAGAATTCATGGAATATAACAGTAATAGTTCATATACGTATTCATAATACATGCTTGAAACTCATGGAAATCAAGATATGAGTATTCATGGATTAGGTGATGAGTTTATTATACTCCGAATGATGTACATGAACGAAATACGAAGTTCGTTATTTAGACTATTAGCACTTTTAAGCTTTTCATGAAGTTAGGGTTTAATATTCATAAGGATGGGAAATTCGTGGAAGACATGAACGAACGTGGCATGGGGAGAATCATAATCATTCCCACACGTAGAGAGTTATCCATACATACCTTAATTGCTCCTAAACTCGAAGAAAAACCAATCTTCGGAGGAGAAACCCAAAAACCTTCACTTGAACCTTCTTGAAAACCCTAGGTTGGTAACATAGGATTTCACTTAGAATTCGTGTATAATCATTAAAATTGACTTAGGAATACATGGGAGAGACTTCCCTTGATGTATGAGGATGAGAAGAAGAGTGAATGGTCGTTCTAGGGCCTGAGGATGTGAAGAATGAAGTGAAAAAGCCAAATACAAAGTTTTAAAGTTGTTGTCGGACCTGTTTTACGCCTATTTTAGGCCCATTTTACGGCCCGTAAATCAGATTTAAGGCCCGCAAAAATCTACCACAAATCTGTAACAGTGTGTGTGATTTTTGGGCAGAATTTAAGGCCCAGAAAAGTTTTTATGGCCCAGATTCAAGCCCCGTAAGTCCGCAAAATAATGTTTAGTAAAACATATATAACTTTTTGTACAGATGTCTGTTTAGGCTCCACCATATATGGATGGAAAGGTATTTCAAAAGGATACACCTTTGATGTTTTAAGTTTTCTCAAATTCCTTGAAAATGTTTCCGAATACTCCCTTCAAGTGAGTCCTGGTGAAAACTCACTTGAAAACATGCTCCGTATAGTAGCTTCCGACTTTACTTTGCCCAAAGACTCTTTTTATACCTTTCATAGGTTTCAAAACACTTCCCATATTGGTTCCATTATATCCCCATCTTGCGAGTCAACCTTAGCCCCAAAGGCACGAGGTGTTACATGATATAAATGTGACTAACTCTGAAATTTTTACAGAAATTTCGGCAAAGTTTCCTCTATAATTAGGACTATCCCAACATTTCTCAAACATCTGCCAGCTATCCAAAGCATCAACACAAGCCGTACAGGGCATTACAATACATATAACATGCATAACAGGGTAACTAAAACATAAACGCGATTGATGGAAACACGTGGTCACTGAACTGACATGAATACTTAACTGAATGAATATTGGACTGAATAAATACTGAACTGACTGACTGAATACTGGGAAACATGGAGATTATAGCATGAGGTCTAAATGTAAAGGTTAGTTACCTTCAACATATTTTGCTTGCTCTTCAAAAAAATGCGGATACTTGAACTTCATGTCCTCTTCGGCTTCCCACGTAGCCTCTTCAACTTTCTGATTTCTCCATAGCACTTTCATTGAAGAAACTTCCTTAGTTCTCAACATGTGAACTTGACGATGAAGAATAGCATTGGAATTCTTCCTAAGACAGGCTATCTTTAACCCCCTATGATCTCTGTAGGGACAACAAGAGACGGGTTCCCTATGAATTTCTTCAACATAGACATATGAAACACTGGGTTACAACAACCAATTCTTGTGGCAACTCTAACTCATAAGCTACTTGATCGATCCTTCGTAGGATCCTGTATGGCCCAATATTATAACGACGCTTTTCATAGGTGAAACTTTCAGAAACACCCAATCATCAATCTGAAACTCGAAGTCTTTATGTCGCACGTCCGAATAGGACTTTTTGTGGCTCTAAGCCATTTTCAAACGCTCCTGAATCAATTTGACTTTCCCTATAGCATGGTGGACTAACTCTTGTCCTAACAACTTGTTACAGTCTATGCGTCCACTAAATAATGTATGAGGGACCCGGTTGTGTACTAGTTCCCTTATGCAATGCAGTAAGTAAAGAAGACACTGTTTTTACTATGGAAAACTCCTTGCTCAAGGGATTAAAAACCACAACCTACCCTAGTAGGATCTCAACTCCACTACACGAGCAGCTTCAGATTACAACCTATCATAAGCTAGGAACTAACTCCTATAATCCCTCAACCCTTACAATGGTGGCAACCTAGGAACTAACTTCAGTAGTCCCTCAACCTTTGCAATACACCGATTACAAATACCTCCACTTGACTAAATCTAGCCAAGGAAACTAACGTTGACTATGTCACGACCCGATCCGAGAGCCAAGATGGGCACCCGAAGCTAACCTACTGAGCACCACATGACATACATGCATCTCATAATCATGCCTGAGTGGGCCATAATGCTAACTAATAGATGTCATAAACTGTAAGGGACATATGCCAAGAGATATATGCATATATACGTCATCAAACTATGCCCATATATACAAGTCGACAAGGCTATCCAAAAGATATAACGAAATATGGACCGAGGAGGTCATAGGACAACTAACTATACACATATGTCTGAGCCTCTACATAGAGTGCATAACATAATAAGGATGGGACAGGACCTCGCCATACCCATATGTACACAAAAGAATCATACCAAAATGATTTGCAACTTCGGAACAAGTGGAGTGCTCTCGTACCAACGCTGAGATGACTGCCTAAGGATCTGTACTGTCTCCCTATCTACCTGTGGGCATGAACGCAGCGTCCACAATAAAAGGACGTCAGTAAGAATAATGTACCGAGTATGTAAGGCATGGAAAACAGCATATAAAGATATGAAGGTAACATAAGATAAGAGAATTAACCTGTACATCTGATTGCCTCTTGAGGCTGATATCATGCATGCCTTCCTTTTAAATTTTTTTCTTTATACATAAATATATATCATAATACCATACCCGGCCATATAGGCTAGGTATCATTCATACCCAGCTATGATAGGCTCGGTGTCATCTGTACCCGGCCATGATAGGCTCGGTGTTATCCGTACCCAACTGCAGTGGCATGCACAATAGGTGTCGTACCCGGCCGACTATATCTCGGCTCGGTGTAAGAAAATAGCTACATATATATATAAAGCATGCATGAGAGCCCAAAAGAAAAGCTATAACTCTATCGGAGTGACGTAAGGTCAGTAAACCTCCGATTACCACTATGGATCTATCATCATAAACATATCTCACCTTGAAAGAACAATAACCATAAGATGAGATAAACGTCAATGAATAAGATCAATAACCATATGATAAGGATCAATAATCATGAGACAAATGTCAATCACTATCATAAGAACATCATGAACCATAAGCATCAAGTATTTCTAGAAATGGAGTCATTATAAATGTTATTTGTGTGGGTTTGTATCAATATGATCATGCCGTAAGAAAAGAAAGGTACAGCCTTAACATACCTCGTCATCTACTTAACTACTCAACGTCTATCCTCCCGAGCTTGAAAATCTACCTTCAAGATAATTCATACTAAGGTTAAGTCGTTGAAGCACTTATAAGATCAAACTAAACTATTAGATAAGCTAACGAAATTTGGGCAGCATTTCCCCTCTTTCACCTACTTCCATAAAACTCCAAAACAACTCCCAAACATCAATAACAATATCAACAATATCATATCCAAGAGATTACCTTCAAACTAGACTCAAATCCATCCAAACTTCTTTTCAAATTCAATCTATAGCCATCAACTACAACACACACTTATGACTTCTTCTCCATAACTCTTTCCACTTACAAGATTTGCTTAACCTTCAAATCAACTCAACATAAGAAATAAGATGAATAACATACCTTATACTTGAAGAACTTTAGCCACACCAACTTACTCCAAAGCTTATTCACCACAACTTCATCTAGAAGCAAGAATCACCACTTTCTATGAACTAGTTGAGGATTTTAGAGTTTGATCCTTTCTTGATTTGATTTGGGGTGTTTATGGATATTAAAGGGAGCTTAGACAGACATTATAGATTTATTTTGGTGAATAAATGAGGCCTAGGTTGTGGAAAAATCTATTTATAGGCTAGGAAAAAAAATCCACCGACTTCCAATTTTTGGGAAATTTCGGGCAAAGTACGACCAAAAAGTACTGGCCGTACTTCAAAGTACGTCCAATACTGTTCATCCCATACTTGGAGATAAAAATTTTCAACTTTCTGGAAATTTCGGGTAAGGTACATTTAAAATGCACGAGACGTACATTTTTGTACGGGCCGCATTTTATCTTGTACTTCTCAGTCTCTCAGTTCCATTGGAAAGAAGACTCGCTAAACTTGAATTTACATAGGTTATGTATTACATAACTCCTCATATTCTAGGAGATATACCTCTCTCAAGTTGGACAAAATATTCTTGTCAAAATTCTGCCAAGTTTTCCCAAATTTTCGACAGACTTAATTTCTTCAATTCGCTTGATCCCAAAACCTTTAGACACTTGCTTAACAGTTATTAAAAGTATTCCTTAATCTTATAAGGGTCCTATAACCTCTCCGGGTTTACGTTAGTTTACTTACGACGCAAATGACATGAATTTTTTTGAGATGTAACATCCTTCCCCCTTAGGAACATTCGTCCTCGAATGTTAGACTCTTAGGGGTCTTTAAAAAAAAATTGGCAGAGTTTCCCCTATAACTGCACTATTACCAATCTGTTACAACAACCCGAAATACACAATGCCACACAGGACCAGAACAAGCAATAAAAATAATGGCCTCACACGACTAGTAATTATAAGAAATGAAATAATACGCACTTGAAGACAATGGTGTCTCTGTCTGGACTTCCTCTGGAAGTGGAAATAAGAGCGGATACCTAGATCTCATATCTTCTTCAGCTTCTCAAGTCATCTCTTCCATATTCTTGTTCCTCCAAAGGACTTTAACTGAAGCTACATATTCAGTCCTTAACCTCCGAACCTGTCTTTCTAGAATAGCAATGGGGACCTCCTCATACGATAGTTTCTCGTTGACCTGAACATCATCAACAGGTATGATTCTAGAAGGGTCTCCAATACACTTACGAAGCATCGATAAATGAAAGACTGGATAGACTGACTCTAAGTCCGATGGTAGGTCTAATTCATAAGCCACCTGGCCCACTCTACGTACAATCATGTAAGGTCAAATATACCGAGGACTAAGTTTACCCCTCGCACCAAATCTCATAAAGCTTTTCATAGGCGACACTTTTAAGAATACCCTGTCATCAACATGGAACTCTAAGTCTCGTTGACAATTATCTGCATAAGACTTCTGACGACTCTGAGCTGCCAACAATCGATCCCGAATAGACTTTTTCCACTGCTTGCTGAATCTGATCTAGCCCTACTAACTTAGTCTCCTCCACATCGAACCATCCAATAGGTGACCTACACTTTCGTCCATATAAAGCTTCATACGGGGCCATCTGGATATTGGAATGACAACTGTTATTGTACGCGAACTCAATAGGCGGCAAGTGATCATCCCAACTACCTCCAAAGTCTATCACATATGCCCGTAACATATCCTCAAGGGTCTGAATAGTACGCTCAGCCTGCCGTCTGTCTGGGGGTGGAATGCGATGCTAAGACTCACCTAAGTCCCCAAACCCTTGTAAAAGGACTTCCAAAAGTTAACTGTAAATCGCGCACCCCTGTCGGAGATGATGGATACCGGAATACCATGGCGTCGTATTATCTCCTTGATATAGAGCCTCGTATAATCCTCGACTAAGTAAGTAGTCTTGACAGGCAGAAAATGGGTTGATTTTGTAAGTCTATCAATAATCACCCGTATGGAATCAAACTTACGCTGAGAACGGGGAAAGCCTGTAATGAAATCCATATTTATTGCTTCCCATTTCCATGTTAGAATCTCGATAACCTGCAATTATCCATCGGGCTTCTGATGACAATCTTCACCTGCTGGCAATAGGGACACTGGGCTACGAACTCTGCTATGTCTTTCTTCATTCCGTCCCACCTGTAAAATTTTTTAATATCATGATACATCTTTGTTGTCCCTGGATGAATAGAATAACAAGAGTAATGAGCCTCTCCCATAATCTGACGACGTAGCCCTGCCACATCTGGAACACATAGTCTGCCTTGATATCTGAGAACTCCATCTTCAGTAATCTCAAATGGTGACTTTTTCTTCTAAGGAGTTGTGTCTCTATAATAAACTAACATAGGATCCTTGTACTAGCGCTCCTTAATCTCGGCTACTAAAGATGAGACCGCTGAGTCCTGAATAGTAACCCCTATATCTCCCGAGTCCAACAATCGAACTCTTAGGCTGGCTAACTGTTCAAGCTCACGAACTAGCTCCCTTTTCTCTGGTTGAACATAAGACAAGCTACCCATGGTCTTGCGACTAAGGGCATCGTCTACTACGTTCGCCTTCCCAGGATAATACAAGATGTTGACATCATAATCCTTCAATAGCTCCAACCATCGCCTTTGACGAAAATTCAACTCCTTCTGCTTGAAGATATACTGAAGGCTCTTATTGTCCGTGTAGATATCAATATGAACGCCATACAAGTAGTGCCTCCACATCTTTAATGCATGAATCACCGAGCCTAACTCTAGATCATCTGTTGGATAGTTCTTCTCGTGCTTCCGCAACTGCCTTAAAGCATAAGCTATAACTTTACCGTGCTGCATCAGCACACAACCTAACCCAACAACTGAAGCATCACAACAAATAACATAGCCTTCCGATCCCTCTGAAAGTGTCAGAATTGGAGCCGAAGTCAATCTGTTCTTCATCTCCTGAAAACTACGCTTACAAGCTTCTGTCCACTGGAACTTAGCTGATTTCTGAGTCAACTTCATCAGTGGTGACGAAATGGAAGAAAATCCCTCTATAAATCTTCTATAATAACCTTCTAAGCCCAGTAAACTATGAACATCCTCCTGCATTGTGGGTCTAGGCCAATTCTTCACGGCTTCAATATTCTGCGTATCCACCCCGATACCATCAACTCAAATAATATGCCCCAGAAAAGTAACGGAGTTCAACCAGAACTCACATTTAGAGAACTTTGTATATAGCTTCGGATCTTGGAGAACTTTAAGAACAACACGTAAATAGTCTGCATGCTCTGCCTTTGATCGAGAGTATACCAGAATATCATCGATAAACATAATCACGAACAGATATAGGAAAGGCTTGAACACACTATTTATCAAATCCATAAATACTGTCGGTGCATTCGTCAACCCAAATGACATTACACGAAATTCGAAGTGACCATATTTGGTTCTGAAAGCTGTCTTCGGAATGTCTTTCTCTCTAACCCTCACTTGGTGATACCCTGATCTCAAATCTATCTTCGAGAACCATTTAGCTCCCTGCGACTGATCAAATAAATCATCAATCCTCGGAAGTGGATACTTATTCTTTATTGTCACCTTATTCTGCTGCCTATAATCAATACACATCCGCAAGAAGCCATCTTTATTTCTCATAAATAACACCGGTGCTTCGCATAGTGACGTACTAGGCCTGATAAAGCCTTTCTCAAGGAAGTCCTTCGACTGCTTTTTCAATTCCCTTAACTGAACAGGCGCCATTCTATAAGGAGAAATGGATATCGACTTAGTATTTGGTACTACCTCAATGGCAAAGTCAATCTCCCGTACTGCCGGAATACCTGAACGCTCGTTCGGGAATATATCTAAAAACTCATTAACTACTGGAATAGATTGAAGAGTCGATGGCTTTGCTTCTGTATCCTGAGCCCGGACTAAATGATAAATACAACCTTTGGCAATCATTTTCCTTGCCTTGAGATAGGAAATAAACCTACCTCTCAGTGATGCTGTATTACCCTTCCACTCTAGAACAGGCTCTCCTGGAAACTCGAATCGAACCATCTTTATTCTACAATCAACATTAGCATAACAAGGGGCCAACCAATTCATACCTATAATGACATCAAAGTCTACCATATCTAAATCAATCAAATCCTCCATAGTATGATGATCACAAACTATAACCACACAATATCTATATACTCATCTATCTATTATTGGATCACCAACAGGTGTAGACACCTCAAAAGGTGTAATCGACTAGGGTTTCACCCCAAACTTACTGGCAACAAAAGGAGTAACATACGACAACGTAGAACCTGGATCAATCAATGCATATACATCATGAGAAGATACTGATAATATACTTGTACCCACGTTAGGCGAAGACTCAAGATCCTGTTGGCCAACCAATGCATAGATGCGGTTCTGAGGACCGCTCGAGCTGGATGGTCCCCCTCTGCCTCTACCACGACCTGCTGATGTCTGAGAGCCTTGTCCCAAAGGGCGTACATATGATGATGAACTAGCTGCTAATCCTGTAGGCTGAACCATACCTCTACTACCTCTTGATGGACACTCACGCAAAATATGGCCTGACTAACCACAAGCATAACAAACATTTGAACGCAAGCAGCACTGTCCAGTATATGACTTACCACACTGAGTACATCGTGGTAAAGGTGGCCTCATTTAGCCTGAGTTACCTCTATACTGAGAACCTGAGATTCTGGAACTTTGACCTGATCTTGAATAAATAGGTCGATCAAATCTTTGACCTACAAATTGCGGAGGTGCACTAGCCGTTGAATAACCTGAATGTCTAGAATATTGTTGTCTCTGACCCTCTTTGAACTCACTGACAACACCTAAAGATCAGGCTCTCTTACTATAGCCCCTATTATGTTCACGCTCGACTCTCCGCTCCTGCTTATGCTCCTCAAGATTCTGAGCGTGCGCCTGAATGCGGGAAATATCCATACCTGTCTGAAGGTAAGCCGTCATGCAGTCATCAATAAATTGTGGTCCCAATGTCACGCCCTAAATCTGGAGTGGCGTGACCGGCACTCGATACCAAACTAGGCCCGAGCGAACCACTCTAATATGAAACTCTGGGGAAGTAACCCCCATCTTGGACCGATAAGGACTACTTGCATACAGACAATACCAACAAGCCGGCGAGGCTACAATATATATATATATATATATATATATATATATATATATACGGACTATCTCGTCTGAACTGGGCACACACACACCCAAAATATATATACACACTGAGCAAGCCGACGAGGCTGCTATCATCGCACAAAGCCAACAATATCCAAACAGACATATATAAGCCGACAAGGTTATCACACAGATACACTATATACAGGACTCGTCTATAAGCCTCTAGGGAAATTATGACTGTACCGTGGTCAGAACAGGGCCTCGGCCATACAATCTATAATCAAAGAGAGAGACTCCAAAGACCTGGCAACTCCGGACAAAAAGGGAGCTCACCAATCAGCTGATATCAGATCCTGCCTACTGGGGAGGTCTATCAATCTGTCGATCTGTACCCGAAAATAGGGACGTCAGTACGAAACAATGTACCGAGTATGTAAGGCAAATGATAACTGAAACTGAACTGAAAACAATACAATCTAGAGGCCAAAGAATTTCCGGAGTATCTCTCTAATCTGTCTCAATGAAATACAATAAAATACAATACAATAGTATCGTGTATCTCACTGACCAAGTGACCAGGCAAATGTAAAATCTCACTGACCCGTCAGCCAGGCAATTCTGTCTCACTGACCTATCGGCCAGGCAAAATGAAAATGTCTCACTAACCAAGTAGCCAGGCTAAATAAAATGTTTCACTGACCCGTAGGCCAGGCATATCTGTCGCACTGACCCGTCGGCCAGGAAAAATAAAAATGTCTCACTGACCAAGTGGCCAGGCTAAATAAAATATCTCATTGACCTGTAGGCCAGGCATATCTGTCTCACTGACCAAGTGGCCAGGCTAAATAAAATGTCTTACTGACTCGTAAGCCAGGCATATCTATCTTACTGACCAAATGGCCAGGCTAAGGAAAAATATATGGATATCATGCATGTGCTGAAAATACCGATACTGTAACTTATCTCTTCTATCTCTCTATGAACTCAAAGACATAGGAAGGGGATATGGCCCCTCAGAAAGAATAACATAACACTTGGAAACTATGCAACAATATGACAGGCTCTACTTTGACAAATCTCTAGTCATAAGGTTCATTACGCTCTTACCATATATGGAATCATGCCAAGAAAAGAAGGAACAACCTTAACATATCTGAAGCTTACTTCTCGACTTTCCAACCTACTTTTTGTCTTGCAATCTACATAAGATCATTCGTAGTCTCGTAATCTACATATAAATCCATTCATAATCTACATATAAAATCATTCATACTATTGTTAGGCTTATCGTCATATGTTTGTTTTAAGCCTTCAAATTAAATCCTCTTAGAACCTGCCGAAATTCGGGCAGCATGTCCCCTGTTTATATCCCTAGCCCGAAATCACAATTCCAACAAAACAACAACAATAGCCACACGAATATCAATTATATCTTCATCAATACCAATATACTCAATAAAACATCCCACATGATGTTTACCCGATTTCTCAGCCAACTAATTCATTATACGACTATTTAATAGGTCTATCTTCGTAAGTAAACCTAAATTAATGTCAATAAGGAGAGATTCATAACTTTTTATTACTAGAACAACAATATCTTTAATATTTACTTTGAATCCAAGCCAAAATCCACCACCAAACGATACTATAGTGACCGGTATACGCCACCCGAGCCTTGATTAATACTCCGCCACTCGAAATCACTCCAATCGCTCACTTTTATGGCACATACACACACCTATATGTTGTTGAGATTTTTGGGAAATAATTTGGGTGAAAAATGAGGGTTTTGGCCCTTATATAGGGTGTTGAAGTCGGTGGAAACCGACTTAAAAATTGCTCTGTGCGTTTGCACAGCCTTGGGGCGCGTTCGCGCAGAGTTGCTCAGTGCTCCTCTGCGCGTTCGCGCCACTCCCAGGCGCGTTCGCACAGGGTTAATCCCTACTCTGGCAGTCCATCTTGAAATGCTCATAACGTTTGATTCCGATGTCGGATCGACGCACGGTTTTTGCGTTGGAAACTAGACTTCCTGAACTTCGATTTAGGCTTTTGTTTTACTTCAAAACTCCTGATATACTAGGAGATAGTCCTTTCTCAAGTTAGACCAAAATTATCATACGAAACCTTGCTCATACTTTCTCTAAAGTTCCAACAACTTAATTTCCTTAATTTACTTGTTCTCAAATCCTTCCATGACCTATTACATGAACTTAAACCCTCATGACCATAAGATAGGCACATATAATCTCATATCTCCCAGAAAAAAACTCCAGTGTTTATAATTGAATAACTAACACCTAATGAATCTCAACGTACAAAACTATGAGGTTTAACACCCAATCCTTTCACAAATCGGTAAACATGATTCTCTATCTCAGCTACCATAGCTGGAGCATATCTAGCCAGTGAATTAAACTGAAGGCTGTACTCACAAACACTCATGCTCCCCTGTCTAAGGTTCAAGAACTTATCAGCTCGGGCACATCGAATCTCTGGCGGCAAATAATGTCGAAAGAAAGCATCTGTAAACTCCTGCCACACGGGTGGGGGCGCATTAACCCCCTAGAAGTCATCCAAGTATTGTACCAATAAATAGTAACATCCCGTAGTCTATAGTAAACCAGCTCTACTGACTCAGTATCTGAAGCATGCATCACCCGGAACGTCCTTAACATCCTATCTATAAAGTTTTGCGGGTCCTCATCCCGTTTCGACCCAAAGAATTATGGAGGGTCTAGATTAATAAAATATCGAACTCTGGCACTAACAGCCCTCTCACCATGACTGGTACCTTGTCGCAGGGCCTGAGCAGCTACTAACCGTGTCAATAACTGAATGACTTGCCGCATCTCTTGACTTGAGGTATCAGGTGAAGGAACTGGGGGTGCTGGAGCTAAAGCTGGGGCTTGAGCTTCTCTATGCTCCTCTGAAGCAGTCGGAGTATGAGAGGGCCGAGATGGAACCTCATTCTGAGACTCCCCCTTCTCAACCTTCTCAACCTCTTCCGGTAGTACCCGTCCGGTTCTCCTACCATCCACTGACTTACCCTTCTGGGCCGCTAAATCTTTCCTCATCACAAGCATCGCTTAAATCATATTGCACGATCAAGAAAAGAGAATTCCTTACAACATGGCTCTATCGCACGATCCAAGATGAGAAAGAAAGGCATTTTCCTAAATGTCCTGCAGCCTCCTGTCTATAAGTTAGTGCACTTCACACCCATAAACAGGGCTTTACTAGACACGGCTCATAGACAGCCCTAGGATGAACTGCTCTGATACCACTTTTGTCACGACCCAACCCGAGGGCCATGACGGGCACCCGGAGCTAACCTACCGAGCATCACATGACATATATGCATCTCATAATCATACCTCAGCGGGCCATAAGGCTAACTAATGGATGTCATAAACTGTAAGGGACACATGGCAAGAGATATATACATATATACGTCATCAAACTATGCCCATGTATACAAGCCGACAAGGCTATTCAAAAGATATAACGAAATATGGACCGAGGAGGTCATAGGACAACTAACTGTACACATCTGTTTATGAGCCTCTACATAGTGTGCATAACGTAATAAAGACCAGACAGGATCCCTCCATACCCATATGTACACAAAAGAATCATACCAAAACAAGCTACAACTCCGGGACAAGTGGAGTGCTCCTGTACTAACACTAAGATAACTGCCTAAAGATCCGTATAGTCTCCCGGTCTGCCTGTGGGATTGAACGTAGTGTCCACAACAAAAGAACGTCAGTACGAATAATGTACCAAGTATGTAAGGCATGGAAAACAACATATAAATATATGATGGTAACATAAGATAAGAAAATTAACCTGTACATCTGATTGCCTCTTAAGGCGGATACCATGCATGCCTTCTGTTAAACCTCAAAAAATTTCATGTCCTTGCACAGTAAATATACTAACGCAGGGTGAGGCGTATATGATGTTTCCACAAGTAAGAAGTGGTACTTAACGGTTTCCATTAAGATTCCAAAGACGTTTGAAGCAAGAAAAGAAAGTTCGTTGAAGAATGTCAAGCGTAAGCCGTGTTTTGGAAGGGTTTTTCAAAGTACCGAGTTAATATTGGTTTAATAACGTCTTGATGAAAAGTTATAACGCTTCCTAGATTGTTAATGAAGTGCTAAACAAGTGTTAAGAAGGTTGCACAAGAACTGGAGGTCAAACGAAAAGACGAGGACAAGTTTCGAGAAATTGTGGATTGTACGGTCCTTTATACGGACCGTATAATTTACACGACCCGTATATCGGTCCGTAGAACTCTCCCAGAGGAGGATGAGATTCTGGAGGAAGTGTACGGTCCCTTATATGGACCGTATAATTTGTACAGTCCGTATAATAGGCCGTAGATTCTGGGTCGGGTCAGATTTTCTTTTTCCATATATGCACAACCCTTCTCTTTGTTTCTCATTTCCCACTTCTTCCACACTCTCAAAAGTCCTAGAACCTTCTTCCAAGTATACCAAGACAAATATAAGGTGAAATCAAAGATCAAACACCAAAAAGTAGTAGAATCAAGGGCAAGAATGCTAGCTAGAGTTGATGGGACCAAGGAATCCCTTAGGAATGGAAGCTAGGGTTTTCTTCAAGTGAACCATTTCCATCTAAAACTTGTCTCTACATAATCAAAGGTAAGTTTTTGATCATTAAATATTAGTTAGAATATTGAGAGGTTGAAAGACTTGGATTATGGAAGGAAGTAGAAAATGGGTTACAAATGTTAAAATAATGGCATTCTTGAATAGTAGTTGACATGAATCATGATTCTTGACACGTTATGAGTATAATTATGTTATAAATGATATTGAGAATATGGGAGAAACATTATATGAGGATGAATGTGATGCTATATTATAGCTATGGTTATGAATGACTTTGAGAGGGAATTGTGGGGATTGGATGATGTCGAACTTGTCGGAGTTATTGATTATGATATATAGAATATTGTTATTGATGTTTGGGAGTTGTTATGTCATATGGAGAAAGTTGTAGAAACAAAGGAAATGCTGCCCAATTTTCGTTAGCTTTAGCCTAAGCTTAAGTTTGTTTCCGATTATCTAATCTTAGCTCGAGTTCCTTTGAATGTAGATTTACGAACTTGGAGGGAAGCGTATAGTCGACAAGTTAGAAAGGCATAAAGGTATGTGAGGCTAGTCCTTGCTTTCCTAAGGCATGATTCCTATGGCATGGCTTTCTTTACCGTTCGATGACCTTCTTACTTTCCGGAAAATATGAGTCAATGTTTATAAAGAGCTTCCTATGAGATAAAGATAAGAGATATGTCACGAATGTGATAATGATGATGACGAGTCCAAGTCTAAAGATTCTAAAGATCATGTATGATATTGCTACGAAGCTAATGATCCTCATATGACTACTTGATATTGTTCATTATTGCTAGACTCACCTTATAATGTTATTTCGTTCAAGGTGAGACATGATGATTATGATTACTCCATAGTGGAATCGGGGGTTCTCGACCATACGTCACCCCAAAATAGTTATAGTTGTCTTGAATCCTTATATATGCTTTATGACAAGTGTGTGATGATTAGATTACACCGTGCTTAGATGACCGGGCATGACACCGCGAAAGTGGGCTGCTTATGATTACATCGTGCCTAGATGGCCGAGCATGACACCGCGAAGGCAGGATGCTTATGATTACACCGTGCCTGGAGGGCCAGACATGACACCACTAGTGGGCGGCGTGTGATAGTTACCCGGAGGCGGGTTAACGATGATGGTATATATGATGTGCATACATGTGTTTTCCTTTAAAGGTTAAGCAGGTTATATCTTAAGCTCATGTTTTATTGTTTCTTTATTGTGCTATTATTACTCATGCCTTACATACTCAGTACAATGTTCGTACCGACGTCCTTTGTTTTTGAACGCTGTGTTCATGCCCATAAGTAGACAGGAAGACGGTGCAGATCCGTAGGAGCTAATCAGCGGATTCACAGGAGCACTCCACTATTCCGGAGGTGCTACTTATGATCATATTCTTTTGTGTATATATTTGGGCACGACGGTAGGCCTGTGCACAAATCGGTTCAATTCGAATATGCGAACCGATTTGAAACAATTCAGGTAATTCAATTTGGATAATACAATTCGATTTCGATTTACAAATGCAATTGTAAAATATTACGGTTTAACGATTCGGATACGGTTGGCTTCAATTATTAACCAAATCGACCCAAACAAACCGAATTTATATGCCACTAGTGACTAATATGACTAATACTCTTAGGGTCTAACTATATATATGCTTAATACTTAATAGTGAAGTAATATTATTTAACTTCAGAAGTGGTGGAAATGAATATCTGCATGCACACCTTGCACTGGATATTCATGGCCTTTTTGTTGTTCTCAAGCTGACTTCCCTTTTGGTCTTTCATCTTTTCGGTGTTCTTCTCACCAGCCATCTTTGCTTTTGGCCATTGCCTCCGCCAATAGCTTTGTTTGTTCTTTGATCTTAGCCTGTTCAATTTAGAGTTTTTGTTTTTTTTGTTTTTTTGAGTATAAACTGAGTTATTATGCTTGTCTGCTTTCAAGTTACAAGATGTCGGATTATTAATTTGGTATATGTAATGTGGTGTTAGCGGATTTGTATTCTTGCACAAGTTGTCAAGCTCTTGTTTTGCTATTTATATGCTATTATGCTTGCAAGTTTATGGGTTTTTCTTGGTTAATGTTTTGGTTATAAGGCTGCAAATTTAGGATCACATTATTGTTTGTTATGTTTACTGTAAACATGAAATGAAAATAGTTACTTGTTTAAATTTCGAATAAACCGAACAAATCAATTTGTGTAACCAAACTGAACAATAAAAAATGAATCGAATTGAACCTAGAATAGATCGAGTTTAGTTGAGACTTTTAGAAAGTAGAAATTCGAAATTTCAACTCGATGATGGCCAAAACCGAACCAAACCAATTCGTGCACAGGCCTACACGACGGGGTCCTGTCCCGTCCCGTCCTTATTCTAGCACTCTAGTAGAGGCTCGTAGATACGTATGTGTGGGTAGTGGACGACCCATGGTGACTACATTGTATATTCTTGTATATCATTTTTGGCAGTCGTGAGGGCATATGGATATTTATATTTGGTCTTGGAGTTTATATGTGTTCAGGATGAGTATGATGACTAGCGTAACGAATGGTGCTCGGTAGTCAGCTCCGGGTACCCGTCATGGCCCGCTAGTCGGGTCGTGAAAAAAGTGGTATCAGAGCAGTTCCGTCCTAGGGTGTGTCTACGAGCCGTGTCCAGCAGAGTCTCGTTTAGGAGTGTGAAGCGCGCCACACTTATAAACGAGAGGCTGTGGGGAATTTAGGAAAAATGACCATTATTCTTCTTATTAGATCGTGCGATAGAGCCATGTTATAAGATTTTTTGCTCCCTAATTGTGCGTTATGATTTCAGTAATGCCGGTTAAGAGGAAAGCCACAGCCGCCCAAAAGGGCAAGACTATGACAGAAAGGCAGATAGAAAGGGAGCCGCCAACTAATGTAGAAGAAGGTGAATCTCATAATGAGGCCCCATCTAATACCTCTCACACTCTGCCTATTCTGGGAGAATAAGAGGGGGCTTTAGTTCGAGCTCCTATGCCTCCAGTTCCTCCAGCGGGTGCTTCGGGTCAACAAATGACCGAAGCTATTAAGTTATTGACACAGTTAGTTGCCGCTCAGTCATAGCGGTAGAGTACGGGTTCAGGTGACAGGGCGACTAGTGCTAGAGCCCGTGATTTTATGAGTTTAAACCCTCCAGAATTTTTCGGGTCAAAGCCGGATGAAGACCCGCGAGCCTTTATTGATGAGATTGTGAGAACATTGAGAATTATTCATGCATCCGATGCTGAATCTGTCGAGTTGGAATCTTATAGACTCCGAAATGTGGCGATTCTTTTGTATAATAACTGGATATCGTCAAGAAAGTAAAATGTACCTCCCTCGGTTTAGCAAGAATTTGTGGATGCTTTCCTTAGTCACTATTTGCCACTCGAGGTTCGAAGGGCTCGTGCTGAAAGGTTTCTGAATCTAAAGCAAGGGAACATGAGTGACTGGGAGTATTGCCTTCACTTTAATTCATTGGCTAGGTATGCTCCGACTATAGTGGCCGATATGGGAGATAGGGTACATAGATTTGTGAGTGGCTTAGGGCCACATTTGTTCAAAGATTGCTTGACAGCTTCATTGCAAGAGGGGATGGATATTTCCCATATTCAGGCCCATGCCCAGAACTTAGAAGAGCTGCAACAGCCGCAGAGGGGCGAGCGTGATATTGATAGAGGGCAGAGTAAGAGGGACAAATCTGTTGGTGCCGGCAGCGACTATAGAGGGGGATCGAGGCAGTCATACTTTAGATACACGAGCCAGTCGGCGACTAGTGCACCTCCTCCGTTTGCAGGTAGGATATTTGATAGCCCTATTCATTTAGGACAGGGTTAGAGCTCGAGAGCTTCGGGTTCCCAGTTTAGAGGTGATTATAGTCAGAGGAGATCACCGGTCCCACAATGTATTCAATGTAGAAAGTTACATTCGGGATTGTGTCGCCAAGGTTCGGATGCTCGTTATGTTTGTGGACAGACTGGGCACGTGGTGCGTGATTGTCCCTCGAGGTACGGTAGTGGTGGGGTTCAGCCCACATGATCAGCAGCTGGTTCCTCTTCGTCTGTGCGCCCGATAGGGAAGACTCCCTAGATTCCAGCAGGTCGAGGTAGAGGCAGAGGGGGAGCGCCCAGTTTAGGTGGTACCCAGCCCCGTATCTATGCTCTAGCCTGACGACAGGATCTTGAGTCCTCACTGGATGTGGTTACAGGTATATTATCCATATTCTCTCATGATGTCTATGCATTGATAGATCTAGGTTCTATGTTGTCTTATATTACTCCCTATATTTCTAGTCGTATTGGGGTCCTATTAAGCCCTTTAAGGTATCTACTCCGGTTAGTGATCCCGTAATAGCTAGACAAGTATACAGAAATTGTGCAATTGTGGTATGTGATCGTCAAACTAAAGTTGATTTAGTCAAGCTGAAAATGTTAGATTTTGACGTGATTATGGGTATGGATTGGTTGGCCTCTTGTTATGCCAATGTCGATTGCCGAATGAAAGTAGTTCGATTCCAATTCCTGAGAGAGCCCGTGCTTGAATGGAAAGGTAATACAGCGTCTCCTAGAGGTAGGTTTATTTCCTACCTTAAGGCAAGGAAGATGATAGCAAAAGGCTACATTTATTACCTAGTTCGAGTTCATGACACCGAAGCAAAGCCACCGACTTTTCAATCCGTCCCGGTAGTGAATGAATTTCTAGATGTATTTCCAGATGAACTTCCAGGCCTTCCTCCAGAAAGAGAGATTGATTTCACTATTGATGTGTTATCGGATACTAAACCAATATTTGTTCCTCCTTACCGAATGGCTCCTGCAGAATTGAAAGAGCTAAAGGCACAACTGAAAGATTTGCTTGAGAAGGGGTTTATTAGGCCCAGTTCGTCACCGTGGGGAGCACCTGTCATATTTTTGAGAAAGAAAGATGGTTCTCTACGGATGTACATTGATTATAGATAGCTGAACAAGGTGTTGATAAAGAACAAATATCCATTTCCAAGAATCGATGATTTGTTTGACCAATTACAGGGTGCCAAGTGGTTCTCTAAAATTGATCTGAGATTGGGGTATCATCAAGTGAGAGTTAGAAAGGAAGATATTCCCAAAACAGCTTTCAGAATGAGATATGGTCACCATGAATTCCAAGTAATGTCATTTGGGTTGACCAATGCTTTGGCAGTGTTTATGAACTTGATGAATATGTGTATTCAGGCCTTTTCTAGATTTATTTGTGATCGTATTCATCGATGACATTTTAGTATATTCTCGGATAGAAGTAGAGCATGCAGACCATTTGCACATTGTCCTTGGGGTTCTTCGGACTCGCGAGTTGTATGCTAAGTTTTCGAAATGTGAGTTCTGGTTAAATTCTGTGACTTTTCTGGGTCACATTATTTCAGCTGATGGCATTCGAGTAGATGTTCAGAAATTGAGGCTGTGAAGACTTGGCCAAGACCTACAACGCCTATAGAAATTCGTAGCTTTCTGGGATTGGCAGGTTACTGTAGAAGATTTGTGGAAGGTTTTCTTCTATTTCAGTACCATTGACAAAGCTAACTCAGAAATCAGCAAAATTTCAATGGACTGATGCCTGTGAACGTAGTTTCCAAGAATTAAAAGACAGATTGACTTCAGCCCTAGTCCTGACACTCCAGAAGGGCCAGATGGTTATGTTGTGTATTGTGATGCCTCCGGTGTTGGATTAGGCTGTGTATTGATGCAACGCGATAAAGTCATTGCCTATGCTTCAAGGCAGTTGCGGAAACTTGAAAGGAACTATCCGATCCATGATCTTGAATTGGCCGCGGTTATTCATGCACTAAAGATGTGGAGACACTATTTGTATGGCGTTCATGTTGATATTTATACAGATCACAAGAGTCTCCAATATATTTTCAAACAGAAGGAGTTGAATATTTGGCAGAGACGATGGTTAGAATTACTGAAAGATTATGATGTAAGTATCTTATACCAATCCAAAAAGGCGAATGTAGTAGCCGATGCACTTAGCCGCAAATCAATGGGTAGTTTATGTGACGTCCCTCCAGAGAAGAAAGAATTAATTCGTGAGCACCACCAGCTAGCTAGCCTCGGAGTTCGCCCAGTTGAGTCAGGCAATGCAAGAGTCGGTATTCACAACCCAGCTGTTTCCTCCTTGGATATAGAGGTGAGAAAGCGTCAATACGAAGATCCCCAGTTGGGCCGCTATAGAGATACATTTCCCAAAAAAGAGAAGTTGCCATTTGAAATTTCTATAGATGGAGTCCTTCAATACCGAGACAGGTTATGTGTTCCGAATGTTGCGGGGCTACGTCGTCGGATTCTAGAAGAAGCTCACTACTCTCGGTATTCTATTCACCCAGGGGGCGACAAAGATGTATAACAATCTTAAGCTAATGTATTGGTAGGATGGAATGAAGAAGGACATAACAGAATTTGTAGCTCAATGTCCAAATTGCTAACAAGTGAAAATCAAACATCCAAAGCCAGGAGGATTATTGCAAGCTATGGAGATTCTAACTTGGAAATGGGAAGTGATTAACATGGATTTCATTGTAGGGTTACCTCATTCCCGAGGCAAATATGACTCCATATGGGTGATGGTGAATAGACTCACGAAATTAGCTCATTTTCTTCCAGTCAGAACAACGTATTCGGCGGAAGATTATGCAAGGTTGTATCTTAAAGAGATTGTGCGGCTGCATGGTGTTCCGGTGTCCATTATTACTGATAGAGGAGCAGAATTTACAGTTAAATTCTGGAAATCTTTCCATAAAGGTTGGGTACTCAGGTAAGGCTTAGCACAGCGTTTCAGCCACAGACTAATGGGTAAGCTGAACGCACTATTCAGACCTTGGAAGATATGTTACGAGCATGTGTGCTAGATTTTGGCGGTAGCTAGGATGACCACTTACCTCTTATTGAGTTTGCATACAACAACAAGTATCATTCCAGTGTTCAGATGGCCTCGTATGAAGCTCTATATGGGAGAAACTGTAGATCCCCAATTGGGTGGTTTGAAGTAGGAGAGGTATAGCTAATAGGCCCTTAGTTGATTCAACAAGCAGTGGAAAAGGTCAAGGTTATCCGAGATCGATTAGTGACAGCCCAAAGTCACCAGAAATCTTATGCGGACAACCGTCGGCGGGACATAGAATTCCAAGTTGATGATTGGGTATTTCTGAAGGTATCACCAATGAAAGGTGTAATGAGATTTGGTAAGAAGGGAAAACTAAGTCCTCGATATATTGGACCTTACAAGATTGTCCACAAGATAGGTCAGGTAGCTTATAAACTGGACTTACCCTCAGAATTTGAATCAATTTATCCAGGTTTTCACGTATCAATGCTCCATAAATGTGTCGGAGATCCTATAAGAATCGTGCCGGTAGGTGATGTTTAAGTTACAGAAAAGTTGGCTTATGAGGAGGTGCCCATTGCTGTACTTGGTAGACAAGTACGAAGACTTAGAAATATAGAAGTAGCTTCAGTCAAAGTCTTGTGGCGAAACAATAACCGAGAAGAAAAGACTTGGGAAGTGGAAGAAAATATGAAGTCCAAGTACCCACACTTGTTTCTACCCCCAGAAGAGATCCAAGATAAGACATCAATATTATGAGGTATGTATGCTTTCTTTTTATGCTTTTGGTCGTGTGTGGCCTTAATTTCTTGCAATTGTGTTGTAGCCCTGTGAGGCATTGTTATTGTGGGTTGTTGTGACAGGATGGTAGTGCCATATTACTGGGGAAACTCTGGCGAATTTTTTGTCGAATTCCTGAGAACATAACATTCGAGGACGAATGTTTTTAAAGGGGGAAATAATGTTACACCTCGAAAAATTTCATGTCGTTGCACAGTAAATATACCAACGCAGGGTGAGGCGAATATGATGTTTCCACAAGTAAGAAGTGGTACTTAACAGTTTCCATTAAGATTCCAAAAACGTTAGAAGCAAGAGGAGAAAGTTCATTGAAGAATGTCAAGTGTAAGCCGTGTTTTGGAACGGTTTTGCAAAGTACCGAGTTAATTTTGGTTTAATAAAGTCTTGAAGAAAAGTTATAACTCTCCTTAGATTGTTAATGAAGTGTTAAACAAGTGTTAAGAAGGTTCCACAAGAATCAGAGGTCAAACGAAAAGACGAGGACAAGTTTCGGGAAATTGTGGATTGTACGGTCCTTTATACGAACCGTATAATTTACACGGCCCGTGTATCAGTCCGTAGAATTCTCCCAGAGGAGGATGAGATTATGGAGGAAGTGTACGGTCCTTTATACGGACCGTATAATTTGTACGGTCCGTATAATAGGCCGTATATTCCGGGTCGGGTCAGATTTTCTTTTTCCATATATGCATGACCCTTCTCTTTATTTCTCATTTCCCACTTCTTCCACACTCTCAAAAGTCCTAGAACCTTCTTCCAAGTATACCAAGACAAATCTAAAGTGAAATCAAAGATCAAACACCAAAAAGTAGTAGAATCTAGTGCAAGAATGCTAGCTAGAGTTGATGGGAGCATGGAATCCCTTGGGAATGGAAGCTAGGGTATTCTTCAAGTGAACCATTTCCATCTAAAACTCATCTCTACATAATCAAAGGTAAGTTTTATGATCATTTAATGTTATTAGAATATGGAGAGGTTGGAAGACTTGGATAATGAAAGGAAGTAGAAAATGGGTTACAAATGTGAAAATAATGGCATTCTTGAATAGTAGTTGACATGAATCATGATTCTTGACACGTTATGAGTATAATTATGTTATAAATGATATTGAGAATATGGGAGAAACATTATATGAGGATGAATGTGATGCTATATTATAGCTATGGTTATGAATGACTTTGAGAGGGAATTGTGGGGATTGGATGATGTCGAACTTGTCGGAGTTATTGATTATGATATATTGAATATTGTTATTGATATTTGGGAGTTGTTATGTCATATGGAGAAAGTTGTAGAAACAAAGGAAATGCTGCCCAATTTTCGTTAGCTTTAGCCT